>NC_143512.1:56744286-57052013 GCF_031878675.1 Megascapheus bottae | reverse complement strand
TTACTTACTTTTATTTTATTATGAATTTAGGATAAAAAAGATGAATTTTATACAAAATTAGTTCAATGAGCTGAGTGCACCTGTAATCATAGATACTCAGGAGGCTGTGATCTGAGGATCACAGTTCAAAGCCAGCCCAGGCACTAAAGAGCGTTAATCACTAGAAAAGGGAAAGTAGGGCTGTGGCTCAGGGGGAGGACAGTAGTCTTGAGCTGAAGAGCTCAGGGACAGTGCCTAGGCTCAAAGTTCAAGCCCCATGACTCAGAAAAAAAATAGTTCAATTACAATGTATTTTTTAAGCTTTCTTTGTTTTCAGATTCAGGATAGCTTGTATATCCAAATTATATGCTCACAGAGTTCTTCAGTCACTGACACTGGAGTTACAGAAATAAAATCATAACAAAGTAAGGTGCATTCAACAGGGGGGCAGAGAGAGGCTTCTGAGCTGGAAAAATACATTACATTCAGAAAAAGCAAGATATTCTTTCCTGCTTCATTAAAATTTTTTACTTTAGCAAACTACTTGTAAGTGACTATATCTTACTGACTCATAACAGAAAGGTTTTAGAAATCACTTCTGCAATAATGTAAGTCTCTAAGAATGTTTCATATGACAAGAGCATGCATCTGTAAACAGTGCTATGTAAGAGTCAGTAGTGCATCTGTATTTGAAGTTTGCTTTTAATTCTGCTCTCCAAAAAACCCTCCACCTTCTTAGTTTTTACTGTTTTTTTTTAAAAATTAGATATTACTGTGCTTCAAAAACTTGAAAATAAACTATTTTTCACATGTTGACATTCCTACAGTTGTATTTTCCATTTGATAGAATGCTTATTTAAGTGAGCATTGCTTTTCCTTCTTATTGGTATATAGAGTCATGGTATATCTTATGTTCAGTAACATTTTTAAGATTAATGACCTAGAACATGAGGCCCAGAGTGGTGAGGTGGTGACAGGTGACCACACCCTGATCATACTGATTTCTCTAAACTCCTCTAAGCTCTAGACTTCCTTAGAGCTGCTCTGTGTCATGTAGTCTATATGAGCCTGGGAGGTAGGTGATATTAATTGTCTCATTTTTCCAGCCAAATATTTAGGCAAGACAGTGAGATGTGCTTCATCTTCTTGGCACCATCAAGTGATGTTTCCAGATTGCCAGAAGCCGTGGAACAGGTGGTCCCAGAGTGTTATGACTCCTTCATCTAAACTGAGAGAGAAATCTTGGCAAAGCCATTCTGTAAAACACAGCTGGGAAAATTTCTAAAATAAGTTCAAACATTTCCCATTTTTCTGCTCTAATTCTATTTACTTTCTTTCTCTAGGGGATCCAAAAAGACAGTTGTGAATCCAATCATAATCTCACATGTAAAGTTGGATATCCCTTTCTGAGAACTGGAGAAATGGTAAGCAGATTATACAAAATCCATGTCGCAAATGGTTATGAAAAGTAATACATTCCAGGCCCATTAGAAAATCCTTTGGCTGTTAATTTAGGATCATATAGATGAAAAGGGTTTGTTTAGTTTTTTAAAAAAATTGCAACTTGAAATATGCTATAATCTTGAAATCCATGTATTGAAACTTAATCCCCAAAGTGGTAGCCCTATGAAATGAGGCCTTTGGGCTTAGAGAGACCAAGGAAGACTTTGATCTTAGACTTCTGAGCCTCTAGAATTCTGAGCAATAAACTTCTGTTTTTTATGAATTGCTCAACATAAGGTATTTTGATATAGCAGTCAAACAGACATAGATACAATCAGAATCCAAGTATTGCATGAATCAAGACAAAATGCTTAGTGGACAAGTATGTTTCCACCATCAGTGGTAAAAGTTCCAGTTCCTCCATATTATTGAAGATTTTTTCATGTTTGAAGTGACATCTCATTGTGTGTTTCTTTCTTACTCCTCAATAGTTAATGACATTTCAAGCAGCTTTCACAAACATATTGATATTTCTTGGGAGAAATATCTGTGGTTATCCTTTACCCATTTTAAATTGGGTTTATTAAACTTTAAATTTCCTGCTATATTTTTTACATTGAAGTTTCAAGTATATGACCTATAAATTCAGTCAGTTAGCTTCACTTTTTTTGAAGGATAAAAGTATGCTTGCTTCAAAGACTTTTATAATATTAGCTCTGATCCATTTTGAAGGAGTACATATGTGTGGTGTAAAATTGAATATATAGCTCATTCTTTGCATATGTGTATCCAGTCCTCCCCTACCAATTGAGAAAAGACTATTTCCCTTACTACATTTCCTTTTTCTTTTTGGCTTGATTTCAGGATCTGGGCACTGTTCTTGGGCCTTACTAAAGCTAAGAGCTCTGCCACTTGAGCCTCAGCACCACTTCTGGCTTTTTCTGTGTATATGGTACCAGAGAATTGAACCCAGGTCTTCACGCATGCAGGGCAAGCACTCTACCACTAGGGCAAACTCTCAGCACTCCTTCATTCCATTTCTTTCCTTTGTCAGTAACTTCTGGTACTTATGGTAAAAGTTTAAAATCAAAGTGTCTCTTATGTTAGCCATAGAAAGATAGTGTATAAGACATGTTTGATGCTTAAAATATTCTTCGGATCTAAATTTTCAGTCTAAGCATTTAAGAATCCAGTGAATATACAATAAACAGCTTCTTCAGTCTCACTTCTCAGCTGATACCTTTTCCTGAATGCAAAGCCTCACACACCTATGCCAATCATGGAAGTTAAGCACAGACCAGGAAGATGGAGACCTACTGAGCTACTGAGACAATTTCACCCTTTGTATGCTATACTTCAAGCCATCAAGTAAAGCTTCTACTAGAATGGTGATTACTGTACCAAAGCAAGGGAAAAATCTACAGAGCTTGCAATTCTTAGAATATATATATGTAATATATATATATATATGTATATATTGGTGGTCATGGGGCTAGGGCCTGGGCACTGTCCCTGAGCTCTTTAGCTCAAGACTAGTGCTCTACCATTGGAGCCACAGTGCCACTTCCTGTTTTCTAGTGGTTAATTGGAGATAAGAGTCTCATGGACTTTCATGCCCCGGCTGGCTTTGAACCACAAACCTCAGATCTCAGCCTCCTGAGTAGCTAGGATTACAGGTGTGAGCTACCGGCACCCATTTTTTTTTGTTGTTTGTTTGTTCTGCTTTGTTTTTTAAATAGAAGAAAATACAAAAGGCAATTCTATTCTGTGAAGACATTGATTGCAAGAGCTATGACTATCAAACCTTCTCCCATGTAGCCCTTAATTAAAGGGATAACAATTTTAGATATTTTTCCATTAATTTTGAGGTTTTTACTGGTCCAATTTCCAAAATACTTTGGTTTGCACAAAGCAAGACGTAATTATGAGACCAAAGAATGCAATTTCATAAGTGTCACCATGAGGTCTCTGGGTCTAGAGCATTGCAGCCCACATGTTTATCAACAAATAATTTAGTTTTGATCTGCCTATTGTTGTTTGCCAAGAGTTCTGGATCACATTTGGGTCTGGTTTATCAAAAAACTGCTACCTATTTCACATTTCCAATTTGCTTAAGTATTACTTTAACTCTACAGACTTCAAAAGCAAAATTCTTTTTTGAAATTATAATTTTAAATTTTCTCTAAATAACTAAGACTTCAACATTAGTTTTTATAGTTATTCCTTAGTGTTCCATAGACTTTTTTCAAATATCAAATTAATGGGTCCAAGTAAGTTTTTCTCTATTTTATAATAAATACGTGTTGATGCTTGTTAGTACTTAAAACTTCCATATGAAAGTAGCTTCATTTGTAACCATATCACAATTATGTATGATGATCTGGTAATACAATAAACTAAATTAGATATACATTGATGGTAATGGGCTGTGGTGTATAAGTGACTTTTGTTAATGTTATTTGATAAAGTACTTAAATTTCATATCACTGTGTCACCTGATCACACAATGATATATAAGTGAGAAATTTACTTCTCACAGTTATGGAGCTGAAAAGTCCAAGATCAAGACTATAGCAGACATGGTGTGTTAAGTTTACAGGAATCACCTCCCTTAATGAGAATGTCTTCTTGCTGCATCCCAAATGGCAAAAAGGGAAAGGAGCTTTTTAGGGCCGGTTTCCTTTAGGAGTCTCATTTACCTGGCCCTCATGTTTTAATTTCCTATAGAAAAGCCAACCTCCTATTCTCTTAACACTGATAATTCCGTTCTGAAGGGACTCGGAACATTCAGACCATAGTAATATACAAACATATCCCGTATTCACCTATCAAAGCACCATTGCATATCATGTCTAATTCTTTGTGTTCCTGAGATGAGGTTGCATTTTATATGGTAAGTTTCTGAAATTACTTTATAATTTGAGGAGTTGATCATTTAAATAAACTGAATGTGTAGATCGAAGCTTAACATTTTTTCTGTAACAACATATATTTTTCTTTTATAGGTAACTTTCAAAATACTATTTCAGTTTAATACATCATATCTCCTGGAAAATGTGACCATTCATTTAAGTGCAACAAGGTTGGTTTATGTGTGTGAATACATAAATACCTGTGTGGGAATTCCTACTGTGTAACCAGGATATTTTGCTTCATGGAGTCACTGGCAGCCTCTTGAAGCTTGTATGAATTCAATAGAAGAAAAATTCCATGTGTCACTTTACTTCAAACGAACATCTCATAAGTAACAGAAAAAATATGGAAAGTCTCATTGAATAGAAATAATCAACTGGATTAAATCAGTAATGAACTCTAACCCTTCTTTAATGTTATCTTTTGTTTTAAATATTATATTAAGTGCTTTATACTGACTGGCCATTTAGTCATCATCTACTAAACATTTGAAGATAAAATGTCCATGTATAGATAAAGAATGAAAGATAGAGCTTATATAATTTTGTATAACTTGCCTACTGTGAACCATTGCCCAAGAAAAATTCCTTTCTCTGGCTATATATCGCTCAGGCATATGTGTATATGAGTATGAGAGTATGAGTTGCATACACATATTTATAAATATAGTCATAGCCAAAATTAAGGGCAGAAATTAGTGCTTTAATAATTTAAGAGTCCTATTAAAGGACAAAACAAAAGATATTTAGACATATCCTTAGCCATGTGACCCTCACTGGGACTCTGTACAAAACTATATGCTAGATGTGTGGTTAATTGCTAGAGGGATGTGTGTGATAACAGCAACAATAATAAAATCTCGCCCTTATGTAATCTTATATGCTAAATACAATTTCAGTGTTTTATACTGTTTGGCCATTTAGTAATCTCTTATTAAAAGGTTCTAACCTATGTTGGTTTGTGTTCTAAACACAAATTCTTGGTACCCAACTTGCCCCAAGTACATCTACAGAAGCCCAGTGAGCTGAATATTATAGCAGTAAAGCATGGTGGGGCTTGTTATTAGTCCAAATTCTGGGAAACATGAGGCAAGTTCAGTGTGCTTTCAACTGTCACTACACATCAGAATCAATATGGGAACTTTCAACAATCTCTTATCACCGTGCTCACCCTAATTAAAAATAAATAAGAATTCCAGAGTTTTGAGGTTCTTTTTTGAAAACTTTGAGAATTTAGTCTTTTCTTTTGAATGCTTAGAACTATTTATAAATAAACAAGTTTAATGATTGTCTGAATGCATTGATTTTCAGTGACAGTGAAGAACCTCCCGCATCTCTTTTTGATAATGGAGTAAATATTTCTATCCCAGTAAAATATGAAGTTGGATTACAGTTTTACAGGTAGGAGACAACCACAGTTATAGGGTGATTCCTTTCTGTTAATCAAATGGTTCTGAGAATGGTTCATGGCCAGGAGCCCCCATTACCTGGTTAGAGGCAAATTTTCCAGGCCACTGCAGGCCAGCTGAGGCTGAACCTCTGGGAATGATGTTCAACATCCTTGAGGAATATGTTTTCCCGCTAATTCTCATTAACCCTAACATCAGGGGACATATGTACTGAATAACTCAAAGCATGAGGGCGGCTAGTGATAGATACTGGATTGCACTAGCAGGCCAGACTTCATATCTAACTGCAAATCAAAGACTTAGAAGTCCTTTACAAAAACTGGGAGATTGAGAGGGGAAAAAATCACATTAAACATAAAATATTTGACTTGTCTATGCCCATGATAAAAATGACTAATAGGACAGTGATTGAAAGATGTGATCGAATGTTCATTAATTTGTTTTTTAAATTTTTTTATTAAAGCATTTATTAACATTGATTTTTACGTCATATTTCAAATGACAAGTTTAACAAACAAGTGTTCAGGAAGGGAACATTAATTTGCTTTTAATCACATGAAATGAAGTACTTTTGTTTCTAAATTAAGCAATAAATATCTAATTAAGATATGCTCAATTTGGGGGGAAAAAAAGAAGTCCTTTACACAATACAAAACTATCCAAAAGATCACCACAGTATTTCTTGGCCCCATATTGCCAATCATGGAGTTTTATTAACCTGACTGCAGAATACACGGGTTCACACATTTCTTATTGATGGTTGACTTCTTCCAGTATTTCATAAACCATTCTTTCCTATTTACTTAGACCTCCTGAAATACAAATCATGTTGGAACTGCATATAAATTCCTTTGCTTCATGACAACTGTAAGCTTTTCATAGATATGTATAATATATACAAAAATAGAATTATTGGAAATTTCCACTTAGGCTACAGATCTTCTCATTTTCTTTTTCACTCATGACTATTATTGTACCTCTTGAGGCATACCTCCACTTCCATCTTTCTGCTAGTTTTTTGAAAATAAGAATTTGCCTTGGCTGGCACCAAACTGTGATTTTTCCATTGTCAGCCTCCATTATCAGCAAAGACTATAGACATGAGTCAACAGCACCCAGATTTATTAATTTATTTTGTGTAGCCCTATCTTTACTGATAAGAGACTGGAAATTGAGGATTACAAGCTATAAACATAGAATTTGCCTCTATTCCTTATTCTTTACCATGCATTGTCATTTTTCTGTTTTGCTATATCCACTAGTATCAGTACAAATTTCATATTTTTAGTTTTCCACTTCCTGAAACCAAGTTTTGGCTGAAATTTTAAAACACTTTTTTCTTTTCTCAACTAAAGTGCTCTTTTAATCTACATCCTTAAATTATACCAAGTTCCTGTACAGAGAAGATTGAACTTTTAAGTTTAGCAATAAATACTGGATTTTTAATTAAGAAAAAGTTAACATATTTAACACCTTGTTCAAATCCATGACTATTAAAAAAAAGTCAAGTTGGGGCCTGGAGTTTGGCCTAGTGGTAGAGTGCTTGCCTAGTATGCACAAAGACCCGGGTTCGATTCCTCGGTACCACATATGTAGCAAAAAGCCAGAAGTGGTGCTGTGGCTCAAGTGGTAGAGCCCTAGCCTTGAGAAAATCCAGGGACCGTGCTCAGGCCCTGAGCCCAAGCCCAGGACTGGCAAAGAAAAAAAAAAAAGTCAAGTTAGTTAAATTCATCATTAAATGTAAATGATAGTGAAGTCACAGAAAATTTTTACTTGTTAACAGTATTTTTCATTGTATTTTAGTGTCTGGGTAATGTAGAGAGGGGTTTCAGTATATTCATCAGGTAATGGGTGCATTACTTCTCAAACACTAATACCTTTTCTCATGTTTTTGTCCCTTTCCCTCCAAGATTTCTGATTTGAACTCTATGAATCATTCTATGGGATTGCCAGATGTGAAAAAAGAAAAGAATGAGATTAAGTATAAGTTATAATTTTTTCATTTTATTTTTATTTTTCTAATTAATTTTCTTAAGCTCTGCCAGTGAATATCATATTTCAATTTCGGCCAATGAGACAATCCCTGAAGTTATTAATTCCACTGATGACATTGGAAATGAAATTAATATATTCTACTCGGTAAGAACGTAACTTCATCTTAATATTCTGACAAGTTTTATGTACATTCTTAAATTGAGGCATTAACTGATACAAAGAAACATGCCTCTATATTTCATCTCTGTATTTCACCACAGTTTTAAAACTTCACTATTTAAAAATATTTTACTTAAGGATTATTATACTTTGAATCACTTTTAAAGATCCAGGTCTCTAATTTCCTTATATAGAAGATTAGCAGTTAATATGACTTTCCAGAAAAAAGAAAATTGTGTAACCAAGCAATTACTAATGCAAGATGTAGACTTCATATTATTTTTAATATGGTTAAGAAAGTTATCTTTTAAATATTTATGACTACTAGGAGTGTAGCTCAAGAGGTGGAGTGCTTACCTACTATGTGCGAGGCCCTAGGTTAAAACTGCCATATCACAAAAAATATAACTATTACTATTTCAGAAATGGATATCTCAAAATTGTCTTTTTAATATTTTCCTTTATCCAATAATCAAATATCTCATTGTTCCTTCCCTATGGAGTGACAGAATAAAAATTAAAGAATATTCCTTTAGGTGAAACCCAGTAACTTTCTGATAGGAATTTTCTGCAGAAAACTATGATGAGGCAAAGGTTTCAGTGACATTCCTGCTAGTGTTGTTTGTAATGGCTTTAATGGGAACAAAATAGAAACTTAACAAAGTAAAGTTACTTAAATTATATATTCTGTAAAGAATATCATACAGTGAATGGATACGCAATATAGGGTGTGTTTTTGAGTGAGAAACCCTGATTCTATGGTTTTTCTAGCCTTATGAGCTACTTGTAAGGTTTTTACTCTCCTTTAACATTGTTACCTCATAGATAAAACAGAGACAAAGGAATCTATCTTTTAGGATTATTGACAAGGTCAAAAAAAATAATGTCACTAAGATGATCAGTACAACTTATAGCATAGTTAAAAGCAAATGTTTTATGGTGTCAGTTGTTATTTAGCTATTAGCAGTCATATATTAATGAATCTATATGTGTTTGAGAAAAAAACCACAGCATTGTCAATTTTATATATGGTACATACATTTTTGTTTTATTTGATACAAACGTTATAAAACAAATATGGAAACTTTCATTGTATTTTGTTTAGTTTTTAAAGTTTCCAAGGGTTTTAACTGAAACACTTTTGACTAGTAAAAAATAATTGCAGGGCCAGGAGTTTGGCCTAGTGGTAAGTGTTTGCCTAGCATGCATGAAGACCCAGGTTTGATTCCTTGGGTTCCACATATATAGAAAAAGGTGGAAGTGGTGCTATGGCTCAAGTGGTAGAGTGCTAGCCTTGAGAAAAGCCCAAGGACAGTGTTCAGACCCTGAGTTCAAGCTTCACAACTAGCAAAACAAATAAAAATTGCAACAAAATATGTAATGTCTGACTACCTATCAGGAAACAGAGTTTATCTGGGATGGCATTCTAGGCAAAGCCAGGGCACATTACTATAAGATAGTCAAGGAACATGTTTATGTTTGAGGTCAGGGCCAAATGGTCAGGATTCTCCAGAATCCTGAGATGAAGAGCTACATAATCAGTCTTCAACAATCACAGGGAATTTCTCCAAGCAAGCACAGCTTGTAGTCTAACAAGTTGGGCAAGTAATGGATTTCCTGGAAATCAGAGCATCCTTTGCTTGAGGACAGAATTGTGAAGAGAAAACTCTGTGTGATTTCCCTGAGCAGTGGCAGCAAGTCCCATCTAGCCAAAGGTTAGAGATGATGGGGAGTCTTGTGGAATTATGAGAACCTGGGTTAGGGCAAGCAAAAAATAAGTTAAATTGTTCCATATCGATTAGATGAGTGGACTTCCTTTCCAGTTCCCTAAACCCTCTTTTGCTAGAAAAGATACTGGACATGTCAAGAAAATAAGTCAAGACAATGCTTCAATTCTTTTTTTTTGTTTTTTAATCTGATTTTATTTTGATTTCCTGTTTATTCTATATTCAAGTGGAAGATAGAAAGACAAATTGTAGGTAGTGCAAGTGACCACTAATAGATATAAATATTTTCTTGCTGGTTAAATGAAGCCAGTGACCAGGCTGGGTCATAAACTGTGTTTATTTGGGAAAATCAAATTTATATGACTTAATGAATTAAGGTGGACAGAAAGCTGTTGAAAGATGATGGTTTATCTTTCTTCTTCATCTCTTTTTGCAATTGCTGTAGATTAGAAAAAGGGGACATTTTCCAATGCCAGAACTTCAGCTGTCGATTTCATTCCCCAATTTGACGTCCGATGGTTATCCTGTCCTGTATCCAACTGGCTGGTCCTCTTCCGACGTGAGTCACAGTACATTGTAATCATAGCATTCCTGTTGCACTACAGCCTTTAATTCTGCACAATCCTTGCATCTAAGTAACATGGGGGGACAGTTGGAAAATTTAAAATAGTAATCATTTCCATTGGTTATTTGGTGGATAACGTGATTCTTCAGGACTGGTATAATAAATTACCAAATATTGGTGATTAAAATTCACAGGACTTCATTCTTCACAGTTCTGAAGGACAAAGGTTCAGAATGAGGATTCAACCCAGTTGGTTCCCATAGAAACCTGAGGAGAATTTGTTCCATGCCTTCTTTCCTAGATTCTGGCAGCTGCTGGCAACGCAGTGTACTCTGGCTTGTGGCAGCCTACTTTTAGTCTCTGCCTCTGTCTTCAAGTGGCTTCCTCTGAGTTTCCATTTGCTCTCCTCTTCTGTCCCCGTGCACATCTGTGCATTAATCATTGTATTTAGTGCCTTTGAAATCCAAGAACTTCTCTGCAGATTTTTAATTTCATTCTATTTCCAAACAAAATCAAATACACAGGGTGAAATCAAATTTTCCAGGGTATTCCTGTTTTGGTAAATCTTTTATTTTTTGGCAAGTCATAGGGCTTGAACTCAGGGCCTGAACACTGTCCTTGTGCTTTCTCCAGGCTAGAACTCTACCACTTGAGCCACAGCACCACTTTCAGCTTTTTCTATGTATGTAGTACCAAGGAATCGAACCCTAGTCTTCATGCATGTTAGGCAAGCACACTACCACTAGTCCAAACTCTCAGTCCTGGGTAAATCTTTTTGAGATCAATATTCAGCCCATCAGAGTAGATATTAAATTATCAATTACTAATTTTTACCTGAAATCAGCCACTTGAGTCACAGTTCCACTTTTTTCCAGTTAATTGGAGATAAGAGTCTCATGGACTTTCCTGCCCAAGTTGGCTTCAAACTATTATCCTCATTACTCAAGCTCCTGAGTAATTAAGCTTATAGGCACAAGCCCACACCTGTTTGATACATTTTTACTTTGTTTGGGGCGGTCAAGTAATTCTATAAGCTTTCCAGTTACTCCTAAATACACTTAGCTGTATATATAACAGTAGAGTGCTGGTAAGTCACCTTAATACCAACATTGTACCCCACTATTTGTTCAATAAGACTTTATGGCACTTAATTATTATTTAGTGTCTAAAAATACCCAGTTAATGCATGGATAATTTCAGCATTTGACAATGTCTCTTTTCTACAGTTTGAAATAAATATTCTCTATAATTAATGTAGATTGTGTGCATGCACAAAAATGTCATAATAAAATCTATTATTTTACACACTGAAAGCATACTAACAAGAATTGTTTAAAAATCAAAGTATTCTGGGAAACATGAAATAGCTACAGTAGTATTTGTTTGGTAATTGTTTATGTTTTCATAAGGGCAAGAGAAAAATAAACCTCTGGAATTTCCCTATAATTCCATCTTATGAAAAAAAGTTAACTCCTCGGTTGTTTCAAGTGTTTTTTCTCTTGGTATTATGAAAATTTGCGAGTAATCTTTGACGAAAACAATAAATGAATGAGGATTTCAGTAAAAAAAAATAGTGAATTTTATCTGCATCCTGTCTTTTCCAAAGAACCTCCAGCACAATTTTTCACGCTGTGGTAACTTCATTATTTTTGGAGGGTATAGAAGTGGAAAACCACAGCTACAGCCTCACAATTTCTTCCATCTTGCACACCACAAAAACACTGGTTGTCAATGTCAACTTCTTCATGTTATCAAACTCACTTGTTTTCCTTTGACAGTTAGAAGTGACTGACTGGAACATGTTTTCATTACTTAGAATGCAAACTGCAGACCCCAGAGTCTTGAGGATCCTCTTGGAATCAACTCCGGAAAGAGCATGATTGTGTCAAAATCTGAAGATCTGAAAAGAGGCACTCTTCTGGTAAATTGAGTGTGAATGTTACCTTATGTTTTCTTTCCTCGTGGAATACATGGATCATTAATTTGGGAACAACCCTTTGAAGTGTTTTACTATAGAATGTTTGGTTCTTTGTTAAGAATACTAACCTCTACCTCTGCCCATCGGCACAGGACTGCACTACCTGTAAGCTTGCCACTATCGTGTGCAATCTTATCCCTTCCAACCTGAGCCAAGTGAACGTTTCACTCATCTTGTGGAAACCAACTTTTATAAAAGTAAGTCGTGCTGTAGTTCTGTGCAATTACTGAATCAAATGAAGAAATATTCACCTATGATGTCATTTAGTATATGTGGCACTGCTGGGGAAAGATCAGTCTGGAAATCTCAGATGTGATCTAAGCCACAGGTCTGCATCTCATCTTTCCTGTCATTTAATAAATAAGCTATTCCCAAAGTTCTCTTACAGATCAAGAGTTGTCTCAGCCTTATGCTTTGTACCATAGGAGAAAAATACCTCTCACCACTAAAGCTTTTATCACTTGTCATTTATCCCTCTGTTACATACAAGTATTATAGAATGACAATTCTTGACATCATTAGCAAAGGACAGAGCTAGCATGTATTAAGAACCTGTGTTCTACTGGAATTTGACTCTATGCAAACATACTATAAAGGGTAATTTATCAATGCATGATGAAGCCAAATCTAACAAGCTGTTTTAAACTTATATTTTGTTATATATTATTTATTTTTCTCTAAAGAAACAAAGACTGGCCATTTTTGTCATATAGTTGCTATTTTTCCTACATCATCAAATGTTGGATACTAGCAAAGTTTTTTTTTGGTTTGTTTTGTTTTGTTTTTTTGCCAGTCCTGGGCTTGAGCTCAGGGCCTGAGCACTGTCCTTGGACTTTCTCAAGGCTAGAGCCTCAGCACCACTTCTGGCTTTTGTCTGTGTATGTGGTACCGAGGAATTGAACCCGGGTCTTCGCGCATGCTAGGCAAGCATTTTAACCACTAGGCTAAACTCCTGGCCCTAGCAAAGTTTTTTTAATAATTATTTTTATTTTAATGTATAGAGGGGTTACAGTTATATTTGCCAGATAAAAGGTGCATTACTTCTCACACATTGATATCCTTTCTTATGTTTTTGTCCCCATTTACCTCTCCCCACCCCCTCCCTTCATTTTCCCCTCCTATTTTAAGTAAACAAGTAAATATCTATATAATATACCAGGTAACAAAGTGCGAGACTGTAAGAATATGAGATTAACAAAAGGGCAACACAAGAGAAGGGAGAAAAACATAATACAGACCAAGACATGTGAAAAGGTATCAATGTATGTGAATTAATGCACCTTCTATCTGGCAAATATCATGTAACCCTTCTATTAATTACAATAAAAATATATGAAAAAAAGATTTAAATCAAAAAAAAGAATCTCAGTCACTTATAATTAAGCTCTTGATTCCATGTCCTGCAGGTCCATTAATTTGGCCTCATGTATCTAGGGTTTTAGCTATTGTAATCCTCTGCAGGGAGAGTTTTGGATGTGTATGAATTATTACAGATGAAGGAAACCACTGACTGGCAAAGTTTTACTTAAATCTAGAGCCAACATGTAAACTTTGTTACCAGCATTTAGCTATTTTATGCCTAGCTGCATTACAAGTAGGCAGAGATGGAGGTTTGTTTTTCAGAGGAAAATTCTGAGCAGAAATTGTTTAGAATTTTTTTCCTATTCCATAAATCCTGTTCTTTAACAAGGATCTCCGTGAGGATTGGGAGGAAATGCTAAGACAGAAGAACAAGTATTCTGGCTTGAGTTTCCATGTAGCAGTTAACAATGTCAGTGTTTGTAACTCTCAGAAAGGAAAAGACCAGTTCAATAACCACCCCTCAGATATGGCCAGCTCTCATTTTGATTAGCATAATTTATTAACAGAAATAATCTTAATATGCTTTTCAGGCACATTTTTCCAGCTTAAATCTGACCATCAGAGGAGAACTTTGGAGTCAAAATGCATCTCTAGTTTTAAGTAGTAGCAACCAAAAAAGAGAGGTGAGTGCAATGGTATGACTTGAAACTGATGTACATTGGTGGCACAACATTTTATAATTGCACATAGTCCCATAGCACTATCTGGTTCTTCTCTCCACAAGTGATAGCTACTATGTGCTTTCCACTCCATTAACCTCAAATATGGTTTTAGTCTTGTTCTTCATTGTAAGTAACCGGGGAAATGATAATATTTACAAATAAACCACCATGTTTGAATTTTTCTTTGTAACTGTCATAGTAACTATCATAAGTTGTTCCTATTTTCATCTTAATAGCAAATAATGCATCTGTACTTTTCACTCATTAAAAAATTGATATTATAAAATGCAGCTGAAATCTGAAGAGATATGGATCTTTTTTGCCTGTCCTGGGTCTAAAACTCAGGCCCTGAGCACTGTCCTTGGACTTTCTCAAGGCTGGAGCTCTACCATTTGAGCCACAGCACTACTTCTGGCTTTTTAAAAAATATATGTGGTACTGAGGTATCGATCCCATGCCTTCATGCATGCTAAGCACTCTACCACTAGGCCAAACTCCCAGCCACTGAATTCCCTACTCTTGTCCTTTTATGAAGTAATGCCCGGGTAGTAGTATGGTGATATTTGAGTGTGATTTCCACTGTTTTGTGGATAAAAAGCTTCCAAAATTCTATTCAGAAGGTATCTACAATTCAGATGGCACTGTCCAATTATCTGTTACCAACCATTTCAACGTCAGTAATCTCTGATCACTATACAACTCTAAAGAAAAAGAAGATATATACACAAAATACCATATAGAGTACAACATGAAAAGCCAACAATTCACAAATATCTTTTAAAATAATGTATGTATGGATTTTATTAGAGGAAAAGTATTTTTGAATCCTAAAAGTATTGCCTTAAAAATCTTAGAATTTTAATAATGTATTTTATAATGTGTTTTTCCTCAATGTTAATTATGAATTCCCCTGTAGATATTTATTTTACATTACATACTAAAGCATAATTAAACCTATATTGGTAAAATTAATTAAAAGTAATTATTTTCCAATAGTGTGATCTTGCTGCAGATCCTACTACTTTTATCTAGACTTCAGTATCCACATCTTAATTCAGGTTAATGTTATAGGCATGGTTAAAGTCCACCTCGATAGTCTGATTCTGTCCTCTAATTATCTACCTGAAGTTAATGGTTTCTTCAGATACCCAAGGAATAAGACTTAGAACAGACAAAGTCCCATAAGATTAGGACACTACACTGAGAGGTCTGAAATAACTAAAAATTTCTGGATGTTGCCTATCCTAAATTATAATTGATTGAATGATAAATCAACTGAAAGAGACAATATGACATCATAAAAAGCACATGGTGATAGCTATACATATA
Source organism: Megascapheus bottae (assembly GCF_031878675.1). NCBI lineage: Eukaryota > Metazoa > Chordata > Mammalia > Rodentia > Geomyidae > Megascapheus > Megascapheus bottae. The sequence goes on along the minus strand of NC_143512.1, from coordinate 57,036,493 downwards.
TGTGCTTGAATTGTGTGCATTTTATTACATGTACGTTGTATTCTCTTATTTGAATTTAACCCACTCGAATTAGAATAGAGAGGTTTAGATTTTAGCAACTTGTGATATTCCAGCCTACATTGAAGAGTGATCATAAATAAGACAATCTTTGAAACATAGAGTACTATGTTTTGTTCTCAGTTAAAAAGAAATCTGCCCTAGACCATTAAAAAATCCTCTCCTCTAACCCTACTGCACTGCTGGTGGGAAAGTAAACTAGTGCAGCCACTCTGGAAGTCAATTCGGAGGTTTCTCTAAAAACTGAAAATAGACCTTCTCTACAGTCCATCCATACCACTCCTGGGCATCTACTCTGAGCATCGTAACCCAGAATATGATAAGGACACCCTGCTCAGCCATGTTCATCTCTGCACTATTCACAACAGCCAAGTGATGAAAACAACCTAGATGCCCCACTACAGATGAACAGATACAAAAAAATGTTATATATATATATATATTCAGTGAAATTCTACATAGCCAACAGGCAAGATAAAATAAAGGCATGTGCTGGGAAGTAGATGAAACTAGAGCAAATCATGTTGAGTGAGATAAGTCAAGACCAAAGGAACAAAAGGCGCATGGTCTCCTTGATATGTGGATATTAGATCTAAGCAGTACAAGAGCGAGGACTCATTATTCAGGTACCCATGGTTATGGACATGGTCTTAGAGATATAAAAATAACTACATAGACATAAAAATCTATTGTGGGATATATACTCTATAGACATATGTTATATTGTATAGTTTGATATGTACCTATGACATACAAACCCTCAGCTTAATTTTAATTATGTTCTAAAAATCTATGTGCCAGTGATTGTATATAGAGAGTCCCTTCTTGAATACTGTTGATTAAACATGACATTTGAAATGCTGAAAAATCAGCATTAATAAAATCTTTCCAAAAAATCCTCTCCTCTAAAAGGAGAGGGTGGAACTGGGGGTCTCAACTCAGGGCTTTGTACGTGACAGTCATATTCTATGACTTGAGTCATACCGCTTGTCCATTTTGCTTTAGTCATTTTCCAAGGAGTGTCTAGAATTGTTTTCCTGGGCAAGCTTTGGATCACAGTCCTGCTCTGCCTGCCCCGCAAGGAGCTGGGCTGCACAGAGGCATCACTGCACCTGGCTTGTTCTTTTTTTTTTTCAAATATTTTTTATTGTAATTAATAGAAAGGTTACATTATATTCACCAGATAGAAGGTGCATTACTTCACAAACATTGATACCCTTTTTCATGTTTTTGCCCCCATTTCCCTCCTCCCACCCCCGCCCCTCATCTTGTTTTCCCCCTTCCCTATCCTATTTCAAAAAAACAAACATATATACAATATATCAGATAACAAGGTAAAATACTTAGACACAAAGCCATATAATGAGTGATTGTTGTCCTTAATGTACTATTATCTCTCATCTCTTGTGCTGTCCCTTAGTTATCTCATATTGTTACCTGACTTGTTCTTTAAGATACATTCTCACTAACTTTTGATGGGGCTGGCTAACTCAGTCCTCTTATTTCTGTGTCCCAAGTAACTTAGTTATAGGAACAAACCACTGTACTGACAATTTTATGTGTAACATCTTGGAAAGGAAAGTATTAAGTAGTTTTCAATGCTACAGTTACATTCGAGGAGATTTAGATGGTACTGAAGGACATTTTCCTCTGTATGCAGTAGTGAGGTGAAATAGGCTGTTTGGCAGAAAACTATAGCCTGCAAGAACTTAGAGTTCTAGTTCTAATAAGTGTTTATTGATGTTAACGGCCTTGTTTAATAATTTTCAGCTTGCTATTCAAATATCCAAAGATGGACTCCCAGGCAGAGTGCCACTATGGGTTATTATCTTGAGTGCGTTTGCTGGCCTGCTGCTGCTGCTTCTGCTGATACTACTTCTGTGGAAGGTAAACCCCAAAGTCCCTTTGGCTCAATTCCTGTCAATAGCAAGCTGAAGAACTTCCCCAGGTTGTGAGATATAGGTCATAATAGAACAAAATTTGAAATAACCACAATTAAATTGAAAATAATATTTCATATATAGTGCAAATTGCATCTTACTTTTGAAAAGAAAATATAGAATCTTTTTTGACATAGACATATGCAAGAAATCAATGGAGCATCTTTCTAGAGTTTAGGATTATTAGGGAACATTTATAAATTTTAGCATATGTTATTTTATAAGCAGAGAATAATGGAAACATACTTTTATTTAAAAAAGGAAAATTTGAACGTCTGCATAAACTTAAGAACATATAAGAAACAAGCTCATCTAGAGTGGATCAACAAGATGTGGTATTTATACACAATGGAATTCTATGCTGCTGTCAGGAAGAACGACATCACCCCATATGTAAGGAAATGGAAAGACTTAGAAAAATCATATTAAGTGAAGTAAGCCAGACTCAAAGGAACATAGGCCCAAGAGTCTCCCTCATTTGTCAAAATCAGTAGAGACCTTGGGCTCTCCTAGCAGAGCTTTACAATAGACAAAACCTAGAGACATTAGGCCAAATAGTATGACACTAAATGTAAGGACCTCCAGGATAAGGAAACAAAAGCCATATAATGAGTGATTGTTGTCCTTAATGTACTATGTGATCTCTCTTTTGCTATCCCTTGGTTATCTCATATTGTCACAATATTTTACCTTGTTATCTGATATACTGTATATATGCTTGTTTGGTTATTTGAAATCGGATAGGGAAAGGGGGGAAACAAGATGAGGGGGGTGGGTGGGTGGAGGGAAATGGGGACCAAGACATGAGAAAGTGTATCAATGTTTGTGAAGTAATGTACCTTCTATCTGGTGAATACACTGTAACCCTTTATTAATTACAACTAAAAAATCTGAAAAAAGAATAAAAAAAGAGAAACAAGCTCATCTAAATCACAGGACTCTGTATATCTTAAATGCTGAATACTTCTCTAATATATAAGCAAGCATGTCACAATTTATACAATAATTTTATACCTAAGTAAGGGATGCTTGATTTATTAATGCATTGATGTAAGAGTGATTTTAAACTTTCGAAGACTCCTATTTCAATTCTTCCATGAAATTGAGTAATTCTATTTTCCTTCAGGTTAGTCTGAATCTTTACATAGGTGTTTTGTTTAAGCTAAGGAGTTCAACACTGTTCATACACTTGCATAAAACTTTTCAAACAGGCTGGGATAATCACTTTTATAATTCATTTAAAAGAACAAAACCCCATAGAACAGTTGAATTTGATGCTTTTTCCAATTAAATATAAAATCATCACATATTCTAGCATAATATACCCCTATGATTTACTCTTTATTTTGTTAAACGGTTGAATAATGATCAAATACAGATTGTGACTACATATGTATTTTTCTAATACATGAACAACCAATCATTTAAACAAATAATTAATATCACAACTTTCTCTCACAATGGATTACAGAAAGCTTCCTTAGTCTTTTGTTAATCTTCTTCAATGACTAATTTTAGCTTTAGGGAGTGAAATGTGGAGGAAAATGTGAAGAAACCTATGCTGAAGGTAGAGACAAGTGATATTTAACTCAGCTGATAGGCTCTGTGGTCTTTCTCTAGCTATGTCCCCAGCACAGAATCTTCAGCATTTTATACTCAGTTGCTCTGAAGTTAGGCATTGGTGTTCTGTAATACCTGGCTTTGCCACACTGTGGTACTCACGGCCTGTTCATCAGACAGGAAGTGTTTCCTTCCTTTCTGAGTGTCTCTCCTGCAGAGTTAGTTTGATTTGTCTTGGTCTGGCAAGAAAAGATAAAAGGCTGACATGGGCAGATTCTATCTGGCCTCATAACCTTTTGTTTGTTTTACACAAATAAAAAAGGAGTTTGTGTCCACCTGTTTTGTGGTCTCTACTCTGTAAATACATACCTATAAAGATAAATACATTCTTCCATCCAGTAAATGTTGTCTTAACACATTCTTATGGCTCTTAAGGCCTTATTTTTAAACTGAAAAGAAAATTAGGTAACAAACTTTGGGCTGTGGTTTTTTTTTTCTTGTTTGAAATCTTATAATGATTTTCCACTGGATTTATAGGAAAAGCCAAAGTACCTGCCTAACCTACAAGACTGCATAGTACACCAGCTTGTGTCTGTTAGTATTTTGCCACATTAGTCTGTAAGCTCCAGGAGGGACGAAGCAGTGTCCCGTTCATAAACCCTGTTATATCTAGGCACTGTAAATATTTATCTTTTCTTTATGCCTTTGGTATCCTACAACATGTATTCTAGATAATATGTATTATAAACACATTTTACAACTAAGGATGTTAGAGCAAAGAAATTAAGTAACGCTCCCAAGATTTCAAGCTGGTCAAAATTGGGTCCATTAGATCACTGGATCAACTAGACCAGAAACCCATCCTTTAGCCTTTTCATCCCACTGGTGCAGATTGTGACTATGGGGTCAGAGCATAAATTATAAAACACAAAAATATATTCAGTTTTAGAGTGAAAGTTCCTCGTTGGGTTCAGTGTAAAATACAATGAATGCCACAGTCCACAGAGAAGCTGAGGAAGGAAAGCATGACTCTCCTAACTGGATTTATACTGATGTCTAAGCTCCACCAGTGAGCATTTATTTATTAATTCCCCAAATTTCATGTTCCAGAATAAATAGTTTTTTGTTTGTTTTTATCTATCATGAGGCTTGAACTCAGGACCTGGGCACTGTCCCTGAGCTTTTTTACTCAAGGCTAAGACTATACCACTTGAGCCATAGTTCCACTTCCAGTTTTCTGATAGCTCATTGAAGATAAGAGTCTCATGGACTTTCCTGTATTGGCTGACTTCCTATCATGATCCTCAGATCTCAGCCTCCTGAAAATCTAGGATTACAGGTCTGAGCCACTGGAGCTTGGTTTAATAAAGTATTGAAATAGGATATTAAAAATCTCGAAGCAAATGAAGGCGGAAGTGAAGCAAAGAAACTTGAGAGTGAAAGGAAAGCTGACCAAAATCCAAGCAAAGCAGGAATCAGAAAAAGTCTTAAAAACTGCCCATTTTTATGAAAACCTCATTTGTTACTTAACTTCTTTGTGAAAACTTAGGATACAGGCACAGATTGAGGGTCATGATGGTTTGTGATTCTAGAGCTCCTAGACTTGGCAAAGCAAAAAGACTGATGTATACAGGGCAGCTGGCATTCTGGAAAAAACAAATATGTCGCTGTTTTCAAGTCCATTTGATTTGTTTGCTCATCTAACTAGACCCTGGCATGTGGAAGTGATGAGCCCTGAGTAAAAATTCTCTAACCTGAAAATATTTTGTTTAGACCATTTATCTCCTCAAAGCCTTGAAGTGCTCAATGACTTCTTTTTTTAATTATATTTTATTGTCAGGGTGATGTATAGAGGAGTTACAGTTACATTCATCAGGTAGTGGGTACATTATTTCTTGAACACTGATATCCCTTTCCATATTTTTCTCCCACTTTCCCTCCCCCCAGCCCCTTCCAATCATCTTGTTTTCCCTCCTTCCCTTCCCTAGTTCAAATAAACAAATAAAGGTATATATGATATACCAGGTACCAAAATCAGATACAGTAACAATATGAGACAAACCATAAGGGGGAACAAAAGAGAAAAGAAATTAAAGATGGTTCCTTTGTATACTTTACTACTTGGGAATTAAAATGATGTGGAGGTTTCACACATGGGAAGAATTAACTCATTGCCTTCACTTGGTCAATTTTTTTCTTTTTTTTTTATTGTCAGGGTAATGTATAGAGGGGTTACAGTTATATTCGCCAGATAGAAGGTGCATTACTTCTCACACATTGATACCCCTTCTCATGTTTTTGACCCCATTTCCCTTCCCCCACCTCCTCCCAATCATCTTGTTTCCCCTTCCCTTTCCTATTTCAAATAAACAAATAAATGCATATATGATATACCAGGTAACAAAGTCAGTTACAGTAAAAAACAAGAAAAAAGAAGAGAAATAGCATAGCATTAAGAACAACAATCACACAAGATAAAGCTCTTGTTTCCATATCCTAGAGATCTTTCATTTAGTATCATCCTATATGACCTTATGTACCTAGGTTTTGAGGTATTATAATCCTCATCTAGGAGAGTCCTAGATTTGTACTAATTATTACAAATGAGGGAAACCATTGAGCCTATTTTCCTTTGGGTCTAGCATACTTCACTTATTATGATTTTTTCCAAGTCTTTCCATTTCTTTACAAATGGGGTGATGTTCTTTCTGATGGCAGCATAGAATTCCATTGTGTATAAACACCACATCTTCTTGATCCAATCATCTACTGAGGAGCATCTGGGTTGGTTCCATATCTTTGCTATGGTGAATTCACTTGGTCAGTTTTAACCCACTATCAAAAAAAGAGAGTACACAAACTTGAAGACCTTCTTCCTTATGATCCTAAATTTATTTTTTACAATACATAGTCCAAATTAAATTTTTAAATGTTTGATTTTGTAAGCAAGATTTGGCTCCTCTCATGTTAGTTTCACTATTCTGTAACTTTATGTGATGTCTCAAATGACAAAAAATAAAATATCACTCACATTCATCCCATGCAATTTTTTCTTGTAATTGATAGCTTTATTTTTATGTTTAAATGATACAGTATCTTTTACAAGGCCCTTGAAAGCCAGAGTAAAGATTCTGATGCATTTACAGTTATTTCAGACAACTCGGAAATCTCCCTGACATTTCCTATCCAATATGCACTTGGCTCATTTGCACTAATAGCTCTAATAGCTTCTACCTATGACTTTCAGTAACTTGATAAAAAGTTTTCTGCCACATCTATGAAGAAATAGTAAAAAAAAAAAAATGACCAAACAAATGATAACATAGACAAGGTACCAGCAACTTCAGTTTGTATGCTTCTAAAACATTTCCCAGAACTTTTTAAGGAAGTTCAATATTTGGAGTATTTTTTGTCAGGACACATGACACTTAATAAATGAAAAAGTCAAAAATGAAAAATCAATCTGAATAAATATCATTTATTGACATTAAATATGAATAGATGAATAAAAACATTTTCTCCATTACCTGAATTTATTGTATGCCCATATTTACTGATATGTTACTAAATTAGATTCTAAATAGCAATTAATGATTACTTCAATTAAAATAACTGTGCTATGTTTTGTACTTTCTCTACAGATTGGTTTCTTCAAAAGGCCACTAAAGAAGAAAATGGAGAAATGAAATGTTTTTCAAGGGAAAATGAAAAACAATTTCTCAATGATCCATGCTCCTCAGGTTAGCCTCAAACATGTGACAAGAAATTTATAGAAAGAAAAAAGAAAACCAAAGACAGAATCCCATAACTGTATGCAATCCAAGAAAGATTCATCACATAGAAAGTAACAGATGAAGCCGGATTCAAGAACAGTGCCACAAATATGTGTGTGTATATGTATATATTTTTTAAGTAATGAAAAATATTTTAAAATATTACTCATTTTTGTTGAGTACTAAATAACAATGTTTTAAAGAAGAATCAATACTAATATGTCTATTTGTTAAATCACCACCACAAAAATATTTAAGGAAAAGCATAAATAACTTTATCATCACAGAAGCACTTACCTTACAAATGAGAGATTGGTCTCTGTTTCCCTGAGTATAGACAACTATTCACCTTCAACATGTCAGTTTGCATTCGGAGGGCCAGTTTGCATTCAGAGATTACCTGAGGACCACTTCTTCCATCAAAAATGAAAAAAAAAAGTTCTTTATTAGTAACAGTATATGTTGAAAAGAACTAAATCCCAAAGAACTCATTCAGCATCTTTGTGTGGGGTTCCTCAGTTCCCATGTGACTTGAATGTGCTTAATTTACAGATATAACTCTAAAAGGCAAAACATTATACTGATTTTAAGAGTTTTATGGAGAGTCACAGTAAGCTGTCTTGAAAAGCGCATTCTGTATGGATCGTGCCACAGAGGACTGGATGGAAGAAACATGGCAGCAGAAATAAAGGCCCCTGAAGTCATTGCTGAGCAGCCTGTGAATTCAAGCAGGCAGCTCCAAATCAGGATCTTCATCAGCTCATTGGTACAGAGTTCATTTAATGCCCCTCCCCCAAGCTGTGAGACTATATTTGCATTTGATTTTCCAAACGCATTCCTTATTTTCTTTTTAATGAAAAGGCAATATACCATTTCTGAATTGCATTCTGTCAAGAACTCACTGCTTTTGATTGTGGCATATTAATATTTAAGTAGAACTCCAGAAAATATATTTTAAAGAATTTTTGGCTTGAAAAAGCTCAAAGCATCCAAGAGATATCACACCTTTATGTACTTTTTCATTACTGAAATGATCATCATAGTTTCTCTGACCCTGCCATAGCATAAGCACCCATGTTACTCCTGACTTTAGGACTATAACAAAAATTGAATGTATAGTATCTGCGTGTGTGAACTACTGCTGTACCATTTGCTGGTACTTCTGCAATACCTGTTTCTCCATTTGATTTGCCATCACAAGACCAGAGCTTGTTAAGATCCAGAAACTACTGGACTCAAGTTTCCTCACAAAAACAGCAAAGCAACAGAGAAACTGGATGTCATAGGCTTAACGCTTAAAAAAAAAATACTAGTTTCTGAAAAAATCTGAGGACTCAGATTCAGCCTACCTCTTGGCTGTCCACCTCTACAGCTAAGACCCTGAAGATAAAGGGATACATCAAAAGGATGCCAAGGACATCAACAGATGGAAGAAAGAAGACATTTCCTCCATCCTTTGTACTTCTTTCTGAGTCCAGAAACCTTTCTTCCCTGCTATTTCTTTGCCCAATAAAACTCAGGGTTTCTTGTATTCTGTTACCATGTGCCTAGTGCCAGAGCTTACCTGCTTAGCAGAACTGCTTGTCTCTCAGCATCACCTAAGAAGCAAATCACACACATGAATTTACGTTCATTCTTGGAATCTGTGACTCCTCCTAAGGAAAGCATGCACTGAAGTATGAGTGTGTATATACTTAACCTAAATGTATTGTTAATCTAAAGGGAGAAAGCAATGAGGGCATTCTGACCTCTCAAGAAAACAGAGGAAGAGCTATTTAGCTATTTGTCTATTACAATGTTAGCATAAGTCATTCTTAGTTATTAGTCGAATATTTAATGAACCTGAGATCCCATTTCCTGACTGTCATAATTTGCTGTGATTTATGAAGTTACATACATGTACATAGGAATTGAAGACAATATGCCCAAATAACACTAACTGATAGGATTCAGAAGACACAAAAGCTATACCAGCAACAAAAGTTGGGTTTCTCTACCCAGAGTCATTTTCATTAAATGCAGATTTAGCTAACATTTCAATGACTATCTGAAAACATAAATGCAGAGATTAATTTTTTAATATTCCAAAGCATCTTTGTGTAAATGTTCTATAACATAAAATGATTACGAAATATACTAGAGACTATAATTTTATAGTAGGCTGGGAGTTTGGCCTAGTGGTAAAGTGCTTGCATAGCATGCACAAAGACCCAGGTTCGATTCCTCCCTACCACTTACATAGGAAAAAACCAGAAGTGGTGCTATGGCTCAAGTAGTAGGGCTCTAGCCTTGAGAAAGCCCAAGGACAGTGCTCAGGCCCTGAGTTCAAGGCCCAGGACTGGCAAAAAAAAATTAAACTTGGCTATTTTTTTAAATGGCATATAACCAAAACTATGTATGCAATCCTTTTTCTGACCAAACTTTTGATTATATACTGGTAAATTATTTAACAACTTGTTCTCCAGGAGAATTTTTTAAAAATACATCTTTATTATTTTCCAATTTGCGTGACTTCTTAACTATTTTCAGACTAGCAACATGACCCTAAAGAGCTTGCTGAATTTCTGGAAATGTGTTTCTACTCTCATGAAGGGCCATGAGCTGGTCTCAGCACACCATTAAAGTAGATCACTAGTATACAAAATACCTAAACACACCTAGGACACACCCAGTTTCAATTTAAGCTGAAAATACCCATTGTATCCATCTCAGCAAGTATAATACTACTAAATTGCCCATTCTTGAATTATTTCTAAAATTATAACCTTCCTTTAACCTTAGTGAAACAAAGGATGTTTACAGTGGAAGGAAAAGACTTAAGTTCTTAAGATTAATTTCTAAGGGAAAAATGAAGTTATGAAAGTTGGTTCATTCAATAGGCCCAAAGAGGCGGGGAGACTGGCCTAGTGGTAGAGTGTATGCCTAGCACACACCACGCCCTGGATTTGATTCCTTGATTCAGGCCCTGAGTTCAAGGCCCAGGACTGGCAAAAGAAAAAAAAAAGGCACAAAGAAGTGTTGCTGTTTCATGAGGCATCCGCAGTCCTCCAGGCAATGGAGTAAAAGATCTTCCTTTATAAATACTTTTAACTTCTAAGAACCAATTTAAACTTCAGTGGTCCAAATTGTTAAACTGCTTTTCTCTGAGCAATGTAGACCTTAAATACAATCTGTGTCATAGTGTGCTTGAAAAGAGGCTTGGGGGAGATATATTAGCCAAGTTCAATGTTTGGACACTCATCATGCTATCATCTATGGCCACACGTGTATACTCAACGTGAGTGTTTTTATATAGGCAAATACCCATTTTCTCTTTTCCTTCTATGAAAACAAGGTCTAGCTTCAATCGGAAAACACAAATATTTGCACAAATATTTGAGAAAAACTGCTGGGCTTACAAAAGAGCATCGCTGCATTGTGGTAGAAGTTCTGAGAAGCCGTGACGGCAGCTTTTTCCCTGAGCCAAACCACTGTGCATGGCTTCCATTGAATAGCGCATCTCTCATGCATTGCCTTGTTACCTGAATAAAAAGCAAATAAGAGAAGACTTGGGCTCAGAACCTGTCTCAAAATGGCTTTTGGCAAATGAAGAGTTAAAAAGAAAATGGTTTCTTTTACACTCCTTGTTGGTTTTCAAAAACCTTTCATGCCCCTCCATCAGTCTTTTCCCCAAAGGGCAGTTTTTAGAGAGACTACTGAAGGAAAAGTCAGTTAATAAAACATGTGCTCTTTGTTGTAAATACCAGCTTCAGTGAATCAACTTTGAAGCAAGGTTTCCAATCTCCTTTGCTCTGATGTCCTCCAAAGGGTTGACATGCCATAATCTAGCAGAGACAAAGTGAAATACAGCTTCACAGAGATTTCCAGCCATGTGGTACAATAACAGCTGCAGAATTATTGGCTGACTATGAGAACTTCCCTGGCTTCACTTCTTCACCTGTTCTAAAACCTGGAAGCAGAACTTTATCCCCAAACGAATGCTAATAATTTTAACTGAAATGTACAAGTTAATTCCAAACTCAAACACAGTTTCAAGAAGAGAGCTCTCAGCCTGGTAACCTGGCTACTCTCTCTGAACTCTTCCTTCAGAGGACTCTCTAAAGCACTGGGTGTTTATCGTGTTAGCTCTGCAGTAGAAGAAAGCCCAGAGCCTGTTACAGAAAGCTAACATGTGTGGCCACATATCTAGCTCCATGACTGAGTGCTGTGTGGCAGGTGTGAAAACCCTGGGTTTGATCCCCAGCATGCTGGCATGTGGGAGAATAGGAAGAGCATATGACATGATACTGTTTCCCAATATGGAGGCCCTGTGGTGATACACTGTTGTGTAGACAATAAAACCTTTGAGAACCTGAACCCTTGTCATCTAATGGACAAGTCAGTGTCCATTTAATCTTGAGTCTTGAAATTCAAAATAAGAGCTTTTAACCATCAAATCTGAGAATAAAGTAGGCTCATGAACCCCAGCCCTATTATCCCCTACAACTGGTGCTCTAGAAGTCAAGTTCCAAAGTGATGGGTGTGGACCTTTCTGCTATGATAAGGGGCAGGAGCTTAGCCTCTGACTTTCTCTCTGTTCTCATGTCTGAAGCTAGCTTTTTCCATCAGACACACTGGAACAGCTTTTCTTTCTAAGTATACTCTACCAAAATGGATACAAGGGTCAGCCATCACATCTATTAGACACTATTTTAAGGTCAGCTGGTTTGGCTTTTTGCTGGTTGACATAGAGCCAAACCTTGTCCAGTACTTAACACAAGACTTCCTTGCACTTTCTTCTTGCAAAGTGCTAGGAGGACTGGGCAACAGAAGCTGGAGCCTATTTGTAGGATTTTTCCACCTTCTGTCTTCAGGTTGCTTTTTCTCAACCACTGAGAGCATGTTTTGTTGTGATCTGGTGTTACCAGGTCAGGCCTTTCTAGGCCTTGTGGCCTTGTGCAGCATCTTTGATGATGGGATGTTGCCTGTGTTGTTGAGCTGAGAGGCTGAAATCCTTTATCTGTCACCTTGCACAAGTCATGTCAATAACTAAGGACCAACTGGTACTTATTACTATGTCACATTTGGCTTGTTGCATATTTCACATTACATCCTCATAAAAGCAAGGATGAGATTTTAGAGGCTCCTCTCCCACAATATGAGACTTGATCATTTGCTGTCATTTGATCTATATAGCTAAGACGGAGACAAAAAAAAATTATAGAAATCCTCTAAATAATATCCAGATGATCTCTGATTTTGCTGTAGAGCCTATTTCTCCTGGCATTACTTGTCTCCACCCTTGATTTTTAAGAGCTACAGAGAGGTTGGGGTACAAAAAGAGTAAGCCCGGTTTCCCCTTTCCCCCATAGGGCTGACAAACACAAGGAAACCACCACAGGTGACACCGGCAGATCCAGCGCCAAGATGACGTTTTGTACCTTTAGAGTCTGACAAGAAATAGGGATGAAGGAGAATGTGAAATTATCTTCTCTATGTCCTTACTCCTCAGAGTACCCTAATCTTCTGAGGCCCCATGGTCCTACCCACAATATTAGCACATGTACTTTGCATATATAAATTATTGATTAAGGGAGAGCTAGAGTACATTCTCACCTACACATTAACTAGGGCTAATTTCCTAGAACTTAATATACTTTGGGCTCAAGTTAACGTATCAGTTGAGACAAAGGCTCAGTGCTTCATTCTAGAACTATTTCATACAGAATATATTGATCATGTGTTCTATCTGGGACACCTGCTGCTTTTATTCACAATGTAACCCAAACTCCACTGTCTGTAGGGCTGCTGCACTGTGTGTTATTACTGGAGCTTGCAAAATTGTTAATGGACGGCAAAAGCCATTGTATCCATTGTAGTCATTGCAATTAATAGCAACTTTCCAGAAGCATCTGTCATACTCATTTTCAATACTTTTTTCTTTATGATTCCTTATACTTTAACAAAGTCTATTGCATTGCTCATTATTTTCCCATTATTTTTAATCTTCCATTTAAGCCATTACAATAAACAGTTCACTGTTAGTGAACTGTTCCAAAAGACTTGGACAAATTCATTAGACATAAACATATGATGATATACAAGAACAGAATAGCACCATTTTTGTTGCTGATAATAATAACTTATTACATGCCTAATTTCAGTGTGGTGTGTGTGTGTGTGTGTGTGTGTGTGTACCCATGTGTAGTGTGCTGGGACTCAAAACCTGAGCTTTATCCATACTAGTCAAACACTTCCATTTAGATACATCCCTGTCCCTAGACTCATTTTGAATAAAATTAGTTATGAGATAATCACCACTTCAGCTTATATAGTTAGAAATAGCTGCAAGGCTAAAAGAGCACTTAGAATATCCAATGTTGACATATCCTGTTCATTGAATTGAGATCAGAGGTTTGATATTTTTTGTATATCTTATCTTATGAATCAGCTGTGTAGTTTACGTCAAGATAAATGTGCATCCTGTTCTACACATTAAATAAAAAATATGACTCAAAGAAAAATGTGTTTGCTGTTATTTTTCAGTATATAACTTTTGTCCAAATTAACATGACTTCTTCCAGAGTCCCAACTTTACTCACTTAGCAGATTTCACTTTAGTGCTCTAAAAGGAAAAACCAAAAAGCAAATTAAGTCTGTCTGTGGCATTTCCTGTACAAGATACAGCAACATGATTAGTCTCTTGAAAACTTGAGATAAAAACCACAATCTATTTTACTACGTATCTTCTCCTAATGACATGTTTTATTAATAAATTATCTACTCTATAATAATAGTTGAACCGGTGAAGGTGTACAAGGCAAAACCAACTGAAAACTCAGTTTTTCCTACTCTGCACTTGTAACAACCAATTCTGTGACCTTGTGAGGTCACAGAAAAGCAAGCAGTTCTGCAGGAGTGGACTCCTAATTCTGGATATCCTCTAGCCCAGTTCTGTTCTGACACAATTTACCTCCAGGTACTACTAGACCCCCAGTTTCAGAATTTGATACCCAGTATTGTCTCTGCTTTAGATGCTAGTTGCAAGCCTTCGGGTAGTTTTTTGTAATTGTTTATTTGGGGAGGGGATCATTTTTGTTTTAAAAACTTGTGTTTTTGATTCATTGACTATAAATCTGAGTTCCCATAACCCTCTTCTTTGGTTATAATAATATGCTAGGATGGCTCAGAGAACACAGAGTAATATTTATTGGCTTATTAGAAATGAAACTGCAAAGCATACTATGAAGAGATTCACAGGACAGCATCTAAGGGAAGCCAAGATCCTTGACATGTTCAGTTCATCTCAAGCTCCTTGAACCCTCTTGTTCTGAGTATCCATAGAAACTACATTGCAAAGTGTTATGACCAATGGACTATGCAGAGGCACCTACCAAGACTTGTAAGTTCCAAAATGTAGTATTCCTTCCTCCCAAGTGTAAGGAAGAGTTCCTGAGGAGTAAAGGAGATCTTACGATCTATAATCACATAAAGTTGTTTGGCAATTTTCCTTATGGCCAGCTTCAGTACTGGAGGGCAAGGAAGATGAGGGTCTAGAAGCTGTCCTAGGGAAGGGATATTTTCTCCTGCTTCCTTGGGAAGGGAGTTTCAAGCCATGAAGTGTGGAGAAACATCAGAACTTCATATTTTGGAATATTACAGTGTGAGGCACAAAAATACCAAGAAACTAAAACCAATTATTTACTTAGTCAATCTAGGCCTTAAAGAATAAAATTATGCAATTTATTAGGGTAAGAAAAGATGTGGATGTAGGATGTGTATCTGTATATAGATATACAGCTATATGCATAGATATATGGAGGGGGACAGATCTCAAGAGACAGACTGTAGGTACTGCCACAAAGACAATGAATGGCGTTGCATGCATAGTTTTCAAGTATTAGCTGGCACCAGAAATGAAATTGAGGATTACGGGCCGGGAGTTTGGCCTAGTGGTTAAAGTGCTTGCCTAGCATGCATGAAGACCCGGGTTCGATTCCTCGGTACCACATACATAGAAAAAAGCCAGAAGTGGTGCTGAGGCTCAAGTGGTAGAGCTCTAGCCTTGAGAAAGTCCAAGGACAGTGCTCAGGCCCTGTGCCCAAGCCCAGGACTGGCAAAAAAAAAAAGAAATTGAGGATTAGGGCTGACAGTGTAGAGCCAACTATCTAAATCTCAAATCTTAACAATCCTGTGCATAAGGAACTGGGTCTTATACAGATTCCAATTATAATGATCCATTTCCTATTCCAATGACAAGAAAATAGAGCTAACTGGTACATACTTGAATTAACAAAAGTAGCACCGAAAATCTAAAGATTTGGCCTTTCTAAGATTCCACTTTGCTTAGCTAGCATTTTCTTTTTCTGTGATACCTTTCAGCGTACATTTTAGTATGCATAGTATAAATGCATTTAAATAACAGAGCTCAGAATGGCATTCTACAGGCAAAAGTGGAAATGCCTCAAGATGATAAGTAAATAGACCAGAATTGAACACCATATGAAGAAACAGTGAGTCTAGAAGTTATCCATGTTAAGAACTCTAACCTCCCTTGATAAAATGCCAGAGCTCTTTAGTTTTTCATACCAATTCTCTTCTATTCCATTTTCTCCCTTCTTTTGTGCTCAGGCTTTTAATTTCATTTTACTAAAGTACATGTTACTCCTTTTCCTAGAAAGCAGAGCTTTAAGTAAAAATGAAAATGACCTTGGAACCCCAGCTCCTTCTCCATGTATGTACACTTATGAAACACAGAAGTAATCTCAATATCTTCGCATTCTCCAGAAAAATAAAACAAAACTTACTCAGTCAGAAATTACTCAGAAAATGCTAAATTGACAACATAAGGGCTGAGGTACATGTGGCTCAGTGGTGAATGTATGGTTGGCAAGTTCAAATCCTCTGCACAAATTACTTAATTCGTAGTTAATCAAACAAAAATGAAGTGGCAATAGTATAGAGAAAATAAAAGGGATCACTTACTCCTGCAATATTTAATACTTAACCAGAAAAAAGTATAAACAAGGCATTGGCTTGGAAATATTCTTGGAATAAGAGAGGGATCCTATAATAAAAACATTTTAATTAAAATTCTTCATTATTGACTAAAAATTAAATTTGAGTGATGTTGGAGACATTGCTTTCAGCCTCCTGAGGAAGTGATATCATACGATGGCACCTGGCAGCTCACTAATGAGTCAGTACTTGCTGGCCAGGAAGTTTCTTTGCATTGGTTGATTTGTTTCCTCCAGGCTCGTACATAGAGTGGATCGCTAGATTTTTTTCCATGTTTGTTTGCTGCTTGTTCAGATGACCTTTATTGTGATTGGAGATAAATAGTGAAGGATTTCCGGGGAAGAGAGAAGGAGAAAGGCAGAGAGAGAAGAAAGGAGAGAGAAACAAAAAAACTCTGCTTGCAGTTATTTGAGTCTGTGATCATTCCCAGTCCACCTCCGATGCGTTGTTGAGGCAGGCAGCGACAAATGGTGGCCCATACGGGGACCATTTTTTCATTTCACTTCGGCATGGTGGGTAAGTATTAAGGAACCTCGCGGAAGTCTCTGGCCAGGGCGGTAAGGGCGAGGGAATAATGGGTTCAGGAGATTCCAAGAACCAGATGTTGTAGTCAAAGAAAAGGTTTGTGCAGTTGTTAAATGTGAATAGGTTTAGAAGAACCGGATGGTTAGAGTCATAAGAGATTTACTTAAAGCTAATGGTACGGTAGTAAAAGAAGCCACAGCTATCGCTTATGTGGATAGATAAAAGTACGTCCCTGGTTTTTAAATGAAGGACTTCTTAATATACCACAATGAGATTTACATAAATTAGATTTGGAAAACGCATTAAAACAGGGAGACCTCTCCTGAGGAACATTTCCTATGTGGCAACTTGTACGGGAGTGCTTGCTTTCATCCAAACAAAAAGTTAAAGAACAGGTGGGAAGAAGCACAGAGATGCTTGGAGAGATATATGAGAATGGAGTAAACAGGAAGAGGAAGAATTAACTGGTAGTGATTTAGAAAGCCTGTGCTCAGGTGCAGAATTACAAGATAGGGAGCCACTGCCCATAGTTCAGCCTGTGCCTCCGTGGGAGGAGCCAACAGGCAGCCTCACCAGATCTATCAGCTAGTTAGCTAAAAGAAGTGTTAGAAATGGGGAATGGGTGGGGTTTTCCAGTGTTTGAGGATCAAAATCAGGTGAGATTTCATCAACCAATAGATTTTAAATCCGTTCAACAGCTTATTAGCACACCCTAATTGAAATTTACAACTTTTTGGCTCAATGTCGGATATGTTAAAGAGTCATGGACTTCATATAGCTGAGGAAAAGGTACAATCAGGTTCTCCCGTTCTGTATTTGGGATATCATATTATGGATACATGTATTAAGCCACAAAAAATTCAAATTGCTAAAGATAAATTGATTACTTTAAATGATTTTCAGCATCTCTTAGGGGATATTAATTGGCTATGGCCCTCCTTGAGGCTATCTACAGGACAACTTAAACCCTTATTTGAGATATTATGAGGGGATCCTGATCCCTAGTCTCCTAGGGAGCTTACTCCGGAAGGAAGAAAAGCCTTGCTTCTTGTAGAAAAAGCTATAGAAAGAGCTCATTGTGATCATACTGATTTTTCTAAAGAGCTCAAGTGCATTGTAATTTCTTCTGCTTATACACCTACTGGAGCTTTTTTGGCAAGAGGGTCCTCTTTTGTGGGTCCTTTTTTCAACTTCCCCAAAGAAAGTTATTATGCCTTATCCATCTATGATAGTTGAATTAATTATGCAAACCCTTACTACCTCCTTTAAGGTTTTTGGAATTCATCCTTGTAAAATTATTACCCCTTATACATTTCAACAATTGGAATATTTAATCGGAAATACCAATGAATGGGCCATTATACAATGCTCTACTCAAGCCTGCTTTGATAATCATCCTCCCAAATCTCGTTTATTATCATTCCGTTTAGAACATCCCATTATATTTCCCACTATAGTTAAAAAGAATCCCATCCCAAAGGCTTTGACAGTATTTACAGATGGATCTTCTCTCGGCACTGCTGCTGTGGTTACTAAAAATACTGTACTTACACATGTTACCCCTCATAAGTCTCTCAGTTAGTAGAATTGGAGGCTATCATTATAGCCTTACAATGCTATCCTTATGTTCCTTTAAATATTTTTTCTGATAGCTTGTATATTGTTCAACTTTTTCTTTCTCTGGAAAACTGCTGGACCTATTTTACCACAAACTCCCGCCTTTTCTATGTTTTTCCAGATTCAGAAAATTTTGTGGAAACGTAGTAATCCTGTTTTTATTGGGCATGTATAAGTTTACAGGGGATTGCCAGGCCCGTTAAGTAAAGACTTGGCTATAAAAACTATTTTCATTTTTTCAGTAATGGAACAGGCTACTCGCTTTCATTCTCAATTTCATGTTAATAGTATGACCCTTAAACAGTGCTTTAATATTACAAAAGAGCAAGCCCGAATGATTGTTAGACAATGTCACAAGTGTTCTCCTTTCCTTGCAGTCCCTTCCTGGGTATAAATCCAAGAGGTTTACAGCCCAATCATATTTGGCAAATGGATGTTACTCATGTGCCTAGATTCTGTACTCTGCAGTATGTGCATGTATCTATTGATACCTGTTCTGGATTCATATTTGCTTCCTCTCATGCTGGAGAAAAGGTTAAGGATGTCATATCTCATGTGCTGCATGCATGTACGGCTATGGGGATGTCTAAAATTATAAAAACAGATAATGGCCCAGCATATACATATGCTTCCTTTTCTCAATTTTGTGCAACTTTAAATATTGTTCACAAAACAGGTATTCCTTATAATCCTCAAGGACAAGAGATGGTAGAGTGTGCACATCAGACATTCAAATTATTGCTTTTAAAACAAAAGGTTGGGGGGGGGAATTGAAAGACTCCCAAGGATAGACTTGCTATTGCTCTTTTTACTTTAAATTTTTTAATTCAATGCTGAAGGATGTTCTGCAGGAGACAGACATTTCAATCCTTCTAAAAGTCATAAACCTTTAGTATTGTGGAAAGATATTCTCTCTGGAAACTGGAAAGGACCAGACCCTGTTCTCATGTGGGGGCGAGGAAGTGTTTGTGTTTTTCCACAGGATGCTGACAGTCCCATTTGGGTGCTAGAGAGACCCATACATCAGACGGTGGAGGCTCCTCAGAAGCATGTCAGTCAAGATGAAGGCTCTTCTACTTAGCACGAGTACGGTTCCCGAATGAATCCACGTGGCAATGATGCATGACCCTATCAACGTTGCTGAGGGCCACGCTGCTGGGAACCTGAACAATCTTGGCCAACCTCCTGGACTGGATGTCAAGAGCTAATTTTGTGGCTTAATCGTCTTTTATCAAAATCCAACCGAGGACTGGAATTGTTATGCTTAATCAACGAGTTGATTTATTGCAAGAACAATTGAATATTCTGGAGCAGGTGATGAGCACCTCTTGTGTAGCTGCTTATTCCAGATTTTGCTTGATAGGAGTACCATATAACAATTTCAGTCTAGCGGCTCATCTGTCTAAAGAACTTGGACGTAACATGGAATGCTCAGGTTGATAACTTTACGGCCTCTCTACATGCACAAATAATCAGACACCTGTTGATATTCCAACCTTGGGTGATTGGACATCTTTATTTGAGACTGTTTTGGAATTTGGTCAAAAGTGGGCAGGATTGATTGGCTTGGGTTTGTTTTTATGTGTTATAATTGTAATATGTCTATAGTGTTTGTGTAAAATAATACAAAGTCAACACAGACAGTGAATGCTAATACGACAGCCATTTGCTGCCATGGAAACAGGTGCCTCCCCTCAGGTCTGGCTTGCTTAAATGGACAGCTGGTAGTCAGAGACGGGTAAGTCCCAGCTGTTAGCCTATCAACCTAAGACAGGAGCCAAGTAAAGAATACTTGGTGATCCCATGACGGGTAAGAAGACTAACGAGCTTGGAGACACCTAAGACAGGCACAGTCGATCTGATATGATGGCAACCCCACATATCCTAGGTCTTTTTCTTTTTTTCCTTTCTTTCTTTTTTTTTCTTTTCTTTTCTAAAATAAATAAGTGGGAGATGTTGGAGACACTGCTTTCAGCCACCTGAGGAAGTAAGATCACAAGATGGCACCTGGCAGCTCGCCAGTGAGCCAGTACTAGCTGACCAGGAAGTTTCTTTGCATTGGTTGATTTCTTTCTTCCATGCTCGTAGGTAGAGTGTGATCACTAGATTTTTTCCATGTTTGTTTCCTACTTGTGCAGATGACCTTTATTGTGATTGGCTACTTAAGGATATAAATAGTATAGGATTTCCGGGGAAGAGAGAAGGAGAAAGGCAGAGAGAAGGAGAAAGGCAGAGAGAGAAGAAAGGAGAGAGAAATAAAAAACCTCTGCCTGCAGCTATTTGAGTCTGTGATCATTCCCAGTCCACCTCTGAAGTGACACGTCGTTGCGGCAGACAGCAACAAGTAGATTTAATTTTTTATGTGAACTTTATAAATAGGCTGGACTACTACAGTTGATCAGAGACACTGTGTTCAGTTCTTAGGATCTCTGGTCCATTAGACTTTTTTCTGGTTTTGATCACAGTCATTTCTTTGTTCCTGGAAATTCTACCTATCTGCCCAGTTGGAGAAATCATGTAGAAGTTTAGTTTGACCTTTTCTTTTAAAAATCAGAATCATAAAAAGATTACCCAGAAATCCTTCCTTCCAGCAGACTTCTATTAGCAGTAACTTGATCATGACTGTATTACATATTTGTTTTCAAACAGAAGAGAAACAGATAGGATATTTAAGCATAAATTCCACATGTAGTGAAAAAGAAGTTCAGTTGGAGTAGGCTATTTAAGTTAATCTGCTCTTTATGTCCACTCCAACAGGATTTTAAATACAGTCAACACCATTTCTAGCTCTACTTAAGATTATTCCCTTTAAAAAAAAAATCTGTTGTGGGACTTGAACTCTGGGCCTGTGCACTGTCCCTGAGCTCTTCAGCTCAAGGCTACAGCCCTACCCCTTGAGCCACAGCCCCACTTCTGGTTTTCTGGTGGGTAATTGGAGATAAGAGTCTCACAGGCTTTCATGCCTGGGCTGGCTTTGAACCATGATCCTCAGATCTCAGACTCCTGAGTAACTAAGATTACAGGCATGAGCCACCAAATTCAGCCTAAGATCATTCTTATATAGATAGAATGTCAAGCCATAACTAATCTCTGGAAA
This sequence comes from Megascapheus bottae, assembly GCF_031878675.1. Classification (NCBI taxonomy): domain Eukaryota; kingdom Metazoa; phylum Chordata; class Mammalia; order Rodentia; family Geomyidae; genus Megascapheus; species Megascapheus bottae. The sequence goes on along the minus strand of NC_143512.1, from coordinate 57,014,927 downwards.
ATTGTGCAACTCCAGTGCTTTGGAAACCTTTAGTGGAACTTGTAATTTTTCAAGATGACTGAACACAACTACATCATGAATCATCATGAATCTAAATTGTCTAAGGACACTGAAAACCCAATTCAATGTGGATTCGTTATCTAGTACATGCAAGTAATATGCTATATTTTGGGTCAAAAATATTCCTCACAGGCTATCATGTTAAAGGTGTCATCTCCAGTCTGTGGCATTATTGGGGGTCATGGACCTTTATGAAATAGAGTCTAGATGGAATTCTTTATCTCAACCATTTTGTCACAGTGGCAAAAAGTTAATACACAAAGTTAAATCTGAAAATTAAGAGTGACTCACTCAGAAATAAATTATTTTCTGACAATTTTTTGGAGAATATATTCTCTAGAAATGTCAAGTCTTAAGCTTACCATCTCCTCTCAAGGAAGTTTACTTCACCGTACCTATTTTCTCTCCATCCCCTGAATTCTAATGAGTGTCACTCAGTCCTCGTCACTCTAAAGGGGATTTTTGTTTAATACATACACATCTTCCTTCTTTCCTATGGTCCTCTCAGTTACTCTGATACTCATTCCTTGCAAAAGTAAAACAAAACCACTACCAACTGGAGTCACTTCAGATGATTTTCTTCAACCAAAGTAGTCCATTGTTCCAGGTTATGGGTCATTGCTGTCTTCTCTATTAAAGTAATAGAGCTCACTCGTAAGTTCCTCAATTCCCAGTGCAAACTGGTATCAACAAATTCTTCAGCGTGTCTTTCAGACTTGGACAGTGAATGTCCAGGCTGGCATCCTTATTGCATAAGTAATTTTTACCCTTCATCTGACAGTCTGCTTTCTGAGGGCAGGATTTATGGCAAGTCTCTTTTTCCTTCACACAGCTTTCTGGGCTGTGATTGATTACAACAGGCTTCCATAAATACATGCAGTGTAGAACGTAGCAGGAGCTCTTCAGGATGAAGAAGGAACTCATTGCACAGAATGGAGAAGTTGGCCAAAGGCAAAAATATGAGGAGGAATATCAGAGTTGCCCAATGAACAGTGATTGAATTTTACTTGATGGCACTGCTGGAGAGACAGCCCTGAATTTATAAATAATAAAGTGGGACTGTTTCAAATGCCCCAGAGCTATGTACATCTACAGTAAGGCATTGATTTTATGTTTAAATATTACCTCCTCCACTATTGTAAAAAAAAGATATTCATTCTCTTTCATCAATCACTTTTCAAGCTAGGAAAATATGCTTGGTTTGAAAATACCTTTTAAATAAATGATTAAATATGAAGAATGAGTCTCTTTCCTTTCCTAGACACAGTGACATTAATATTGGCTGTTTCCTTAAATTGCCTCTAGAATTCTACTTCCAGCACAGCTCTTTTCCCGGGGGGCATTGCCTAACCCAGAATGTATTCCACTTTCCTCCTCTTCTATAGAGGTTAAATTGAAATGTTCAGATTCTGAAGCTATGATTATTAAGATCTGATCGCAAGTGTATTCTTTTCATGTTCACAGTTTTGCAAAAATGTAGTCATAACCTAGCACTACAATTACAATGCATTTCCATCACCCCTAAAATTTTTCTCATATCATCTTCCTCTTGTCAACAGCATCTGTAGTTGATAGAATTTTTATCCCTTTACTTGTGACTTTTCAAGGGATCTCATGTCAATGCATTCATAAAATAAGTATCTTTTTATGCCTAACAGGGTATTGTGCTGTTAGTATATCAAAATGTGTCAGTGATCCACCCCTGTTGCCACATATATTAATTGTTCATTCTTTTTGTTGTAAAGTAGTATTGTACATATGCATTCTGTGGTTATATTTATTACATTTATTTGTACATTCTGTGATTTATTTTTCTTTGATACTTGTGTATACTGGTGGGTTATTAACTCATGAATGTGAAAAACCACATATTTTCTTATTTTATATTTCCTATAAAATAATATAGTTTGGGGGAAAGACTAGAATTGAATTTATTTACATGCCTTGAGCAGCCAAAACAGAAATGCATTCATGTCCTAGGCTATATAATGGTTAACTTCCCCTAGGAGAGTCTTTACCCTGAAAGGAAGTTTGCAAAGGTATAATCATGGATTTGGTCTCTCAAGCATAATTTAGGAAAGAAGATGGATGAAGGTGAGACTTGAGTATGCTTTACAGTTCTTGCTCAAACATGTCACATAAATCTGGCTCTTTATTCACACAATGGAAATTAAAAAGCTGTTATGATAATCCAGAGTAAAATAAGTTTAAAATGTAATTAGATACAGCATTCTTGAAAGTTAAATCATTCTATCATTATCCCACTCACAGTTGTTTCTTTTTTATTGTAATTAGTAAAAGGGTTACATGATATTTGCCAGATAGAAGGTGCATTAATTCACATAAATTAATACCCTTTCACAATGTCTTGGTACCCATTTCCCTCCCCCCCACCCCCCACCCATCTTGGTTTTCCCTCCTTTCCTATCAAATTTCAAATATCCAAATACAAATAAATTCAATATATCAGATAACGAAGTGAGATATTGTAACAATATGAGATACCCAAGGGACAGCAAAGGAGATGAAAGATAACATAGGACATTAAGGACAACAATCATTCATTATATGGCTTTTGTTTCAATATCCTGGAGGTCCTTTCAATTAGCTTCACATTATATGGCCTTATGTATCAAGATTTTGCTCTATTGCAGATCTCTGCTAGTACAGCCCAAGGTTTCTACTGATTATGACGAATGAGGGAAACCATTGAGCCTAAGTTCCTTTGAGTCTGGCTTACTTCACTTAATATGATTTTTTCTAAGTCTTTCCATTTCCTAACAAATGGGGCAATGTCATTCTTTCTGACAGCAGCATAGAATTCCATTGTGTACAAATACCACAACTTGTTGATTCACTCATCAACTGAGGGACATCTAGGTTGGTTCCATATCTTTGCTATGGTGAATAGACAGTTGTTTCTTTTTAACTCTAATAATTTCAGACAAGAAAAATACTGTTTTTCCTTTATACACCAGTATCCTATTTGAATTATCTAACTATCTTTTTAAGTTTTTAATTTAATTTAATTTATTTATTTATTGTCGGAGTAATGAATAGAGGGATTACAGTTACAGTCACCAGATAGTAGGTAGATTACTTCTCACACATTGTTACACCTTCTCATGTTTTTTTTTCTTTTACAATTATTTTTATTTTATTTTTTATTAACTGGGTAATGTATAGAGGATTACAGTTACTTTCGCCAAATAGTGGGTGCATTACTTCTCACACATTGATACCCCTTCTCATGTTTGTGTCCTCATTTCCCTTCCCCCACCCCACCCAATCATCTTGTTTTCCCCCTTCCTTTTCCTATTTCAAATAAACAAATAATTGTATATAAAATATACTGTATCTAAGATAAACTCAGATACAGTAACAACAGAAGATTAACCAAAGGACAACAAAAGAGAAGAGAACTACATAGTACATTAAGAACAATAATCATACATGATAAAGCTCTTGTTTCTATATCCTAGAGATCCTTTTATTTAGTCTCATCCTATATGACCTTATATATCTAGGTTTTGAGCTATTGTAATCCTCTATCTTTTATAAGTTCTATTGAAATGGGGATTAGTAAATATTTTTATTCAAAAACAGGCATGCTTTTATCACAATTGATAGAAATGCTTCTATATTTTTAACCATGTAGAAATTCTAGCAGTTAGCATTTGAGAAATGAGTAGTGCTGATGGCACTGGCACTGAACCATATGTCTACTTTAACACTCATCCACATGTACAAGTGGTGTACACCCTTACATGCCAACCCCTGCCCCTAACTGGCTGTGTAGAGCGAAGGTCAGCAGACTGTAAAAGGCCAAAATACTTGCAGAACACGTGCCTCTGTCACATATTCTTTGGTGTTACTTGCTTGTTTTTTTTAAACAGTTCTACAAATATAAAACCTGTGTTTAGTTTGCCTCTACTAAAAATGGGCCATCACCTGGGTTTGATTCACTTACTGGTTGTGATTGGCACTGAGAATTTGCATCATTTTTTTTAATGTATGAGCAAACCCTCTGTTCAGTCATGTTTGGTTCTGTCATTGTGTCATTATGTAGTGGGTTCCATGAGTCCCTTTTGAATTCTAACAGGTGTTTTAGATCATGATCTCAACAGTACTCTTCAAAACAGTAACACATATTCTGTAAAAAGAACTAGAAATGTAAATACTGTGTGCTGTAAAAGTTATGTATTTCAAAAACGGAACTCTCACAAAAAGTTAAAAAATCATAAATTCTAGCAGTTAAAATTAGACAGTATAGTAGCATGTAAAAAGTGACCTATAGAAGTAGTTGGTTTTCTACCTGGCTGTGGTGCTTGTTACTAATCTTATCTCCATCCGTGTGTTCATCTTTGTAGACAGAGATTATATGCAAGAGAAAGTTTGATCGGTTTGTCTACAAATGATAACAACCAGTGAGAGAACTATCAGGAAAGCCTGACTTGGAAAATGGGCATGAAAACATACTATGAGAAAAAGCAAGAAGCAATTGACATGCAATGGTATCAACAGAATTATGTAGCCTGTAGATTCTCAGCCAAAGACATGCACCCCAGTGCATGGCAATATTAGAATAGAATTATTTTGGCTCAAATGCTATCTGGAGATTTGCAGGAACTCAGCCTAACTAGTGTTTTCTTCTGATCTCCTGGGGTCACTACAACATAAGTATCATATCTATCAATGTATACAATGTTTCAATGTATCCTTTGCAGTGAAAATTCTGTCTTTAACACAGATTGTATGGCGTGGTACCCAGTTTAGGGTTGTCTTTCCTTGGTCTTAATATGGCTAAGTGGGTCTGAGCAGTGTTTCCCCTTTGTTGTGCTTTTCCATGCTCTAAGAGATAAACTGCTTTTTTTCAGACTCATCTTAAGTGAAGATATTATTCATTAAAGAAATTCATTTATTCATTTGTAAAACAAACATATACTGGACATCAGCTAGGTGCCAGGTGCTGTTTTAGGGATGATAGACAAAGAATGAATAGATGAGACATGTTTAGTGCTTTTAAGTGTTTTTCATAAAAGGGTCATTCTAGTGTAAACACTAGAAACTTGTTCAGATAAGCCTATGAGAAAAAGAAAATATAGGGATGTTTTATAGAGTCACAGGTATAAAGGGCAAGTAGGTCTTCAAAGGACAAGAAAATCGATAAGATTAGAAAGCATATCTCTTCAAGTTCTAGAAAGGAAGAGGGATTCTATGAAACCTGAATAAAAATCCTTATCAGGAAAGCATTTGATTGATTCAGTCTCACACAGGTGTCTGAGTAATGAGGAAAATATATTATGTGACTCACCCTCTGGTGAAGACACATGAGGGACTATAAGCAGGATGATCACAATCACTTCTCTTGCCAGCCATAGATTGATGGGTGGATGGACAGACAGACAAACAGACAGATGGATGGACGGATGGACAGATGAAGAAACAGATGGACAGCTTGACAGACGGACAGACAGATGGATGGATACATAATATCAATCTAAATTGAGCTAAAAATGAAAGTATGTGAGTGGAGGGATTCGGGGAAGAGGGAAGTAGAAAGCATTGAGTTATTTTACTTTGCTTATTTTTAAGTTGAAAGATTTATTTTATTTTTGGATATTAAGCAATTCAATGAGTGCCTGGAAGTGGGTGAGTGACTCAGCTTCATTCACAGACATCTTTAGTTCACTTGGTAACATCCGAGGATTCAGGAGTCATTTCCTCTCAAATTTCCCAAGACACAGTTTCACATTCCTAATTCTTTGCAGGTATAAAGGGACAATATGAAACTCTCAGGGATTTCATTTTAATATACTAATTGTTTATAAGGCTTTAACATTTACTGGGAATAGACTAGACTTGTAATAGGAACAACTGAGATTTCACAAACCTGGTATTTAACTGAGTTGCTCAAATAAACACATCGTATCTACCATGCACAAGAAAAAAAATATTTGCATTAAGAAAAACATAATAGGTGAGCCACCAGCCAAGAAATAGGAAGAAATAAATGGTTCTAAGTGAAGTGGGTAGAAAGGCTGTACACATGACATAAAATCTGACTCGAGCCTTGAAATAGCATTTGCTACTTTTAGTATAATAATAAGCAAGGAAGATTAGAAGAGACCAGGCAATAAATTGGCAATTTTGCCTAACTACCAAATCCTCTCTCTAGAGAAAAATACCTCTATAGATGTAAATTAAGATCTTAAGTGTTAAGATGCCTGAATGTATCCTATAAACATCTCAGATTCTCCACATTAAAGGGGAAAAAGTCTTGACAACAGTGAGAGAGGACAGACTAGACATGAGAGAAAAAGAACAGAAAGATTATATAGATTACATAGAGATCATAAGTGAATGACTATGCAAGGGAAATAAGAAATGGTAGAGGACTTGGTATGGGGCAGGGACGCCTGCTGCTGGCACTGGGGAAGAAAGCAGTTGCTTATTTGATAACTATAAATATGGGAATAAAAGAAACGAAAAGCAGGACATGGAAGGAAATACAGGAAGAATGTCATGAGTTTGCTGAGCAGAACTTCCTGCATAACGCTAAGAGAATTAAACAACAGAAAGGCCTTGCTCCATCTGTGAGTGGTTTCAATGATGTCAAAATTAGTTTGATAATAATACTGACATATCATTGCAGCACTATTTGCCATAGCAAGGATATGGAACCAACCCAGATGCTCCTCAGTAGATGATTGGATCAAGAAGATGTGGTATTTATACACAGTGGAATTCTATGCTGCCATCAGAAAGAATGGCATCACCCAATTTGTAAAAAATCATATTAAGTGAAGTAAACCAGACCCAAAGGAACATAGGCTCAATGGTTTCCCTCATCTTCTAGCAGAGGATTAAAATAGCTCAAAACCTAGATACATAGACCATATAGGATGAGGGTAAATGAAAGGATGTGGAAACAAGAGCTACATATTATGTGATTGTTGTTCTTAATGTACTATGTTATTTATCTTTTCTTTTGTTGCCCTTTGATTAATCTCATATTGTTAAGGTATCTGACTTTGTTGCTTGATATATTGTATACATATATATATATATATATGTATTTGTTTTTTAGAACTAGGGAAAGGGGGAAACCAAGTTGATTGGGATGGGATGGGGGAAGGGAAATGTGGACAAAAACATGAGAGGGGGTGTCAAGGTGTGAGAAGTGATGTACCCTCTGGCAAATGTAACTGGAACCCCTCTATACATTACAATAAAAAAAATCAGTGACTACAGTAGATTAACCAAAGGGAAAAAAATGAAAGAAGGACCAGGAGTTTGGCCTAGTGGTATAGTGCTTGCCTAGTATGCACAAAGACCTGGGTTTGATTCCTCAGTACCACATACATAGAAAAAAAAGGTGGAAGTGGTACTGAGGCTCAAGTGGTAGAGCTCTAGCCTTGAGAAAGTCCAAGGACAGTGCTCAGACCCTGAGCTCAAGCCCAGAACTGGCAAAAAAAAGAAAAAAGAAAAAAAGAAAGAAAGGAAGAAAGAAAGAAGAAATAACTTCACACATTACATTTTTTAAAAAAACCTCTTGTTTCCATAAAAAATAATACTACCATATTCTTTGCCTTTAAAAAAATGCTATTTTACTATGGGGCAAGAACAATGATGGTTACTGGTAACTGACATTTAATGCCACCGAGAAGGAAAGTTACTAGTATGGTTTCATATCATACATAAAGCTGCATTAATCAGTATAACTTGACCCAAATTATATATCACAACAGTTCAATGCCAAAGCAAATGAGAATCAGTGACTATTTTAAGTCAGATATTAGGGGGAAATGACAATGTACAATAAAGGCATTCTTCATGGATTCCTTCATTCTGAGAAAATAGATTTCTTTCTCTCTCATGAAATGTATTCTATGTTCACATGCAGTAGGCTTATGATTGTTTAAAGGTAATGCACACCTACATACCATACACACATATGTGAAGAATGATCTATCTCAATTTCTTATAGCGCAAACATCAGAACAAAGTAATCACAAAAATCCAAAGTTCTTTAACAGTTTGAGGCCAGAGGCAAGAAGCCTGCCATTAACTAAGGCTAATTTCTGTATTTTCCGCCTCTGATACCTAAGCAGGATAGCCCCAAGGAAGAATGAGGCAGGGGTTCTCAAACAGCTTTGTGTCAGGAACCCTTTGTGGTCTATAAATTATTGTAAGGCAAAAGTTTGCTCTTTGTTTTCCCTTATAAATAAAAGAAAAGAAAAGAAAAGAAAAGAAATGCCTTCCCTGGGAAAGTACAGCTCCTGATCTGTTCTGTACCTTGTAACATTGTAATGTTAAAGTGTCTAGTTCTGAGGTCAAAAGCAAAGAAGGGCACCCTTTCTTGTCCAGCATCCAAAGACAAGGCACATTGAGGAACCATTCTGCCTCCCAAACAAGGATATATTCCAAACACATATTTCAGTGAGTCAAAAGGAAACAGACAGAAATTCATCTCCCTAAAACCTGGCTGACTTTCAGCAAGAAGTCTGTGAGCAGAAGGAATCGTATGTGTCACCGTTAATGAGCCACTACCTACGCTACCTAAGAATGCTCAGGTAGTAGCTGGTATCTTAGTAAGCAGTGCCATATCATAGACAGGTCAACAACAAAAAAGTACCTTCAACTATGTTCCAGATTAGAGGTAGCGTTACTAAGTGTGAAGTAAGAAAGCAGGAAAGTACCTAGAGCTAGGCCTTTTAGGTTCAATGTTCTTGAAGTTATAGTCATGATTATCTGATGAATACTAAGTTAAAGTCAAGATTTCAGCCCTCTACTGAAACAAGTAATTCAGTGCTTTCTGCCAGGCACCACTTTGTTTGCTTAGTGGTAAGACATGGGTAATCCTTCTTCTTGTGGTGAGAATAATGATCAGACACACTAATTAACCAGAGGATTTGATTACTTTACTTGCACACACACACACACAATCACTGAGGAGTTTTGGTTTCTGTATTGTGTTAGCAAAATGTTGGTGGACTATTTCAGGGGGAAATGACTTCAGAGAAGGTGACGGCGTTTTAATAGATGAGTTAAATAATCACATATTGAATGTCCCTTTCTAGATCTCAGACAGACAGAATTAAAAATAATAGTCAAGGTGAGATGGAGAGGAAGAGGAAGAAGAGTCACGAATTCACCCATGGCTTCTTCTCACCTGTCCTGAAACAAATCACTTTAACTCAGTAGTCAGTTCAGTTCTTTATTCCTTGAGGGAAAGATGGGATGATCTCCATCTCTTCTCACTCTTCCCCTCCTCTCTCCTCTCTTTTTCCTGTCTCTTCTCTCCATCTTTTCTCTGTGTTCTCTCCCCTCTCTCTTGCCTCTGTGTCATTTCCTATCTCTTAGTTTCTCTCCTCTCTCTCTCTCTCTCTCTCTCTCTCTCTCTCTCTCTCTCTCTCTCTCTCTCTCTCTCTCTCTCTCTCTCTCTCTCTCATGTCTTTGTGACATTTAAACAGTACCTTGGAGATAATCATAACTTGAGTGTAAGTAACTGATGAGTTACTTTCTAACCTGGTCTTCATGAGCCTATTTTTGTCCCTTCACCTGATTAAAGGCAGAGAAAGGGAGGCGCCATGCAGCCCACAAGCTGTGGTTTAGCACCCCCCACTTTGGCCATAACAGGGGAGCCACAAAGGGCTGCAGAGAAACTGGGGCTCCAGGGGACCTGGAGAGAGCAGGCTGGCTAGGGTGAGGAGTGGCCACGGCTGGCACTGCCCCATCAGATGTGCCTGGCTTGGGCAGGGCAGGCTGCCAGGGTGACGCCCCCACCTCCACAGCTCACAGGACCTGGGGCTGGAAGTGCGCGGGAATGGGGGTGCGGCGGGGTGAAGATGTAGCCTGAGGGCTGGCAGGCTGGGGCTCGGCGGGGTGTGGCGGAGGCCCGGCTGGCGTTGGCGGGGCGGAGAGGGGTAGGGAAGGGGCGGGGCGGGCGGGGCGGGCCCCGGAGCTGCAGAAGCTGCCCAGCAACTTTTTCTCTTCTGTCTCGGGGGCTGGGAGGGAAACGGTGCGGAGAGCTTGTGCGGAGCGGCTGCTGGGTTCTGGAAGCCCGGAGCCCAGCCAGGACCTTGTCTGCGCTGCGGGAGCCGGGATGAGAGCGGGAGGCGCCGGGCGCGCGCGGCGGCCGCGGGCGGTTCTGCTGCGGATGGTCTTCGCGCTCTGCCCAGGTGAGTCCCGACTCTGCGGGGCGTCGGGGAGCGGAGCGGCGCGCGGGGCGGGGGAGAGCTCGGGAACCGGAGGCGGACTCTGCTCTGAATCCAAGTGGACGTGGGCTTCCAGCCGCGGGAGCTGCTCCGAGGGTCTTTGGCACGTACCACACCCGCGCGCGCGCTCACACACGCACACACACACACACACACACACACACACACACACACACACACACACACACACACACGCAGGTTCTTGGAAATCGTGGGTGGTCGGAGATCCTCAAGTCCTGAAGGCTAACTCCCCTTGGCTTGGACAGGTGGCTCGCCGGCCCGGGACCCCGGGATCAGGTGGAGGCGTCCCGTTTGCGCCCCCAGTACAGCGCCAGGAAGCTGTCTTTGCATGAGATTCCCAAAAGTCTATTCCCCCCATCCCCGCCATGGGGTGCATAATACTCCCGCCACCTCCTCCGGATTCGAACCTCAGGACCCAGCACTGGTGTCCCCAGGGACAGAACTGGGGTCTCGTGAAGACTTACTTGGCAGAGGGAAATTGTTCCAGCCCTCCTGCCTTCCTCTTATTGTTCATAGAATGTGATCACTGGTCAGTTTCTTTCCACTGTCGTCATCTTAGAAGCTGAGAAAGAGCAGAAGTGGCTGGAGCCCCAGCTCAGGGAAGGGGGCGCCCCGGGAATGGCGGGGTCCAGGCCTGGAATGTGGGAGCATGAGCTGGGGTGCACAGCTCTTGGGGGCCAGCCTAGAGAACTTTTTTTATTGTGTGCCTAAGTTGAAGAACTTTTTGTCTCCTGGAGGAAAGAGAAAGCCACGTCTGTTATTATGAAGTTGGGGTGGATTGCTATATTAAAAAAGGCAGCAAAAATATTTTTTGATATTGAATATTGCAGTATTTCCTAAAGTGTCTTCCTTTGTGCCAATCCTGTTCTTTATGGTCTAAGTAATCTAATCCAAGTAGCCTTGTCAAGGCATGTACTCTAGGACAGATAAACAGAGAGAAAGAGAGCCAAGGGTGTTGTGTTGTCCATTTTCTGGCAGATAACCAGCATTCCCAGGTTTGCCCCCTTGTTACAGATACACTGCGCTGGAGTGCTGGCTTGAAAGGCCATCAACTCTAATTTGGGGTTTCAGGCTCAGGTGAAGTTGACACAGAAGGCTGGTCGCCAAAGATCTTCAACAGCCTTCCAAAGAGTTAAAAGAAATACAGTTCCAAGTTTTTCATCTCTTTTTAATTGCTGGTATTAAAATAAGCTATGGAAATAGAGCATCATTTTCTAATCTTTGAAGCGTTGGGGCTTGTTCCAGGCAGAGCAGTGAGAATCACCCCACTGGTATTCATTGCTGTCAGGTACAAAGATTCCAATCTCGACTTAGCTACTAAGGACAGCTCAACACAAGCAGGCAGCTGCAATTTAAACTGTATTGATTACAGTCTCCTGTTCCAGTTGGTTGTGTATCCAAGGAACCTGTTTTCTCTTTATTTAAATCATGTAAATTATAATAAATCATATACTAAAATTTTTCCACATGGGATATCAATTGAGGTGCTTAGAGAAGCAACTTTACATTTTTGAACCTCGGATATCTGGGGGACTATAGGTAATTGAGATTTCTAGATCAGTAGTGTTTACAGTTTTTATGATGTTATCCTACCAGATTTTTAAGCATGAATCCTCATTAAACTCACATGGACATAATTATAAGTCTTGTTCATGAGTCTGTCTGACAGGCAAACACATAGAGAAGTTAATTCACATAGTGTATTGGTATGTTTGGGCATCTTATGTTCTCTCTAGCATGCGCATAAACCACTTTAGAACACATAACCTTCAAATCTCATTTTAACACCTAAGAGTCAAATTTGCCTTCCATGTAATGTCTCACAATCTCTAAGAGAATACCATACTCACAGTTTAGTCCAATTTTACCACTTTTCATTGCTTACGGACAGATTGAGGCTAGATAATGTCTTGAGGATGGGAGAGGAAAGCAAGAGCAACTTTAAAATGAATGAAGTCTCACATATTCTCTAGGGTGTTACAGGCCAAGGCATCCTTCACCTGGATTCAGGATTGCAACCTCTAATTAAAGTCTCCCTCAGGTAACTTTCTATTGTTCAGTAAGCATTCTGATTTTTCTCATACTAAAAAAAAAAGGTTTCCTTTTACTGTTTAATTTCCTCATGAAACATCTACCAATTCTGGCTTCTGTTATCTCTGTTTTATTTTCCTGCCCTCTGTCTCCCTCAGCCATGCATCTTGGCCCATTTCTTGCTGGTGTTTGTAGAGCTCCACCCTGGTTTCCCTCTGTTCACTTTATGAGTTCTCTCTGGACCAGCTCTGGCCAAGTCAGGACAGCTAACCTCATTCTTTGAATTCTAGATTAACATTTCCATCAACCATCAGATTTTTCCATACGGAAAAATGTAATTCGAATTCAGTACCTGCTCCTCAGAACTTTTTCCTCTATTGTCTACTACTGCTGGCAAATAGGAAAGCCAAGGTTTCACTTGTCAGTTTTCATTCTCCCAGTCTCACCTCACATTCAGTGTATTCTCCCTTCTGTGCCACCAAGTCTGTCCTCTTTTTTTCTTGCTGGGTCTGTACTACTGGGGCATTTAAGCTACTTTTCTTGATTCCTCCTCCTTCTTCTCCTTCTCCTCTTCTTCCTCCTCTTCTTCTCCTCCTTCTCCTCCTCCTCCTTCTCCTTCTTTTTCTCCATCTTCTTCTGCTTCTTTCTTATCTGTCCAATTCATTGTTCTCAATTGCACCAATGCTATCTCTAAAATATTTATCTGTGTTTAATCACTCCACTCCCTTGATTCAAATGCTTGGGGTCTCCTTGTCTGAATAAGGGTAAAGTCCAGTTTTCTTGGTTTGTCTTTAGAATTTTTTTTTTTTTGCTATCTGGCCACAGCCCTCTTATCTAATCTTTTCTCTGCATTATCCTCTCACATATAACATAAACACACACACATACACATACACACATTTTCACATATAAACGCATGTATATTCTCTTATTCTATATGCCATTGTGTGTTCTGAGTACACCTGATTATATCATGATTAAGGTTACAAAATACTTTTCAGGTTATACCTTACCCCTTCACTGTACTGATTTCTTTGCTTCCTTATTTCTCTCATCTCTTTGCAGCTGGCCATTGTCCACCCCTAGAAGAGACCATCCACAAACACAGTTATTCTATAAGGAAAGTTTTGTTTTGAAGGAAAAAAAAATTCCATGATGGAATCTTTCATTTCTTTTTCTTTTAAATTTAATTTTATTGTCAGGGTGATCTACAGAGGGGTTACAATTACATTTGTAAGATAGTGAGTACATTTCTTATTAGAAATTGTTACCTCCTCCCATGTTTTTCTTCCAGTTTCCCTCTCCCCATCAAGTTGTAAGAGTTCACTTCCAACATATTGTCTTGTGATTATCGCTGTTATGTTGGTTCACTATTTGTCCTTTGTCTCACCATTTTGTTATTCCTCTTCCTTCCCTAAACAAACATATATAAAATACACCTAGTTTTATAATACTTAGTTTATGTCTAAGATTTTCCTAGCAGAAGAATCTTTCATTTCTGAGGCTCAACCTAAACTACCATCCCTCATCCTTAGTCCATCAATGGCCTTAGGCCACCTCTGTTATAGCAACTTCCTTTCTCATAGCTTACCAGCTATCCTTGTGCTACTGTAGCTAAGCGTGGCTCTAGTCAATGAGCCTTGATTTGACTGAAGGTCATAAATTTGGCAAAGATTTCAAAGATTTGGCAAGATTTCAAATTTTCAAACAATCATGTATATGTTTCTGGTATATCATCAAATTTGAAAGCAAGTGTTCAAATATGATCACTGTTTCCTCCCACTTCCTAACACATTGAAATTCCAGAGTTTTCTGCCTTGCCTAGTGAGATGACCACCAAGTTAGTTAGATTTCATCACCAAGATGATGTCACCTGGAATGCATTCTCTCCAACGTAAATGCTGACAGCTCTCTGTCTTTATGTACTGCCAGTCTGGGGCATATAAAAAGGGTGATGTTGATTAAAGAGATGATCTTGTAATGGTGGAATTTTAGACATTCAGTGAAGTAAAGATGTATGTTCTGTTTATATGTTTGAAAATAAGGAATTTCAGGGATAATGGGAAAAATATTTGAAGTCAATATTGTCCTGGTATCATATAAAAGTAACCACTAAAGCCATATGCTTTTTACCAATCCTGCTCAGCTTAAGATACTTCTGAAAGGTACAGCACAGAACAAAGGAAGAAGAAGCCTAAAGACTTGTCCCTCTATGCAGCAAATCAAAGATGTAGAGATTCTCTGGCCCTTTTTTTTCTAGTTATCATGTTGAACATTCATTTTACCAGGAAGAATAGACAGAGGATTGGCTATATCACTCTGATATCACAAACCCTGAGACAACAGGTCTTATGGAAGACAGTGATCCACGGACTCTTGCTGATTATAGAGAGGTATTATTTATGTGGCTACAGAGAATATTATAAAAACATCCTTTATTTGATCATATCTTGCACTTACCTTTATTCAAGGTTTTGTGGTAGACATGATGTCAAATTAAAAACCTGAAATGTGGTCTAGAAAGGTTGCATATTAAGAAATACTCAAATGTAGACAAAGAAAATTCTCTTTTCTAGAAGAAAGAAGCCCATTTTTCCAGTTAGTACCTTCTCTCAACTAGGAGTTTCAAGGAAGGGAGTGGATGATTGACCTAAGCAATCTGATAGAGTTTTACCCCATACCAGTATTAGATATAGATATCTACTCTGAATTCAGTGTTGGCCAGTGAGGAGTGGGAACAATCTGCTGGGGACTTCCAGGAAAAGGAATTTTACTCCTCTTAGATACATTGGTAAGAAACATATTTTCTGGCTTCTGAGCAGCGATAGCCCTCTTACAGTCATGAGGTTAGCTAGCTTAAGGATAAAACTATTATGTTGTGGATAGTACCACAGAAAGAATGAATATTACCTTGCATTGTCTTTGAGCTTCTAAATTCTTTAAAAATTTTCAACAGCATCTTTAATACTTTTACATGACTGAAAAGTGATGTATTTATATAACCAAGAGCTATAATGTAAGTTTCTAAAGCCTAATAGGTATCCTATGATTACATATAATTAATGAGTAATGCAGTAACAGTTGAGCTTAAGGCATAGAGAAAGAGCACTGGAACCCATTAGTGTCAAAGCTCAGAGAGATCTTCATGAGGACAGAAAACAATCATTAAAATACTAGATCTTCCCTGGAGGACCTTGGATAGCATGAAGTCCAGCTCTTCATCATGTTGAACAGCTGTAAGTCCACTAGGTTTGGATGAAATAGAGAGGAACATTTGAGCAATGAGACCCACAACCCCTGGTTGCTAGTTTAGATGTGTAGGGGTATTTTTTTGTTTGTTGTTATTGTTTTTGTGCTGGAGCTCGAACTCGAGGCCTGAGTACTGGCCCTTAGGTTGGTTTTTTTTTTTTCCTTAACACAGTACTATACCACTGAGGTACATTTTCAGCTGCTTTATGTTCAGTTGGAGATAAGACTCTCTTGGAGACAGGTGCTGTTGGTTCCTACCTGTAAAGCTAGCTACTCACTTGAGGAAGCTGAGATCTGAGATTCACAGTTCTTCATCACTAGCTAGAGAAGGAAAGACCAAGAGACTCTTATCTCCAATTACATACCAGAAAATTGGAAATGATAGAGCCTTAGCCTTGGGCAAAAGAACTTAAAGTCAGTGTCCAGGTCCTAAGTTCAGGCTGTAAGTTCAGCAGCAGAAGGAGGAGGAAGTGGAGGAGGAAAAAGAGGAGGAGGGAAGAGGAGGAAGAGGAAGAGGAAGACCAGTAGGAGGATGAGCAGGAGGAGGAAGAAGAGAAAGAGTCATGTAGATTTTCAAACTATAATTCTCAAATTTCAACCTCCTGAGTAGCTAGGACTATAGGCATGAGCTCCCGATAAAGGGCTGTGTAGGTCTGTGAATGGGAAATGGACATAATGAAAGCAGAAATGGACATAATGAAAGCAGAACAAGGTGCTCAAGTTGTTCAATGAGAATGAAATTCAGGATGTGAATAGCCACTGGCCCTGGTCCTGTAAACCATAATTAAGGAATCTGAGTTTTTATCCTGAGGACAGTGGACAGGTTTTACAGGCCTAGAGCAGAAAAAAAATAACACCCTCAAAAAACTGGGAGGCAGAAAAGGAAGGATACATGGATCAAGCTCAGATGAAAGTCATCAGGATCATCTAGGAAAGAACCCATTTCAGTTTTAGAGTTTCTGTTTAAGCTTCGGATGAAGAAAATTATGATAGTACCATTTGTTAACACATGGGGTGCTAAAGGAGGTCAAGCAACAGGAAAGTTGACTTGAACAGGCTGAATTTGAAGCATCCATATGTCCAAAGCTTCCACATCTAAAGCCTAATCGAAGACATGGTGTTGATAAGAGTTAGGCAGAGGGACTAGAGAAGGCTGCTGTCTGCAACTTGGCAATTGTTTTAGAGAGTCAGATAGAAAAGGGATGTATAAAGGGAGGCAGAGAGAACAGCCTGAAAACTAGAACAAAGACTGGAACCATGTGGGAAGCCACAGAAGGGTTTGGAGAAGGAAGAATTGACCATCAGTATCAACTTCTTCATAGAAGTTGAGCAAATCTGGAAGTATGGGCAAGGGCAGTTTCCATGGTGTGTACCAAAGGAGAAAACTGAATGGAGTGACCTACAAATGAAACAAGGTAAGGAAGCATAGACAGTGATGGAACGTCTGCGAGTAAAACAGAGGTCAGAGTAGTGAGAGGTGCAAGCTGGGAGAAGCCTCTGGAAGCAACCAAGAAAAAAAATGAACAGGTAGTGACTTGCCTACAATTATTGAATGAGATTTTTGAAATTGTTATTGCTTATGATATACTGAATAGTACACTTGTTCATTTTTTTAATTGCTTTGAGGTGTCCTCAAATGGCAGTGGTCTGTAAGAGAAGGGAAACTAAGCAAAGGAAAAGGGCTTCCATATCTGAGGAGAATCATGTCAGAAAGAGACAAAGGAGAGGAGAAAAATAAATGACCAGTAAAAACAGTTAGGGGAAATAGAAGTATCTGTCTAGAATCCATGGATGGTCATGTATCAAAGTAAGCTCTGGGGTATGCAATGGAGAAGTCATATGATGAGTGGAAGGTGAAGCTGACCCAAGTAAATAAAAAGAAAAGAAATCAGAATCAGGAGGACACAAAGTGGGGGATGAGAGCAAGAGCCCCAGAAAAAGACCTCTCTCCTACTCCATTGTACAGATGTGTGAGGATCCATTCTTTGTACTTCTTGTTTCAGAACATTCTCACCACACTAAGTCATTGCTGTTAATATTCTAGGTTTAGGGTGTGTAAAATAAAAAAGTAGTGTTCCAAATTTGATGGCCAGTGAATATGCTTTAGTCAGGTTTCATCCAAGAACAAAGAAAGAAAACCAGTCAGTTATTTTAGACATATAGTTTTATTTCTCTCCAGTGATCATTTTAATTATTTCTCTCTAGTAGAAAAGAACTCTCTTAGACCATCTTTTCAGTAAACAGTGGCTAACATAGAGTAATCAGTAGTAAGTGTCATTTGTTACAGAGAATTAGTGTTGGCATTGACAGGTTTTAGTAGTGAAGTGGCAAAGCCTTTTATTCTGTGTAAGCGAGGGTCTGCCTTAAGCATTTTTGAAACGGTTTCACCTAATCATATAAGTGAGAAAATACATTGATATCTGTTCTTGATTTTGTGAGAGCCACAATTACTTCCACTTGTATATATTCAATTATTTCATCCAGTCTGTGTCTGCTGATTCTTCTACTCATAAATTACGCTTAGTAACCAGACAATCTTAATACTTTGTCAATGTTTTTATATCACAGGACATTAGCACTGTGAATAGTTTTGAAATGTATTCTATTTCCATTGAGAAACTTGCCTGTTCTTTTTCCAAATACTAAACAGAAACTGCAATATTGTCAGCAAAAACTACTGCATGCTTGTTCTATGTTCTGAAAGAGTGATTACAATTCTTCCTGCCTCTCATTACTTTGAAGAAACTAGATACAGTTATTACTACAGAAACTAGACATAAAATCCGGGTTACTGAAAGCTTCCTGTAAGAAAAGGAGGTTAATGATTAAACACAGCATAGAAACAAAAGTTCTGAACACTCTGTTGTCAGTGTTAGAGATTGTTTCATTGTGTGTTGAAAAGCCTGAGCAAAGCTATTGCATGGATGGAAGCCTTGAACACTGCCAGTTGTCACTTCCCAACTTCATTAGAGGTGGCTTTTGTTTGTCTTTGTGCAGGCCTGATCTCATTTCCATGGACACCATGTAAAATGCAGCCTGAACACAAGCTGGCTCCTGCTCAGATCAGCAGACAGCTCTATTCCAGATCATTTATCAGTTACGTTCAGTTCCTTTAACCAAATAGCTTCCTGGATGACTACTCAAATTTAGACTCTGAACTGCCTTGTATTTTATAACCACGTGTAAATCATATTGTGATTGGTGTTGCATAAAATATGTATTTCGCAATAAGTGAGTTTTCTATGTACTTTTTTTTCTTTTTTTAACAGTGCTCCTTGGGAGAGGAAACTAAAAAAAATTCAACCTGGAAATTATAGTCTTTTATATGATATTTACTTCTCTTTTTAAAAATTATCCTTAAGTAGTTGTACAAAGGGGTTACCATCCAGCCACATTAGCATCCAAGGTCATTTTAGAAGTGCAGTGCAGTGCATCGTGATTGTCCCATTTCATCATTCTCTGTCTTCCATCCCAGCCTCACCCTTCCCCTCAATTTTCTGAGTTTCATAGGGTATGCATTAAATCCGTATGGCCTTTATTTCTATTTCAGTATAAAAATGGGATATATTAATAACCCTGATAAAACTCTAGTACAAAATTAAACATGATAAGTAAATGCAAATGTTCTAGAAGAAATTTCCTTATTATTAAAGCATGTAATACCCTAAATAATCAGACTTTACTATTGTCATTCTGCTCTTTTAAGTGCTTTATGATTCACATGGGCCCTAGCCTTAGCTGGATAGTTGTAGTGGTTTATGCTGTAATCTAAACTACTTGGAAGGCTGAGATAAAGAAGACTGCCCAGGCCAAAAAATTTTAATTAGTCAATTAACAAGATCCTATCTCAACAGAAAAAGCTAGGTATAATGGCTCATGACTGTTCTCTCATCTGTGGAGGGAAACATAAACAGGATTCTGGTGTAGGCCAGCCAAAAGTTGAGCCCATATCTTAAAAATAACCACAGCAAACACAGAGCTGGAGATGTGGTTCTGTGTACAGGTGTATCTGTCTAGCAAGCATGAAGCCCCAAGCCCAAAGGTCAGTGCCCAAAAAATAAAAAGGCCAAATGGCCACCCTATAACCTTATTATCATATGCCTTTGGGGTTTCCTCTTAAATGAGTACCTGTGCCTATCGCTGTGAAAGTCCCTTGCATATCGACCCCTCATCCCTTTTGATCTAGACTTCTCACGTAGACCTTTAACCTTCCGTTCCATAATAACCTGTCAGTGCCTAGGCACCCAGGCAGAAGACATGCCCACACCTTCCCCCATGCCAGTTATTCCTGAATGAATAATGTAAGCATGAGCCAGGCCTGCATCTACTATGCTGCAGGCTGAAAGGCACTCTTTTCTGAAGGAACGCCAAATGGAGAAATTCCACATTCTTCCCCATTCGTTTAGGCAAAATCATTCAAGTGGTAAATATCTGAATCTGTCAAAATAGCCCTTCAGTTGATTAGTTTGTTCTTACTCTGTTAACATTGTTTGCTTTCAAGATGTTTTCCTTTTGTCTCAAGATAGTACATGTACCAAGATTAGTGAAAACATTTGGCAGTGCGGAAATCCTCTTTCCCCTCACCCTTTTCTTCATCTTTTCTGTTTTTGTGATGTAGCCCCATAATTATCATTATCTTCAGGCAGACTTCTTTGTGCCTCCGTGCCACAACACCTATTCTTTTTTTTTTTTGCCAGTCCTGGGGCTTGAACTCAGGGCTTGGGCACTGTCATTGGATACTTTTTGCTCAAGGCTACTAGAGCCCTAGCACCTCCTCTGGCTTTTTCTGTGTATGTGGTACTGAGGAGTCAAACCCAGTGCTTCATGCATGCTAGGTGAGCACTCTACCACTAGACCATGCTCCCGGACCCCAGAACCTATTCTTTAAGATCATGTCTGTCCTTTTTGTCACTGCATTACCAAAATCTATGCATTAGAAAATGAGGGATCAAGAAGACAAAGAAAGAAATAAAATTCAAGCTAAAACTTCTTATTGTACGATGTAACACATGCAAAAAGAAAATACATTAAGGGAAGTTGCCAGAAGATGCGAGTCTCCTAGGTCAGAGATAAAGTCCCCTAATACTGTACTACTCTTGGCACAGCAAACAGCACGAATGCCATTGTTTGTGTTGTTCAGGAAAGGAATATGGAGCTTTGTGAGCCTACAGTTTCACAGAATGCTACTTTGTTCCTCCAGGAAGACATTACTGCAGGCCTTAAGGTGGCTTTTGTAAACACAACCTTGAGAAATGGCATGAGAAAGTGTCCTCAGAATCTTGCCTCTTCGATACATTGTTCTATAAATTTTTGTAATCACAAGTCAGGTGAAAAATACATAAGTAGATAAGATCATACAGATCCCAAAGTCATCTATATGATTTTTCTTTCTCTCTTTTATGGCAATCTTTTTTTTGCTTGTTTTGTTTTGGTTTGGCAATTACTTAAGTATACATTTCCTAGATTTACATGTTTGTGTTAAATATACACTATAAATACAGCATATAAATATACAGAAACACAGTACCTAATTTTCTGTGACATTGTTAGCATTGTGTTTATGAGATGAATCTATGTTGCCTATAGATGTAGCATTTTTGTTTTAAGCACCATAGGCTATTCCATTGTGTGAATATACTGTGATTTATTTACCTACTCATTCTTATTGGTGAGTACGTCTCATCACAGGCAACTGTGAATAGTCTAACTAAATACATGTTTCCCATCACCTTTGGTAAACCCTTATACACCTTTTTTGATCATAAGAGGTTCAAAAACTCACCTTCAGTGACAGTGTGACAGCTTTCCAAAGGCTTGAGCTCATTTAGACCCTGTAGAAAGGCCTGACAGGCCTAGGTCCTAGATTTCCTTACCTTGTGTGTTGTAGGATTTGGCGTCTGTGTCGTCATTTCTCCTTATCACATTTATTTGAGTGCTGATGTACTTTTGCAGGCTCACATCACATTTGCAGGCTCATTAGAAACTTAGACTTGCTTTTCTGTGAAACAAAATGACCATAAAATGTACAATGGATTGGTCATCTGTTTTGTGATCCTGTGTAGGAGTTCTGTGTTCTAAATATGAACCGGTCACATGTGAGATGATATAGGCGCTTGGTTGGAGGGATTTTCTTTTTTAAATGTTGTATAACAATCAAATTGTTGATGATGTGAATTTAGTTTAATTTATCAGACTTTGTGGTTAGGCTTTTTTTAAATTTTGCTTTTTTATGGTCATAAATGTTTTCTCCTGTATATTACAAAAGTGCATTTGTTTTCTGATTTTCAGTTATACCATGGAACTAAGTTTTGAGAATTGTAAGAGGTAGAAGTCAGCGATCTTTTCCTTTCTTTATAAATAACAAATTTTATCACCCTTCTTATGATAAAATGGGAGTGTTCAGTGCCCCCATGGTAAGATGAAGGAAGGTATATAGAAGGCTTTGTGACAGGGCATCAGGCTGCTATGCATTACTTAACACAGTCATTGTAATAACATGATGAAGTGTCTGCTAACTAAATGACTCTGAAGTGACTAACAGGCCAGTGATGCATACAGCAGGGAAATTCTGGACAAAGGGATGCCTTGTTTCAGGTAAGATGGTGCACACTACATCCCTAATTCCAAACAGCTAGTGGGGATTTATGAATTGTTGATTTCTGGAATTTTTTTCCACTGAATATTTCCAGACCAGGGTTCACAGTGGGTAGTATGGCTTTAAACAGATGTTCCTAAAACAAGGATAGATAAGGACTGGCTGGTGCATAGGTGGGGACCAGAGACTCGTAGGAACCTTATTTTTTTCAGCGAGTAATGGTCGCATATTTGCAATCCAATGTTTCGACTGACACTTGTCACGAATAAAGAAAGGAGGCTACATATCAGAACTTCTCACAATATCTTCTGCCTTTCTTATTTCTCATACTGTGGTTCCATCTGTATCCACCAACATGACTTAACCACATGATTTAACAGTGCTTATTGTACAGCTCATTAGGTTCTTAATTTGGATTGTTTATTTTTCAGTTTTATGATTTCATTTTGGTTTTTTTCTAAATTTCTTTTGTTAAACTTCCCTCACCACTTATGCAAGGTTAGCTTTGTTGCAGGCTGGGTTATTAATTTTATTGTCTGACCTCTTTTCATTTCCATTGTATGTTTGTACTGGTTTTCACTTGTGTTTTTTTTCCTCCTGGTCATTATATTAGAGGAAATTGTTTGTGAAAATAATTGGAAACTTAAGATGATGTGTTACTAAAGAAAATGTCCTCATTTGCTTCTGTGGAAGCAGTATCTAGGAAGTAACAGCATGCCTTTCTCTCTTTCACATAGTTTATAAGCCACCCCAAGATTACAGTTGTACTCAAACTTTAAATAGCAAAGAAGTAAACCAGATCTTGGACTTACTGCTTGAGTGCTCTTCTGTGAATCAAACCCAAGAGAGAGAGCAAGAGAGCGAGAGAGCGAGAGAGAGAGAGAGAGAGAGATCTCATTTGCCACAACACATGACTTTGACTACTTCAATCCATAGGTTGTAGTGGCTAACGTTTGCTATGCAAGCTGTCAACCCACAAACACACTGGCTTAGATCCTTGTCCATCATTTATCACATCTCGTGGTCTCTTGGATAAGGAGTTACTTCTGGCTTGGCCAAGCATTCTAGCTGAGGGTCACTCATGTGTCACTGTCAGAGGGCAGATGGCTTTTTCTCTTTTCTCATAGTTTCCTCCCACTCTTTCCAGCATGGCACTCTCTGGGGGCTAAACTTCTTGCATGCTGATCTGACTCTGAAGTCTAGTTTCTTGAATGGAACCTGGGAGACATTGTGTGTCTTTTCTAGCCACTAAGAAATCATGCAACAGTATCTATTCACCAAAAAATAAAAATAAAAACTGTCCTACCTTGTTTCAGGACGAGGATCTGAGTATTTGTGTTTGATAGAAGAAGGTAAAAATACTCCTAGACATCATTCAAAATCACCAGGGTAACTCAAACAACTTAATGCTTACAAGACTGCTCCCTGTTTAGACTAGGGTTTGGACATTGGTGTTATTGACATTTGGGCTTGAAATTCTTTCTAGGAAAGGAGGTGGAGTGGTCTGGTCTGGGCACTTGTAGGATGTTGTGAAACATGGCAGCTCCCCCCGCCCCTGCCCAAAGACCCAGCACCAGCACCCAGTCCCCAGCCAGATGTGTGACAATCAAATCTTTATCAGACATGACTACATGCCTTCAACTAAGAATGTTTATCTCGGGAGAAACCACTGCGCAAGACAAGCATACATTAAGTATTCAATAGTTGTGAAAACACAGAAGAATTGAGCTGCAAAATAAGTTGAATGCTATCATTTTCCTAGCGGGCTTTAGATCAGTCACAAGCAAACTATTCTCTTTATTGGGTCACTGAGAAGATCAAGTGTGATTATGGAGAGGAAGTGTCTTTCAGATTATGATGTTGTTTTAATCACAGACTTGAAATGCATTCTTTTTTTATCATTACTCATTTATTCAAAGAAACCTGAAATACTAGAGATTATTTAATGTAGGCAGCTAGAGTGTCAGATACTTTGGGTCTGGGGTTTCCAGAGCAGCCTCCCTTTTGAGGGGCTCTTTCTCCAATTGCTAATACTCTGATCCATATAGAATATGAAGTTTGACCCTTACAGCAAAGACTTTTCAAAGGAAACTGGTGTCTCATTCCTTAAAATAGTTTCTAAAAGAAATAGTTATAAACAAAATTATAGAGCTTAAATTTATACATAGTATATGATTGTTTCCAAAGGAGTATTGTTTTACTTTTTTTTTTTTTGAGGGATTGCTTGTTACCTGCATGATTGTCCTGTCAGTATGAAACAATGCTATTGACTATGAGGTTTCCTGTAGTTATTATGTATATGCTCAGGAGGTTTGCTCTGACCTATGACCACTTCCTGCTGCCATAGTCTCTGAATAATTATTAGCTGCACTTTAGAGTTTGAAGTCTGTTTGCTTAGTTCCAGAATCATGGTCTGAGTAACCCCACTTCCGGTTAGGGTGGCTTCCTGAAGGGTCTGTGGACTACTGATAATATTTTCTTAGTTTTTGTGGTATGCTTTTTATGGGGCTCAGCAAATACAATAACTTGATATTACCCCCCAATTCAGGAACTTAAACAAAATATGAATTCAGGATATGATTTCAAAATGAGAGAGGAAGTGGGATCCCCACTTTATCAAGAAATTCAAGTGTAATGACACTAAGAGCTAAAGCAAAAGCAAACTGACTCCACTGAGTTTCTAACACTTGTTGGCATTTGCTTTGTAGTGCATATGCTTTGTCTGATGAAGACAGGGAGAGGGACATGCAGTATATGTGTTTGCAAATAAGAAAGCAGTGGCTTGTACAGAATAAGAAAGTGAGACAAGGCCACAGAGATTTTTAAAGGCCAAGGTATGATAGACTGCTGTCCTTGCTCGCTTAGTGGATTTTTGTTGTTGCTGTTGTTAAAAAAAAAAAGCTGTAATTCTCTCTTTGGTATAGTTATGCCATCTCATCACTTCCAAATATAATGAGTCTGTGTGTGTGTGTGTGTGTGTGTGTGTGTGTGTGCTGATCATAGGGATTAAATTCAGGTAGTGGGGGTAGCCCTAAGTTCTTTTGCTCTTGAGCCACTGCTCTATTTCTGGCTTTCTGGTGGTTAACTGGAGGTAATTGTCTTATAGACTTTGCTGACAAGGCTGACTTTGAACTACGATCCTCAGTTCTCAGTCTCCTGAGTAGCTGGAATTACATACTTGAGCCATTGGCCTTGATTTCAATCTTCTCTTCATCATTCATGTATAGCTAGATAACAAGAAAAGTTACAACCACCAGAATTCTAGAGAATACCCTTCAAATATGCAGAATCATTGTTACTATTTAGACATATATCCATGTAGTCTATATTTATTAATAAGTCCTTCTTTCTATATGTCTGCATAGGAGCTACATCCCCATATCTTGCTTGGAACTAACTCCAATTTCCAAATTATTTAGTTAGTTTGTTAGTTACTTATTTTTGTTGTTGTTGTTGGTCAAGGGACTTGAACTCTGGGACTGGGTATTGTCACTGAGCTCTTCAATTCAAGACTACTGCCCTACCCTTTGAGCCATAGCACCACTTCCGGTTTTCTGTTGGTTAATTGGAGGTGAGAGTCTCACAGACTGATAAGAGTCTCAGGCTGGCTTTGAACCACAATCCTCAGATATCAGTCTCCTGAGTAGCTAGGATTGCAAGTGTGAGCCACCACACCTGGCTCCAAATTATTTATTAAATTAAGTAATCTTTATTGCTCTCCCATTGAGTAACATTGTTGAGTAATATTGAGTGTATCCTTCTATTGAACAGCTATGTCTGAGTCACAGTTTATGCTCCAAGCAGTACTCTTAAGTATGAGCAATAAGGCAAATATAAAACCAGACATGCTCCCTGTTTATCATGACAAAGGCAGACTGACCATAAGACAAAAA
Organism: Megascapheus bottae; assembly: GCF_031878675.1. Classification (NCBI taxonomy): domain Eukaryota; kingdom Metazoa; phylum Chordata; class Mammalia; order Rodentia; family Geomyidae; genus Megascapheus; species Megascapheus bottae. The sequence continues at coordinate 56,988,858 of NC_143512.1, read as the reverse complement.
TAAAACAAAGTTCAGGGACCACCCTGTGCAAACCCTTTCCTGTGTGCTCACACGGCCTGATATATATATATATATATATATATATATATATATATATATATATATATAATTAAATATGCAAGACTTAAGATAGCTGTCTCATTTCTACTGTAACATAGCATATTTGAACAAGGATGTTCTTCAACTTGATGAATTCTAGGATGAATTCCAGTAAAAGAAAACTTAAGGTGCCTTGAATATCACAGCTCCAATGTGAAATCTAGAAAAGAATACTGAACATCTTCGTGGCATCACTGAAGCAGTGGTGTGAGAATAAAGGGAACTTGTCCTCACTATAAGTAACAACTTTTAGATTTCATTTTACTATGGTAGAAAAAAGAAACAGAATCTTTCCTTAAAAAAGGTTATTTAATGACTGTGTTGCATGTGAAGAAGTAATCAAAAGATAGAAAGCCATAAATGATAGGGAGGGGGCATTACAGAGTGCTTTAGGCAATCAGTAATTTTCAATCATTGTTTGGAATTGTCAGTTTTTGAAAGTACATAATTTTCTAGGGTTGCTTTTCTCATTCCAAAGCAATATTTAATTTTATAGCTAAATGTGTTTTGCAACTTTAGGAACATCTCTTCCTCAAATTACCACCTTTGGATTTCCTACTACAAATTTTAGAGAAGAAGACATATATACATATATATATACAGATATACAAATATGTGTACATTTATGTATGGATATTATATGTAAATATACATAATATGTATATCATTCAGTCACCAGCACTGAAAAATAAACACAAACAAATGTTTTATGAAGAAAAGTAAGACAAAACAGTAAAGAAGAGGGCAAAGGGTAGGGGAAGGGGAGAAGTTTCATGTAGGATTATTAGTTATTTTTTCTGAACGTCAAATTCCACACTGTAGTTAAAATTGTACATTTGTCATCTCACAGTGTCTAGGGGTCAGGAGTCTAGTCATGGCTTCACTGGCACTCTCTACTTCAGAGTTTCTGTCAGGTTTGTGATGTTGTTGGCCAAGGCTGAGGTCCCATCTGATTCCTGGGGAAGGATTGCACACTCGGATTACTAGTGTAACTCATTTCCAGTGATGGCCCCATTTCTTTGTTTGCTCTCAGTTGGAAGTTGACCTTGATTGCTTGGTCAAAGCCAGTAAGCAAGAGCATCTGCTAGCAAAATGGAAGTTGCAATGTTATGTAAACAGTCACAGAGTGACCTCCAGGACATTAGAGTCCATGTCTTGAATCCTCCAATCCATGGGTTAAGTCACAGGTCTTGCCTTCACTCCAGGGGAAGGATCAGGAGGATCTGGAGATGGAGCTCACCAGAGTACATCTCACAGTCAGTTTACACAGGCAGTGAAGGAAGACATCTCTGAGAGACTCCTGCAAGACAGAAGGTGAAAAGCAATGAGAAAATATTCAACTCTCTGGGAAAAGCAGTGGAACTAATGCCAAGGACTGGAGGAAAAACGTGTTTGAATAAGAGCCAGGATTCCAGCTGAGTAAGCTTCCAGTAGAGAGGAAGGAGAGGTCAAGTGAGGAAGGCTGATCCAGCAGCACAGTAACAAATGTTGTACTTGACCTGAGCCATATTTCCAGGTAGAATACCCCTAGAAGATAGACAATTGGAAAATATCTAGGAAGTGTGAAGAAATATGTCTACTGATTTTTTGAATCTGAGATATAACAGGAGAAAAAATGCTAATTCTAATTAGGTCTGGATTTATTTTTTTTCTCTACATTGCCTCAAGCTATGTGAAGCAAAGCTTGTTATTAACAGGTTTGGCAGCAGGCAGGAACATGTTAACAACACCAAAATAAAGAGGAGAGGGAGGAGGAAAAGGGAGGATTTATTTTTTTCCATACAGAAGACATTTAGGAAGAAGTAGGAAAATACGTCAATCTAAGAGAGAGTAATTCTGGAACTCCCGCAGTAACTGTTGAACAAGGAGTCTTTCTCTTGAATTTCACTGTCTCCTTCTCAGTCTTCAGGAGACAGAGGGTGTGCCAGATGCTAGCACACCCTCCAGCACCCTTTTGAAAAAGAAGGGAATCTATTGTTAAGAGGAACCAACCAAGTCATGGCAAATGGATGTAGGAAACAGTGACAGAGAGCTTTTTGAAATGGTTATTGCCTTCAAGATCAGATTATGGGAACTATTTAAAAGACCTTGGAATGACCTTATCACCTGCCACAGTGCTCCAGGACTTGATGAAGTTCTTTTACACACACACACACACACACACACACACACACACACACCTGTGATGGTTTTCAAAATATGAACAGTAAGTGATACAACTGAAATTAGTACATGTCATATGTACATGGACAAAATCTTTGGGACCATAGGAGTGAGCTGAAGCTTTCTAGTATCACAGATTTATCATACTATTCATTTCATAGAGCAGAAATTGATTTTCTAACAGTTATATAGTTGTGAAGGGCACCAGTTCAAGATCCACATGCACTGGCAGATTACTGTCCAGATACCAGCTGATGGCTGTCTCTTTGACTATTAAAACTGAGATAAAACACATTCATATTCATATTCTGTCCCTATAAATAAATACCATACCCTCACAAGATTCCTCTAACCTCTCAGCAAGTAGCTCATTCTCATTTGATTCTCACCTGTGTAACTTCAGTTCTGTATTCTGTCAAGTCAGACGTTTGATTTTACAAGCTAAGAAAGTATGCTGTCATTGTTTTATGGATGATGACAGAGAACATGAGATTGGTGAGTCAGGCAGGAGGATGGACTATATTCCTTCCAGCACAAACGTGCTTCTCCACCCACACAGCCCTCCCATAGCAGTTACATCATGAGATCGCTGTGGATACAAAGGGTTGCATTATAGGAAAGAAGCAGTGAGCTTGATGAACTTACTGCTTTAAAGCAAGGGTCTGCAAACCTGCTTTTTATTCTAATGGGAGTTACTATCATTCCATAGTATTCTCCACTATAAACCAACCAAGGTCCAGATAAAGAGCATCCAAGATCTTACATGCCATACTTACTATATTTTGGTTAGTTGGTGATGACCACTCCAAAAATGCATTACTATTCAAGTTTCTAAAAAAAGTCTGTGATGATTGCATTTTTGGAAATAGAGTCTTTGTAGAGTACCTTGAGACTGTTTGATGGAAACACTAATGTTCAAGCTACTCCTGAAGGCTCAGGTTAGTTAGATAGAGGGTTTCACCAACTTTTCTGCCTAGACTGACTTCAAACTGAGATCCTCTGGTCCCAGCCTCCTAAGATTATAGGATTGAGCTACCTATGCTTGGCAGAGCATACAACTTTTAGCCAATGAACATGGGTATTTAGTGGAACCAAAATGTTGAAGGGGTGGCCTGCTTTAGTGAAGTGTGGATGAGAGGAGGGAATTTGATCGAGGATATGTTCAATAAAAGGGAATCAGCCCTGAGGATTTAGAAAAGTATCAGCTTATACTGATTACAATGGGTAAAATCAAAAGAAGGCTATGGGTTGTTTCAACCTTTTGGTGAAACCTTTTCTTTATCTCAGCCCAGGTCAGAAATAGAGATGAGGCTGTCCTAGAAAGACCTTCTCTCTGAAGTATAGATAGTGATTGCATGCATTGGAGATCTACAAGGTTTTGAAGGATGTTCTATTTACAGAAACACTACCATCTTAAACTGAAAGGGACAGAGAGACAAAGGCCACTAAAGCTGCTAGGCATGGTGAGACCTTTGGTGCTCCCTGGGTCCACAGGATAGAGCTGTGAACAATGTAGTTATTCTCAGACCTTGCAATCCAATGGAATTTTCCTTCCTAGAGATTTAACTTTGGGGGAACAGGTGACTCCTTGATTCCTTCCACTTTCCACTTTTTTGGAATAAAATGTGCAATCATGTGCATGCAAGTAAAAATTTCTGGAAGTAGGTAACTTATTTTCTCAGTTTTCAAGCCAGATGGAGAAGAATTTTACCCCACAACATATCACCTAGAAATTCATTCATGTCTGATTTAGATGGTGAATTTCAAACTTTTAAGCTGCTAGTATTTAAATAAGATGTGAGGCTCAGAGTTTGCGTGTAATGGGCCTGAGAGTTTTGGAGATGGTGCGGTTACTTTTTTTGTATGTGACATGAATGTACATTTGGGTGGACCAGACCATGAGGTATGATGGGACTTAATAGTGACTCCTAAAATGATGTACTCATGTCTTAAACCCCTGAAACTAGTGATGTTTACTTTGTTTGGCCAAAAGTAATTTGCATGTAAAATTGAATTTTACATGCAATTGAATTAGATCATCTTATATTCTCTAAAACCAATAATAAATTCCCTTACTAGAATGAGACAGAGGGAGATCTCACCCAGAAGAGGAGGTGAAGTGACCATGTGACAGAGCTTATCATGACACTACCTCTAGACTGTCCCTAGAAGCTAAACGAAACAAGAAATGGTGTCTTCAGTCCTATTGAACCTCTGAAGGGAGATGTTAAAACACTTTCTTCAAGTCATCTCATTGGTGGAAATTTCCTATGGTAACCATAGAAAACTAATGCATGTGTTAAAATGGTTGAGTGGCTCATGTCTGCAATATTGGCAACAGAGGAGTCCGAGATCTGAAAATCACAGTTCAAAGTCAGCAGAAAAGTCTTCAAGACCCTTTTGTCCAATTAACCAGCAAAAGCCAGAGGTAGTCATGTGACTCAAATGACAGAGCTGCAGCCATGGGTGAAAAAGACCTAGAACAGTGGTGGGACCCTGAATTCAAGCCCTAGTATTGGAACATAAACAAACACATACACACACACAAACACACACACACACACACACACACACACACACACACACACATAAAGGTGAAATGATTCATAGAGGACTGTTTACTAACACCAATCCTCCTGTAGTTCCTAAAACTGATGAACAGATTGCATTCTTTACTGCTCCACAGTTTTATCATACAAGGCCTTTGTTTGTGCAAAGAGATCCACCAGGAGGCTGAGAGTCTGCTCATCCATCTGCATATCAAAGTGACAGAACAGAACTTGTCAGCTGCAAGCAGTAGTCCTAACTGTAGAGGTTTTGAAGAAATAATTGTCATCCCAGAGTTTAGCAAACTGTTATTCAACTACCATGAAATCATTCTAGTCTCGTGTCTGAAAACGGTGGAACAGGAACGCTCCCTTTGTGTGTCAGCCCCTATCAGAGGCTTGTGACAGTGAGTGCTGCCTAGATTTCAGTTTTTCCAGAGGCCTTGATGGGATTTCTCAGGCTGAGGGCTGCATGATTTCTTTTTAACTCACTGATAAACTAATTACAAGCTTCTCCAGAATACGGAGAATTCTTCCTGAGAATTTTAATTTTGTGTGTGCATTCGCAGTTTACCTGGGTGAAAAGCATCCGTGAGTAAAGGGGAAAAAAAGTAATCCTGGCTTAAATGTGTACCTTTTTTGCATTTCCTTACATTTGGCAGTAGTAGGATAAGAATTCAGGGCCTCCCTCTTGTTTGAAGGTGCTCTATCACTAGAGCCGTGCACCCAGACACTTCCCTATTTCTTTCCTTAAGATATTTTAGGTATTTTCCCCCATTTTTGTTCAAGGCAGGCCTTAGACATTGATCCATCTACCAATGATCTTTTTCCTGGTTTATACTACAGAAGTATACCACATGCTTAGCTTATTACTTGAGATGATATATTACTAACTTTATATCTGGGCTAGCCTAGAGCTTCAGTCCTCTTGATGCTCACCTTGTGATCTAATATTACGTTGAAACACTAAGACTTATATGTAAGTATAAGTTTGTATTTAAATTAGTCATTTGTACCTAAGGGTATTCTCAGATAATATACCATTTGAATAACACAAAGAATATTATAAAAATAGAATATTCTAGAAAACATGAAAGTATCTGTATGACCAATTATATCTATTCTTCAGAAAGATGTATCTAAAATAAATGAGAAAGTATTTTCTTCAAAAATGTTATTTTTTAAGAAATTCAGTTTTAAAAGATACTGAATCATTTTAACAATTAGTAAATGATATATTAAAATATAAAGCATCGGGGCCGGGAGTTTGGCCTATTGGTTAAAGTGCTTGCCTAGCATGCACGAGGACCCGGGTTCGATTCCTTGGTACCACATACATAGAAAAAAAAAAGCCAGAAGTGGTGCTGAGGCTCAAGTGGTAGAGCTCTAGCCTTGAGAAAGTCCAAGGACAATGCTCAGGCCCTGAGTTCAAGCCCAGGACTGGCAAAAAAAATATAAAGCATAAAACAAAGAATATACAAATACATATAACCAGTTAATTTTTATCCCAAGCAAAATGTATTAACTGGTAAAATCATTATATATGTTGGAGCTTTCAGACATAGGCTTCTGTTTTCAGAGATTATAAGACTTTGAGAAACTCAGAAGCTCATCCATAGGTACTAAATCTGTCTTCCTCACTCCACACATCCTTTCATATGATTCACTCTGTGAGTATCTTGGGATGAGATGAAATCTTAGAATTCTCTTTCTGGCACAAAGAACAACTTCTACTACAAAAGGAACATGCAGTAAATGTTTGTTGAATGAATAAAAATGAATCAACGAGAAAATAGTTGTTTTAATCAACATTTGTTTGTTCATAAATTCATCAGTTTTGTATAATGGGCAGTTGTGAATGGACTAAAGAGAACCATAGAATTGTGGAGACACCCATATTGTTGGACAGATGTGAACAAATTCACATTAGAAAACCCTATATAAAAATTATTATTTTATTATCAAGTTGATGTATGGGGTGTTACAGTTACATCTGTAAGATAGTGAGTACATTATTTTTTATGTGGGTTATGGGGTTTGATCTCAGTGTGGGTGCTGTCCCTGAGCTCTTCAGCTCAAGGCTACCACCCTACCCCTGGACCTGGGCATTGTTCCTGAGCTCTTTAGCTCAAGGCTATAGCCCCACCCTTGAGCCAAGCCCCACTTCCTGTTTTCTAGAAGTTAATTGGAGATAAGAGTCTCTGGTCCTTTTGTGCCCTGGCTGGCTTTGAACCTTGATCCTCAGATCTCAGCCTCCTGAGTAGCTAGGATTACAGGTGTGAGCCACCATGCATAGCTCTACATTCCTTGAGCATCATTCCCCCTTCCAATGTTATTCTCCTACTTTCCCTCCCCCCACCTTCTCCCAAGTTGTAGAGTTCATTTCCAACACATTGACTTGTGCATTTGGCTGTTACATTGGTTCACTCTTTGTCTCATCATCTTCTTTTTCCCCTTCCCTTCTCTATTTCAAATAAACAAACAAACATATATACAATATACCAGGTACCAGAGTCAGGTACAGCACCAGCCGGGGTAAACTATAATGGAAAAAAAGAGTAAAGAATTAACTTCACATGGTACAGTAAAGACAACAACCACAAGATAAACCTCTTTTTTCCATATCCTGGAGTTCATTTTGCTTAGCATCATCCTATTTGGCCATATGTGCATAGCTTTTGAGCTATTGTGATCCTCTGCTAGGAAAATCCTAGAAGAATACTAATGGTTACAAATGAGGGAAGCCATAGAGACTATGTTTCTTTGGGTCTGGCTCACTTCACTTAATATGTTTTGTCCAAGTCTTTCCATTTCCTTATGAATGGAGCAAAGACATTCTTTCTGATGGCGGAATAGAATTCCATTGTGTATAAATACTACATCTTTTTGCTCCATTCATCTACGGAGGGACATCTGGGTTGATTCCATATCTTAGCTATGGTAGATAAGCTGCAACGAACATGGTTGTGCTGGTAGGTTTAGTATGTCCTTCTTTCTGGACGTTTGAGCAAATGCCCAGGAGTGGAATTTCCGGGTCATAGGGGAGCTCTAGAAACCTCCATACTGCTTTCCAGAATGGTTGAATAACTTTATATTCCCACCAGCACTGTTGTAGCGGTCCCTTCTGGCCACATCCCCACCAACATATGTTGTTATTAGATTTCTTGATAATGGCCATTCTAACTGAGTAAGGTAGAATAGAAAACTGTATTATAGCCAGACTTTCATGGAACTGAAGCATTGGACACTGAAAGACATTTATAACCAGTGTCCTTTTTATATCAAATGAATAGGCAAAAATCAGAGATGATTCTTAGCACATATCTAGCAAAATTAAAAGTCATATTTTACCCTGGGGATCATGGCTTTCCTTTGCATGTTCAGAATGCTGTCTTCCTGGGTGAGCTAATTAGATCAGGCTTTATGAATGAGGCTGCAGTCAAATAGCCCTGCTAGTGTAGGGGGTATTATTCTCTCTCTCCCTCCCTCCTTCTCCCTCTCCTTCCCTCTCTCCCTCTTCATCTCTGTCTCTCTCTCTGTCTCTCTCTCTGTCTCTCTGTCTCTCTCTCTGTGTCTGTCTCTGTGTCTCTCTCTGTCTCTCTGTCTCTCTCTCTGTCTCTCTCTCTCTCTCTCTGTCTCTCTCTCTGTCTCTCTCTCTGTCTCTCTGTCTCTCTCTCTGTGTCTGTCTCTGTGTCTGTCTCTGTCTGTCTCTCTGTCTCTCTGTCTCTGTCTCTGTCTCTCTCTCTCTCTCTGTCTCTCTCTCTCTGTCTCTCTCTCTCTCTCTCTCTCTCTCTCTCTCTCTCTCTCTCTCTCTCTCTCTCTCTCTTTCTCTTTTCCTTTCTTGTTTTGTGTCTGTCTTGGGACTTGAACTCTGAGCCTGGGCATTGTCCCAGCTCTTCAGCTCAAAGCTACAGCCCTACCCCTTGAGCCACAGCACCACTTCCCATTTTCTACTGGTTAGTTGGAGATAAGAGTCTCACAGCCTTTAGTGTCCAGGCTGGCTTTGAACCACTATCCTCAGATCTCAGCCTCCTGAGTAGCTAGGATCACAGGTATGAGTCACTGAACCCAACTTACATTTTCTTTCTTATCGTGACCTTTTTAAATTTTTATTTAAATTTTTGCAAATGCATTATAATTTACTAAAGGAAATATAGAACACATCAAATTACACTCAGAATTTTACCTCTTGATAAGTTACTATCCTGTAGAGTTTGTTTTTGCATTTTGTCATATTCTATTTCAACCAGGAATTTTCATCCTACTTGTCTATACAATTGTTTTTTAAACAACAGTGTGAAATTCCCCATTTGGTTAGCATGTTATCACTTGTGTGCTCAGTGTCCTCATATTGGACATTCATTATGGTTATTAAGCATTAAGATTTTGAGGGGTGCAGGGTAGACCAATGCAGAAAGGAAAGGTGGGCGAATGCAGTGATAATAATCAAGATCCTTATGGGACAATGGAACTAGGTAAATCAGGGCAAAGGGTGGGCTTGGGAAAGATGGGGACGAATGGTCAACACTGGTCACGATGCACTGTACTCATAAACTGACATGTTGAGGTGAATCCCGTCCGTATAGCTACTTGAAGATAAGTTTTTATAAAATGAAAAAACTGATGATATTAGATTGTTAAAATCATTAAAGATGTTAAGCATAAATGAAGTATGTTTTCATAGGCCTCCTAAGTGGTGACATAAAATGCAACCCAGTGATTAGCTACATTTTATTTCTGTGGCCCAGTCACCTACTTATGAAACAGGATCCCAAATCCCTAGCTATTGATGGTTGACCCTTCAGAAGTCCAAAGTGTCCACCTGGGTACTGAGTGTAGTACTCTTGGAAACCTTTATTGCCTCTAAGAGAGTGCCTCTGTGTCCTGGACGCTGCTGCATCTGCTCCGGACACAAGGTGGGGGTACATAGGCAGCAACCTATGACAACACTCCTGCACCCTGAGGACCCAATCCCTCTCCAAAGGCAGTGATACCATGTGCTCACATTTCATGGAACTGTGAACCTTATATTTCATATGATTTAATCGCTAATGCAATTTTCTGAATTTTCTGTCTGGGATGCTAACACAGTGTTACAAAAATGGCCATGGTGGGATCTGAGAGTGTGATAAAAAGCCTCCTTGCTTTTCTTCATATCCAGCTCTCACTTGTGGTCTTGATTTTCTTCTCTTAACTAAGTTTCTTTCTCCTGTGGCTTTCTGGAAATAAGTCCTCTTGTGGGAAGCTCCCCCAACTAGTTCTCCACCTACATACACAGGCTTGAGTCTGCCTTGAGCCTGTGGATTAGGCCTTTCTTCTGCCAATCACTGCTGTTAATATATGTCCTGAAGCTCTGAAAGTGATACCCTGGATAAATGCTGAACGATCCTTTTCTTGGTACATAGATCCTTTTTTTGTAGACATAAAGACAGGGTTGGGAAGAAGCAAAATGACCCACATATGGTTCTTCATCTTCACAAAGTCCAAAGACAATATGAAGACAGATAGGGAAGCATATTTTATGAACATTAGGAATACACAGAAGAAATAAACATGCAGTTAGTTTGAATACGTCATGCAAACTATTGTTTATATTAGTTGATTAGATAATGTGCTAAGCGTAAAGCAATGACACAGATGCCGAATCGTAAACATATTTTTTGAGCAGAACAAAGTCATGAATTAGGACTTTCCAGATTTATCAAAAAAAGTAGGATCTTAAGGAAAGGAACTCAGTTCCAGGAAAGAAGAGATTTAAGGGTAATGGATCAAAGGAATGGCATGTTTTGTGAGGAGTAGGAACAGACTATTTATGCATAGGATTTCTAGACAATAAGTTTGAGAGAAATGAGTCAAACCAAGACTCAGAGCTCATCTACTAACTGTGTGATGCTGAGCAATAAAGATGTTTAACTTTCATGAGTTCCAGTTTCCTTATTTGTAAATTGGTAATAATAGCTAGGTTTGCATTCACACAATGTTCAAATGAATCAGGATGATTCATTTGGCACAAAGACAAACTCATTGAGAAACAGTAAGAATCAGTCAGGACAGGAGTTCAAAGACAACATAGCCAAAAAGTGAGGTTTGTCTCAACCAATGAATTGGGTAGGGTATCATGCCTGCAATCTCAGCTATGTGGGAGTCAGACGTAGGAGGATTATAGTAGAAGTATAAAGCCAGACCAAAAATGTGAGATTCTATCTCAAAATAATAAGAGAAAATGGGCTGTGTTTGTGATTCACATTTGCTAGGCATTTCGCCTTGGCTGAGTTCAAGCACTATTTTAAAACAGGGGGTGATGGGGTATTGGTGGCTGGGATATAAATTGAGATCTGCATTGTCATTTAAACCATAGAGAGGCCTGTAGGGAGATGAAATATATTCAAATTAATTTCATTTACACACTAAATACTGTTTTTCTGACCAATTTTCTTTATATTTTCTGTATTCCAAATCACCAGTGAAGAACACATATTAATTTAAATGGTTTTTATTCAATAATTACTACCCTAGATATTGAGAAAATAAAAGCAAATCAAGGAAACAATTCCTGGTCTCTCAGGAAGCTTTCATTTAAAAGGCAGAGAGATATTAAACAACCGACATGCACAAGATGATTTGGGAATCCAAATTGCTACAATACAGTGTTACAGTGGGGAGTGGGATTCTGCTGCATGATGAGTGAGGGGAGGAGTTTACAGTTCAAGGTCAAATCAAGCAAAAAGTTAGGTGGCTATGAGGGTGTGGGCTCATAACACCAATTATAGTAGGAGCCTTAGCTAGGAGGATTGTGATTTGAAACTAGCTCTGGGAAAATGTTCAAGGTTTATCAGAAAAATCACTTGAAAAGGCTGATGGTGTGGCTCAGGTGGTATAGTACTTGCTTAGCCAGTGTCAGGCCCTGATTTCCAACTCCAGGACTGCCAAAAACAATGATCATGAATACATGAACTCTGTCACAATGTCATGCAATTACATGATTATGTTTTTGCCAGTCCTGGGGCTTAAACTCAGGACCTGAACACTGAGCACTGTCCTCGAGCTTTCCTTAAGGCTAGTGCTCTACCACCTGAGCCACAGCACCACTTCTAGCCTTTTCTGTGTATATGGTACTGAGGAATCAAACTCAGGATTTCATGCATGCTAGACAAACACTCTACCACTAGGCCACATTTTTGGTCTAATTATATGATTTTCTAAGTCTGATTAATGAGCAAAAATACTTAAACCTACGTATATGATTTTCTAAGTCTGATTAATGAGCAAAAATACTTAAACCTACGTATACGTTTACAGTCATTTGGTAATTTAAAAGGGAGAGCAGACTGGTATATTTGACAGTTTGCAAATACGAAAATAATATTTGTGAGTGCTGTACAATTGGGTGGGGATAATGGTTTCTGAATGCCAGTTATGACTTTCTGCTTCATTTGTTCTGCTATTTGCTTGGTATTTCATTTCCTTAAAATAAAAAGGGCTAGTAGTATCTATGGAAAAATAGATATTAAGGATAAAACTTGATTTTCTTACAGAGAATTTAAAAATTAATACTGTACTTTTCTTCCTAGCAGCATATGTTTCTAAGAAGTATTTATCTGAGCTGTCTGCAAGAAACCCCAGTAGAGTGATTTGGGCAAATGGAAAGACATGCTAATTTCATCTCCAAAGCTTTCTCAGAGATTTGGTGTGTCTCGTGGAATGTTCCATAGAATCTTCTGGAAGTTCAGAGGCCTGGAGGAAGAGCTTTACTTTTAGCTGTCCAATGCCTGAAACTGCATACTCGTGAAAAACCGTTTACTTCCCATGCCCCACACCAGAGCTTTCCTTTGTGGTAACACTTACTAATGGAACTTTGGTGTCGATTTTTAATAGTCCACAGTCTTTAGCGTCTGCACTGATAAATATTGATTGTGAATTCCATTCCCATCTTCCCACGCTTCTTGCTCTCTGTTTCTTTCTTTAAGTTATTTATTTATTTTTATTATCTGTATAGGGGGTTACAGTTACATTCGTCAGGTAGTAGGTGTCTTTGTTTCATTTCTAAAAACAAATAGGTCATCATTTAGAAAGGAAAATAAAGAGGCAGGCTATTTTTGACAGCTCTCCTTGGGATCAATACAAGTCTATACCTATATCTATATATAGATGGATATGACATTTGTCCCAACACTTTCATCCTCTAAAATTGATCTCTTCTGAAAGAAAATAGGATAATTTTCAAGGAGCTCTGATAGTTTCCCTTCCTTTGACATGGTCTTAACTGCCTGTCCAAAAGACATACCAAGTGGTCATGCCAGGATGTGCAAGACATTCAGAAGTAGATGTCTTCTGTCAGACCCTGTACTTTGGTGGCTTGGGGTCATGACAGAGTTAGAAAGGATGAATAGCATGGGAATTGCATAGGGAATCCCCTGAAGAAATACAGTGATTTAAGAATTTAGAATTTTGAAGATACTAGGCATGTATTTAAATTTTGTCTTTACTCATCACTCTCCAGCTGTGAGATACTTACTAGATCCTCAGAAATATTTTTTGTCAGTCCTGGACCTGAGCACTGTCCTTGGACTTTCACAAGGCTAGAGCTCTACCACTTGAGCCATAGCATCATTTCCAGCTTTTTCTATGTATATGGTACTGAGGAATTGAACCCGGGTCTTCGTGCATGCTAGGAGCACTCTACCACTAGGCCAAACTCCCGGCCCCCTCAGAAATCTTTGAAAGCAAAGGTATTAGTAACAATCTGCTGAAAAATTCTATAAGGATAGAGAAGACAATGTAACATGAATATGAAATGTTTAACATGGTTCCAAGACCCAAAGAGTTTTTATTTTAGAGGTGATTGCTATGATTTCCTGGTAAATATGAATGACAATAATGATCAAGTCTTTCGAGTCTTTTTATGCAATTATTTGAGAAACTGTACATAAAGACTTTCTTTCAATTTTCTTAATAGGTATTCTAAATTACTGTTTGGCATACAATGTTGGTCTCCCAGATGCACAAATATTTTCTGGTCCTTCAAATGATCAGTTTGGCTATGCAGTGCAGCAGTTTATAAATCCAAAAGGCAACTGGTAAGAATATTCTCTTATTCTCATAACAAAGTACAATCTACCTCTATTTAATATTTAACTAATTTTTATTTGAATGTATGAATATATTATTAATTGATAATCCTCAACTATTTTCATTGTATAATCTGCCTTTGATAAGTAGATAAGTAGAGTTGATAAGTACAGATTGGTAATTAATGGACTATTTTAACAATTTTTAAAAAGAAAATTTTCTCAGAATATCCCATAATGAATTAATAATTCCAGTTTGACTGTTAGGTTAACAGATAAATGATGACTGAAGACAGACAGAAAGACAGGAAGATAGATAATATTGTCTTCACTTCTGATTATATGAGCTGATATTTGTATGCTTTTATAATGATATTTAGGGATCATTTCTAGATAATAAAATTGCTCCCTAAATTTTCTTCTGCAAAGCTTTGACCATTCCTTTCATTCTGATTGTGTTCCTCTCTCCATGTGGTAAATAGTCCTTAGAGATATCAATGGGAAAGTTGCAATCATGCCTTTCTCTAGAACATTTAGCATTTTTTATTTTGCTCCCACATGGCCTCAGCTTTTTAAAGCTAGGTACGGATTGCATTTATAGACAATATATAGCTTTATAACAACTACTTTAATGAAATTGGAAATGCATATATTATTTATGTAGATTTTATAGTCATATTTATATATTTGCATGTACTTGTATATATTTATTTACTTATTTATACTTACTGCTAGTTTAAGTTTCTCACAACACTGTTGCAAGTGAACTTGAGGGAATCAGATATTCTTGTAAACTTCATTTAGGAAGAACTACAGGTCCTCCTTTGTGGTCTCCTGGTGGTCCCATCACTGAAAGATTATCTTCCTGTTGTAGCAGAAGCTTAGACTCTGTCCCCAGCACTTGGCTTTTGATGCCTTGATCACTACCTTATAGAACATTTTCGAGACAGTTTTGTGATATACACGTATACATTTATTAATTGAAGTTCTATACTCAAAACAACTGAATTCAAAACTATATTCTAAAATCCAAGTTGTTGGGATTGTACTGGAGCAAGCTTGTCTGTGTGATTATGGAGCAAAGTGAAATCCTCATGGGAGAGGGTTGTGTGTCCCCGAAGCCATTAGAATGAGGTGAGGTAAGTTGCAATGGGGAGATGAGATTTAATGACAGTGAGAAGTTGGAAAGCAGTGTATGTTGGAGATAGTCTGTTAGGCATTGTGAAGCTCCCAAATTAGTTGTTGTATCTCTATTAATTGTCAACTTTTTCTTTGATAACTATAAAATAGTAAGAACCTAGAAAATGAAGCTCTCAGCAACTCACAATTCTATAGAACGAGGCCTGACTTCCCACAGATTTCAGCCTCAGGTATCTTTAGTAACTAATAGATAGGTAAAAGTAAAATGAAATAAAACAAGTATTTGATTCTGCAGACCAGTTAATGGCCAAAAAAGTCTTGACTCCTCCTTTGGCCTTTCTAGCGTATTTCATTCACAAACTAAGCTCATTGATGTATCAACAAAATATGGGCGATGTCTACACACTTCCTCTTGTTTCTCTGGTGGATGTCAGCATCTGGTCTTGCGGATGCTGCAGCCACAGCTTCTCAACCTGTCTCCTGCTTACCCATATTTCTACCACATCATTTTTACTCCTACGGTGTTACTTCCTCTGTGCCTGGAGCTCAGAAGTCCTACTTCCAAGTTATTGACAGTGGTACATGTGTTTAATGACTTACAAGAAACTTTCTTAAGAACTCTAATGGGTATACAGGAACGCAGCTATCTAAGGACAACTTTAAGTTGAATTTGAGGTTATTCTTTTTTTAGAAACAGTGTAAATTTAAAAGAAAAAGCCACCATTACTAATAGATGTTAACATAGATGAGAAGCTTATTGCATGTTAGAAGAGAATGCAGATACCGGTCAAGTTGCTGATTAGAAGGTAAGTAAGACTGAAAGGACAAGTTGTTGAGAGGAACCTTTCAAGTAGAGTCCTTGGGAAAAAAGGGGGAGCTATCTCCCCTGTTTTTCTCTAACATTCTCTGTAAAGCATTCAAGTAATTGTTGAAAGACAAGTCAGATACTATCAAGTTTCTCATGCTGATAGAATAAGATCAAGACTGAGGACAGCAGACATTTCTAAATCCTGCCTCGGTCTTCTCATTCCTGAAAGAAAGATAAACACATGACAATGGCTCTTGGGAAACAAAATTTCATTCTGTTAGTATCCTGACTAGTGCTATGAATATGGAGCTTTCTGATGAGGTATATTAAATGCAGAAGGTCACGGCCTGTCCTCTCTCCAGCTGGTATCTAAACTCCATCAGGCATGAGTGGGTCCCACCATGCTGTGGACATGTATGACCTGAGAAGCTGAAGTCTGTGGAGGTGAGAATCAGGAAGGAAGAGAACAAAGCTGGCAGGACAGCCTACTACCCTTTCTATGATCCTGTCTTACAAATCAAACAAACAAAGGAGGACAAGAGCAAAAACTTGTAACCCACTGTAGACAAGACTTTCTATGAAATGCAGACAGTACAAAACACAGACCTTGATTTTAAGGACCACGGAATGATGACTGAGAAAGATTCGTATGCCAAGCAAGCAACCATGAATAACAAAATTGGATGCCAATCTCTTGTCTGACAGAGTCTGTGTGCCTTCCGTGCCCCTAGCTGTATTGACTCAATATTAAGATCTCATTATCTCTTTCCAAGGTCTGGAACTCCAGAGAGACAAAGTTTCTTCACAAGCTCTGTCACTTTGCCAGTATGCCTTGGCTCTGAGGATGGGGCTATAGCCAAGTTCTGGACCACAGTTCTGCCATGTCAGTGCTAGGTGGGTCACAGTGAAGACCGGCAGCCTTTGTAACACTCAAGGAAAAGAATCTGGAAGTCTGGATCCAGAATTGCCTATTTGTTTTGACAATTGGCTCTGGGCCCTTCCCCACTCCTAATTTATGACAATCGCACAGACATTATGGAAATAGCAGATGTGGGAAGGATTGTTTCAACATTAGCTTTCTTCTGATCTTAATGAAGTTAACGTTTGGCCCAGAATATGGTAATACTATGAATTCCTTTAATAAGCTGTGAGTCTTTTCCCCTGAGTATAACATCATATGTGCACATGTGCAAACACACACACACACACACACACACACACACACACACACACACACACACACTGTTTCCTTTGCTCTTTCATTGCTCTTCCTCGAGCTGAAGTGAGATTTTGGTTCCTGCTTCTTCTGCCTCTTTTTCCTCTCTGTATACCTATTTTAGGCCCTAATTCATCTTTCAGTCCATTCCTTCCCAACAACTCTCTTAAGGTCCTCGTCTGAGTTCTTAAATCACAATGTTATTTTTAAAATATAGTTTTAGCTGGTTCCATGTGTCTTGTGTTTCTCAGAATTAATACATGTATTTTAAATCAGAATCTATTTGATTTTTTTAACAAAGCAATCCGACTCTTTACTAGTTTTATGTGTTGGACATTTTATTATACTCGTAGCAAATAGTGGTGACATGCCTTTGATAATTCTCAAGTGCACTTAACAGTCTCAAGCAGGCTGGATAGTTTTAAAGGCAGGATGACTTCACAAGCAAACACCAGAGGAGCTCCCTGGCTGTAAGTAAAATTGTGCTCTGCTCTTCCCTGGGGATGGCGGAGGAGGACCAGCCTGCCCCCGAGTTTTTATTCTATACACAGGATGTTCTGATGCGGATGATGCAATCTGTATCACAAACAATCTGAGATATGTTTAAAATCATTTCCTGGGCTTGTGGTGATACTCACTGTTTCTGTTTGTGTTCTTTGAAGGGGTGGCCCTGAGAACAATCTGAGCTCCTTCTATGACTAAACCATTTCAAAAGTGCAGTCACTTTTGTTATGAGGACAGACTGAGGATAGGGTATTTCCTATGTGTTCTAGTTCCTTAAGAAAAGAAAACATAGAACAAGCATGTCATACAAAAATATTTCTAAATCTATCTATGCAATAACATTGTATTGTAGTTTTATATATTTTTTAGTTTAGAAGAGGTTTGCTAATGCTCTGAGTGTAAATAAGATACTATCTTCCTACAATATGCCTATAGAAGAATTTGAAACAAAAATGTTATTCCCTAGCAAACCCAAAGGAAAACTGCAATAGATTATTTGATAATAACCAAGCACTTTCTGTATCAAACACATTATACTCAAATAACCCTACAAGCTTTTTTTCATATATTTTTATTGTAATTAATAGAAGGGTTACATTATTTTCATCAGATAGAAGGTACATTACTTCACAAATATTGATACCCTTTCTCATGTCCTGTTTCCCATTTCCCTCCCTCCTCCCCCTTCACAATTTGATTCTCCCTTCTCTCTCCTATTTCAAATAACCAATTAAACATATATAAAATATATCAAATAATAAGGTGAAATATTGTAACAATATGAGATAACCAAGGGACAGTAAAAGAGATGAGAGATAACATAGTACATTAAGGACAACAATCACTCATTATATGGCTTTTGTTTCTTTATCCTGGAGGTCCTTCCATTTAGCATCATACTATATGGCCTTATATATCTAGATTTTGTTCTATTGTAAATCTCTGCTAGGAGAGCCCAAGGTTCCTACTGATTATGACAAATGAGGGAGACTATTGAGCCTATATTCCTTTGAGTCTGGCTTACTTCACTTAATATGATTTTTTCTAAGTTTTTCCATTTCCTTACAAATGGGGCAATGTTATTCCTTCTGACAGCAGCATAGTATTCCATTGTCCCTACAAACTTTTTATACCCTCTTCCAATGAAAGAACCAAAACTTAGAAAATTTAGGTACTTTACCTAAGACTTGGGAAGGACTAATAATAAAATTAGGCAAACTAATGCTAAACAGAAATAAGATGACCCAAATAAACATATTTTATGTAATCATTCAAGGAAGCCATGACAGAATATAGTTAATAATCCTAAGAAAGACCTAAATTTTATTTTTGCATCAACTTTACAATGCAAGGTAAGGGTCAGATTTCACAATTAATTACCCCACTGATCTTTTGTTGGCTTTACCATGGAATGTTGTCTGGGCCTGCCAATAGCTGCCATTCACCTTTTCATCCTCTCATAAACAGGGGCTCTTTACAGTAGTATTTCCCAGTGTCCTCATTACTCTCTGGGTGACAACTTCTCCAGAGCACAGAGCAAGGATAAGGTAAAGCCTTTTGAGACCTAAAGTATCACATATATGAGGGACTCTTACTAGTACCTCATCAAATTACAGAAAGAAAATCCAATTCCTCCTTCCTTCCTCCATTCTGGACACAGGTTTCAGTATGCACATACAAATATATAAGCACAGGTAGACGCATGTTTATGATCTTTCCTGGGGGATTTACTGTTCCCATAATGATCCATGAAATTCCTTATGCCACAGATCAGTCATGGGTTGAAAAGCTTTCTTCTGTGATCATGTTTAAATATCCATTTCAAAATGAAGCTCATTGATAAAACGAAGGGCTTTTACATACTCTGCTTTCCAGCATCCAGTTGTCAGAAGCATTTCTATCCATGTCTATCTGAAGAGTACCTGGGAGATGCTAGGTGGCACAGGTGGAAGCTATTTGTTAATTGTTTTATGGCTGAGATTATTGGAAGACTAAAAGATTTCTCAGTGAACTTAATAACATGGAAATAATGTGGGATTGGTAAGAAAGAGCATGGATGCTGATCTAAGCTTTGTTGTCACATAGACATTCAGAGTCAGTTTCTTTACATGGAAATAGAAATAGTTATAACCACACATAATATCTATAAGGATCAAAGTACTTTATAAACTATAATGCAATTTTCAATGTTCTTAGTATTCTATTTATTAATTACTGATAAAATATCCAGCTACCAAGACACCAAAGATAATGGATCACAGTTTTAATTTCTGAAATATTTTGCTCTTTTAAAAAATAACATATACCTACCTAGAACAAATCATGCTACGTAAGGTAAGACAAGCTCAGAGAGACAAATGGAAGATGTTTTCTCTCATATGTGGAAGCTAGATCTAAAATATAAATGGGCATGGTAACCTATACTGGACTATAGGATTCCCACACGGATTAAATGAATTTACCCTTAGGGAAGGAACCCAAAGCTGTAACTTACCTGAACATTCAAACTACTATTTATTAAACAAAAAGCAATTGGGAGAGGTCCAAGAATGGAAATATGTATCATCACCATGCTTTATGGTGAACATTCAGCTTTTGATTTTAACTTCAGAAAAACTGCATGTTGGATAACTTGAAATAACAGTTTTTGTCTATTCTTTTGCTTCTGGTACAAAAACTGATTTCTAGGGGTTCTGGTGAGACAGAAAAAGAAGCTTTCAATGTTTTAGCAGTAATGAGGTTGGTGGTCTTTGCATCGTGAGCCTCATGGACTGTGAGAGTTTTAGCCATTCAACTGTTAGGCAAAACATGGCAGCCAAAGAAGTCTAAGGCTGTGGTACTAAAACTGGCTATCGACATAAGCCAAAGAATTTAAATATTAAAATTGTAATAATGCTACTTCCCAACATATACCTAGAAGATTAACTCTACCTGTCTTTCCCCTTCCCTAAGAGATGTATAATCTTCACCTATGAAATCTTTCCATCACAAATTTCTTTGCTATTTACTAGAAGGAAGCAGATTATCAGTTAGAGCTCGTCAGACAATTTGTGATGTCAGTTGTGTGGATGACAGAATGAACAATATTTTCATTCATTAAAGGCTTCAGAGTTTCTCACAGCAATGTAGCTAGCATATACAATACTTCTAATCACAAGTAAAATATCCCCTTGGATATCCAATGGAGCTAATTTAAAATGTAGCACACTAAACTCTGGAGTTTCCCTTACCTCAGGATCTTTCTCTGATTATAGTCTTCCCGTTTTTGATCATGGTGACCAGTTTCTTTTATTTTTTCAGCTCCATGTTTTGGGATCATTCTTCACCTTCCTTACCTCCTTCCTTTCCTTCCTTCCTTCCTTCCTTCCTTCCTTCCTTCCTTCCTTCCTTCCTTCCTTCCTTCCTTCCTTCCTTCCTTCTTTCCTGCCTTCTTTTCTTCTCTCATTATTACTTCCTCATATAATTCTCAACCCTATCCCTTAACAAATCCCACTGGTCTTACTTTCACAAGCTGTCTAAAATAGAACCAAGCATACCACTTGTACTTCTACCAGTGAGAGCTTCCCATCATCTCTTGTCTGGATTATCTCAATTACCATCGAAGGAGTTCATCTCTGCTCTAATAAAATCAATTTCAACAGCAAAGTCTTCAGAAACCCTAAAATGTCAGTTTTTTGTCAGATGTGACAGAAAATGCTTCAAAGACCTTCTTTTTTGACTCAGGGGAAAAAGGCAAAAAGCTTTTAATTGCCTACAAATTTCTGTATGATCTGGATCCTGAGTCAGCCTATACTTATCTCCGTCCTGTACTCTTGTTCCAGTCACAGATATTTTGCATTTGTTCCAACAGCCTGATTTCTTTTACTAGGTTCTATAGCTCTTTCCTTTACTTCCTTCAAGATTTTGCCTGAACATTACCTCTTGGTGAGGCTTTCATTGACCATTTTAGTAAAAACTACACTACCCTCTGTCCTGTTCTCTTTACTGTATTGTTTTATTTTCCCTCCAAAGCACTGATCAGTATCACTATAGTAAATATCACTATATTTACTAGCTATTTTCTTCCAGGAAAATGTAATCTCTGAGACCGCAGGTCTTTGATTTATTCGCTAATATATCTCCAGTGTCCAGATACCAATGTGGTGCATAATAGGTCTCTTCTACATGTTCAGCTTCACAGGTTGTGTACCTCACACAGTGCACACAGTCTACAGGACAGTGTGCCCTTTGGAGTCATGTAACACTGGGCTTGGGCGCTGTCCCTGAACTCTTCGGCTCAAGGCTACCACTCTACCCCTTGAGCCACAGCACCACTTCTGCATTTCCAGTGATTAATTGGAGATAAGAGTCTCAAGGTCTTTAAGTGCCCAAGCTGGCTTTGAACTGCGATCCTCAGATCTCAGCCTCCTAAGTAGCTAGGATTACAGGCATAAGCCACGGTGCCTGGCTTGTTACATTGAATTCAACAAAATGTTTTGCCATAATATTTTAGGTATACTTCCATCAGTAACTTTGAGGGAAAAAATCCTTGGTATTGAAAGAACACTTGGAGAGTTTGGAATCCCACAGACAAAAGGAAGATATTTATAACAGCCTCTGATTGTGGCTTTAAGACTATATCCTACCTTCACTACCATAAATACTGTTTACTGGCTAAACAAAGCACTTTGGATTCCACTGTAGGTGGGCAAATTGGCTACATTTTGGGAGTCTACATAATCATTGTTTTCCCACAAGATAATTGAACGGTAAATGTTATTTAAAGTAGTCTTGGAAGAGTTCCCAGTTTCAACTGTAGGAAAAAAGAAGTTTATATCTTGGGATTTTGTTTTGCTTTGAGAAACAACATGCATAATGTTTTTTTTTCTCAAGAAACATTTTTATTATTTCTCAGCCTTCAGACCTATAAAATGGCATAGTTCACCAATCACAGATTGGATGGTTTCAATATACAATTTACTTTCTCATACTTCTGAAGAATCCCTGTATCTGGATTATATTAGAGTTGATTGCTAGTGAGATCTTTCTTCTTTGCTTGGAGATAGCTCCCTTCTCTATACTCTATGACTGATCTACTGTGTACATTTGGGAGAAGATCTCTTCTTATAAAGACACTGTTTCAATGGAATTAGGACCCCATATTATAACCCCATTTGATATTATCTCTTTAAAACCTCTGTATACACATTGGGTACTATACTTTCAACATGTAAATTTAATAAAGTACAATGAAGTCTACAAAATTACTAGTTACTAAAAAAATCAGCTTCTTTGATTAAGTTTTGAGATTTTTCTATAAGAAAAATATTTCTTTTTTCAAACTGTTATGAATTTTTTATTTTATTTCATTCATTGGCACAACTCTGAATGAAGCTTTTCCTTTGTCTGGCTGAAAAATTAAATTAAATCCACTGCTTCAAAGTTCCATTGTTCAGAAAGACTTGCCTGCCCAGTGATGCTCTTCCTTGATAACATTCCGTCCTGGTATGTCTCTTCCAGCCAACAGTGAATCCGTAAAAGTTTATAGATTAAGAATACCAGCCTCCCTAACTTCCTGTCTGATTAATTTAAGACTGTCATAATTCCCTGGGAGTGGCTATAGGCTGTGATGTCATGGGTGGTGGTTATGAGGGTGAGCTGTAAGGAAAAGGTTCCATGGAGGCCTCAGCGTAGGAATGAAGAAGACACTCTCCAGACTTTGCCAATAAAGAAGATGGGCCGTGATCTGGAAACTTTCCTGTGCTCACCGGCATGCCTGGGAGGCAACTTTCTAATGTGTTTCACCCTATTTATGTAATGAGTCACACAGGGTAGGATACCCTTGTTCTTCAACAGTCACCACAGCAGTCTGCTTTGCTGCTGTTTTAAACCTGTCTCAGGTTCATATTTTAATATCATACAGTACTTAGATTTCTTTCTGTAGTTCAGAGAATTTCAACTGCTTGCACATCTTCCTTCTTGACTGGCATGTAGCTGAGCAGATGCCTGCCTGCTGGAGGTTCTGGGGATCAATAGGTCAACTTTAGGTCAGACCTTTTGTTTCTCAAGGGTCTGTCTTGTGCTGTGGTGAGGGTGTGTGGAAATGCACATCATAGAAGTCACTTGAATTACCTAATTTGGTATGACCCAGACATTTCCTGTCCTTATCTGACATTGAAAGTAGCACAGCCTGGGATCCACTTGAGCAAGTGATCCCACAGGCCAAGCCCCTCCGTACCACACAGCCATGCAGTAATGCCCAGTAATGTTGACCTGACTCTCCACTTCCAAGTTTCTTCTCCATGCTAGCGCCCAACTTATCTGATCAGGTATTTTTGCAATCCAGGACCTGTGCTAGGCCTTTCTGCTGCTCAAAGGATGGAGAATAGTTCGAGGGCTAAGAACCTGGGTTTCTAATTCAGGTACACTTGGGTAAAGTGGAGATAACACAATCTCAGATGTGTCTTTTAGATTAAATTAACTCTGGGAAGCCCCATATCCACTACAAAATGCTATGCCATTCACTTTAATCAATCAGAATCCTCAGAATGCCCAGTGTTAGGGTATCAGTTCCCATAACTGCTGTTTTCTATAATGTCTTCTACAATCTTTCTCTATTTTCTCAGCACTTGTTTAAAGTACATATTTAATTGATAGTGGTAACTTTTCAAGGGAGATGCTCATGAAATCATTGAAATTACATTTCATAATCTCATCCTTTCCAAATTTGACAAGCCAAGAGACCTATCAAACAAATTGTGCTTCCATTCACAGAACATTGCAGTGTAATGCACCTGCTGTAGTTTCTAATGATCAAACAGTTCCATAGCTGTTCTCTGTGGTCAGTATCATGCAGTGAGCCCTTGTGCAGGGAACAGCATACTCTCCAGATGGAGAAGATCTTCAGGAAACAAAATGAAGCAAGGGAAGGATGTGAGCACCAGCCTCATCCTGTATTCCAGATACAAACCTGTCAATACTCTAAGTATCTAAGACACTTGAATAATGCATCTGTGCCCCAGATGAACTAACTAGAACAGAAGAACTCAAAGGAAAAGGTTATTTGCTGCTTTGGGGTTTTAATATGATTTCATTTCAGAGGTGTGCAGCTTTTGTCTGCCCTGAGACATCTGAATATTTATTACATCTTTGTGTGCCACAGGAAAATGATCAATACAGTCAGACAATGACAGCAGCCTCTCTGAAGCACAACCCTCTGTCAGGTCATGTATCAAATGATCTTGTGAACACCATGGAGCCCTCAAGTTAGGTGCTCCTGACTCCTGCTAGAATGATGCGAACCCATGTGGGAGCTTCTAGCCACATGTAGCTCCTGAGTCCTTCAAATGTTAATTATTCATATCAAGGAATGCTCATCATTTAAAATGTGTGCTAAATTCAAGCAGTTCATTACAAGTTTTTATATTCACAACATGCTAGTTAAGCGATACCAAGTTAAATAAAAATGCTATTAAAATTAATTTCACCTACCTGGATACTGGTCATTTATTTCTGTCTTCCTAGTAGAGATTGATTATGAAGGATCAAGGTTCAAGACCAGCCCTGAAAAAAAATATTGGTAAGACCAAGTCTAAATCAGAAACTGGACATTTTAGCACATGACTATCTCCAACTTATGGAAGACTACAATCAGGAGAATCATAGTTCAAAGCCAATGCCTGGGTCTTGTGGCAAGAAATACTGCCATAGGACCCCATCTGAACCAAAACAAGCTGAGTGTGATGGTGTGTTCTCATGGGACGTGTACACTGGGATGTGTGAATAGGAAGATTTCAGAGCAACACAAGCAAAAGAAGGAGACCCTAGCTCAAAAATAGTTGGAAAACCAATTATTAGTGGTGTGGGTCATATGGTAGAACACCTGCCTAGCAGTTATGAAGTCCTGAATTCAAACCCTAGCATCACCAAAAACTAATATTTTTATCTGCAGCTTATTTTTTATTAAAATTAATAATTAAATTTCTAGTAAAATTAGTGTATTCATTTAAATTTTATTTGATTAATAATTTTTATTTTAAGTTTACTTACCTTGAGTTATTAATTTTAATTATATTATTAATGCCATCTCATTAATTTTATTGTTACCTATAAATATTAATTCTATTACAGGTTATTTTCATTGGGATCTCATGAACTAAGGAGAAAGAAAGAAGGTCAATTGTATAACATAAAATTGTGTGATTTTCACAGAGCTATAGTCAATTGTGTCTTTATTCATGATCATTTTTGTGGGTTGGTCCTGGGGGCTTGAACTCAGAAGCTGGATGCTGTCCCTGTGATTTTTATGCTCTAGGCTAAGATTCTACCACTTGGGCTACAGCTCCACTTCCAGGTTTTTTTGGTGTTTAATTGGAGATAATTTCAGACTTCCTTGCCAAAGCTGGCTTTGAACTGTAATCCTCAGTATTTAAGGTTACAGGTGTGAGCCACTAGTGCCACATTCAGCTTTTTTTTAACAGATCATACTTACTTACCATAATACAAGTAATGGGAAAATGCTGTTTCCAGGTTACTGGTTGGTTCACCATGGACTGGCTTTCCTCAGAACCGGATGGGAGATGTGTACAAATGCCCTGTTGGCCAGACCATCACCACCTGTGAAAAACTGAATCTGCAAGGTAAGATTTTTCCTTGAATACCATGACATTTATCATACACATGACTAAAAATAACAGAAAAAATATCTTTTATTCTCCCTTAAAGAAATATAGACAGAAATACATTTATCTCTTTAGTCCTAGGACACCAATTGTATCCAATTTCCAAAATCATTTGAAGACTGATTTGACCAAGGTACATGGGATTTATGATATCCACAGATCATAGACTGATTCCCACAACCTTTAGTATCATTTTGCTGATTTATTTTCTCCATATCCATATGCATCTCCCTTTTTCTCTTTGGGTACAGACATATCAGATGTAGGGCTGAATTTGGAGATGCCAATGAATCGGATGCTTTGGATGATATCTAAGTGATCACAGTATAACAAACACTTGAAATTATTATTTTTTTTGGCCAGTCCTGGGCTTGAACATTGTCCTTGGATTTTCTCAAGGTTAGAGCTCTACCACTTGAGCCTCAGCACCATTTCTGGCTTTTTTTTTCTATGTATGTGGTACCGAGTAATCGAACCCGGGTCTTCGTGCATGCTAGGCAAGCACTCTACCACTAGGCCAAACTCCCGGCCCCTTGAAATTATTTTCTATTATAGTGATCAACCTCTCAGCTGTTTTCTATTACAATGCCAGAAAATTCCCGAAGATGCAATCTTAGAAAGATAAATGGGTGATATTTCCACCCAATATTTCCTGATACAAGTAAACACTTACTCAATGTGATCATCTTATCAGCATTAGAAAACAATAAACAGGGCTAAAGAGTCAAAGGGGTCTCCTGAGGAATTGAGGTATAATATGGAAATGACAAGGTGTTGTAAAAATCAAGGGAAAGAAGATGGATATTGGTAGCTCACTCCTGTCATCCTAACTACTCATGTGGCTGAGATCTGAGGATAACAGGCAGGAAAAGTCCAAGGGACTGTTACCTCCAATTAACCACAAAAAGCCAGAAGTAGAGCTGTGGCTTAAGAATAGAGAAGTAGCTCTGAGCAAAAAGAAGTAAAGAACAGCAACTAGGCACTGAGTTCAAGCCCTAGTACCAGAAGTGGAAAAAAATCAATGGAATGAAGACATAAAATTGTGACTGAAAAAATGTAAGCAAGGGAAGACGTGCCCCATAAAAATCTGTGTGCTGAATTTGTATCATAATTTCTGCCTCGTAAGAGTGACAGGACCCTAAGTGGAGTTGAAGGCTTGAGAAATTTTATGTGACCAGGGAAAGTGAGGGGAGGAGTTCAACTAAATGAAAGTGGGAGGGATGGGAGAGAAAAGAAAGTATGTGAGATGAGTCACTGATTTTGAAAAGAACTGCAATGTTCAATAGTTCAAGGACAGCTACTGATACTTGAATTTAGGAGAGGAAGCTTCAGAAATGTGTTTATTTTATGTGGTTTTGATCCAGACTCTATCTGATTCATTTAAGGACATTTTTACATACTTACCTAGTTACTTATTTTTATATCAGTACTGGGGCTTGAACTCAGAGCCTTGTGCTCTCTTGGAAGCTCGGCAAGCTGAACCACAAGTCTACTTTCATGTTTCTTTTTTTTTTCCATTTTGGGTTAACTATATCTTAGCAAAATACAAAAACTTAACAATGAAAAAACAAGTATTAGGTAATAGCCCAACATAACTGGAAGGAGAAGAAATAACAAACAGAAATGGATTATATCTTTACTTATGTCCTGCGTGGCTAGAAAACTGTTTGGATAGAAATGAATGGGGGAACTGCCCCGCCCAGAGCCCTCTCCTTAATGTCTTCACACTCTGAACTAAGTTGCTCATTCACTGAAGACATTTCAGTTCTGACACTGCATCATGTAACTCTACCTCCTGGATGTATGATTGTCCTATAATGCGTGAAAAACATGTATGTACTTAATTTCATCACTTCTTCAAATTTCTTTCCCTCTGAAAGCTTCAATAAGCATCCCAAATGTCACTGAGATTAAAAGCAACATGAATCTCGGCTTAACCCTCACAAGGAGCATGGGAACTGGAGGGTTTCTTGTGAGTATTTATCTTTCAAATCCTCATTTCTCTCCAGAAAGTTTGTTGTCAGCATCTCCTCTTTTGCTTTCCCATCAAATTGAATCTGGAGATTCAAACACTAGCTAGCTTTCGGATCAATAATTTTTTTTAGATAGCTAATGCAAAATAAGCCTTGACCATTCTGTGAAATCATTATTACAGTAAGTTTTGAAAAGGAAATGGAAAGCTGGGTTGAAGGGCAAAAGAACTATGAATCTGTGTTTTAGAAGGGAGGTGTAGTAGTTGCTCGTAGCATTCAAATTCCACCCCTAGTTTCTATTTCCTGAAGGAACATTCAAGTTAGGCACTGTTGATTCAGAAACTAGGTCTCAAAGGTCAAACAATACTTTTGTTTTTAATCTTTAGTTATAATACCAGACTAATATGACATTATTAATGGCATGAGGCCATCTTCTTCTCTAGGTTTTAGGCTCAGTTTTTAAAATGATAGAGAAAAGTTATCACAAACTAGTAAAATAGAATAATACCATATATATATCATATATCCAAAATAAACTTTCTGGCAAATTGCAGAGCTCATATCACAAGCAAGATGAAAATGGATATTTTCTGAATGAAGGAAGAATAGCTGAGATTATAAATACTAGAAGAAATAATATAGGAAATGGTTGACTTTATAAGAAATATAAAACCATGGCCGGGAGTTTGGCCTAGTGGTAGAGTGCTTGCCTAGCATGCACGAAGACCCGGGTTCGATTCCTTGGTACCACATACTAAGAAAAAGCCAGAAGTGGTGCTTAGCCTCAAGTGGTAGAGTTCTAGCCTTGAGAAAAATCCAAGGACAGTGCTCAGGCCCTGAGCTTAAGCCCACGACTTGCAAAAAAAAAAAGAAAGAAATATAAAACCATGTACATCCTTAGATAATAAAAGATAGAATTTCAATAGTATTTGAAATTCCCATCAGATCAGACAAGGATTGTCTGGTACTGTCCTGTTAAAATTATTTTAGTAAGCCCAATAACCTTGGTTTATTGTGTCTATATCTCTGACATGCTAATTGGAAGTATACTTTGTAAATGGATTATTTAAAAAACATAAATTATTTTGAATATTGCTGTTCTGTTTGCAGTAATATATATTTCTATTTAGGCAGCTTTGTCACCAGTAAAACAAAAATAAGTATTTCTTGTAATATGTGTTTAATCAACATTCAAGTGAATACCCCCGTGGTTTTGATGTTCCAAAATCTTTACAATGGAATGGTTTTTGTTGTTGTTGTTTTAAGACTGAATGAGTCAGAAGAGGAACTATATTGAGAGTTTGGGATTGTACAATGTATTTCAAAAAATTAATATGTAACTACAGACAGTAAAATAATCTTGAAAGAGAATTTGGGAAATTAATTTAACAAGCAATGTACAATACAGTAAAGAGAGGAAGAGAGAAGAAAAAATTTTCTTTGCACATTTGAAAGGTCAAAATCATAAGATACTGTTAAATATTATGTGGAAAAGACTGACAATCATCACATTTTTTTAACCTTCCTAAGTACTGGGCTTAAAGCAAGAATGTTCTGGCACCAACAATTGGCATATTCTAATTTCAACTTAATGCTGTTTTCCATTGCTTGTGAAATGAAAAATAATACCCTATTCTTGCATACTTCTTCAGTTATTTTTCAAGGTAACAAAAATTTTTAAGAACGCCAATAATAATTAGCATCTATTTTTTTGTAAACTACCCAGAGATACCAATAATGACATTGCCCTAACTAATTTGGCAAACCAGACCATTTATAAGAAACTATGTGGTGTCCATTCAACATGAAATATGACCACAGCTGCTTCTCACTACTAAGCTACTAACCATTAAACTGGGTCAAATAAATTCCCCTTTGTTTTTCCAATTGCTTCTTTCAAGTCCACACTTTTCAGTTTTAACCACTGATCTTTTTTTTTTTTATTTTTGCCAGTCCTGGGGCTTGAACTCAGGGCCTGAGCACTGTTCTTGGGCTTTTCTCAAGGCTCTTCCATTTGAGCCACAGCACAACTTCTGGCTTTTTTCACTGTATGCAAACCCAGGGCATCATGCATGCTAGGCAAGCACTCTACCACTAGGCCAAACTCCCAGCCCCTTAAACATTGATCTTTACATAAGATCAGTGCTTTATGAAATACAGGATCTATGACTTAGGTAATGTTAAAAAAAACTCTTTTAGACAATTGTTAGTGTCTTGACAAAATTTCTCTCACTTTTTCCTTTCCAGTTAGTGAGTTTAATATTATTTAATCTAATATTTTCCATATGCTTTAATCATATTTGAATCAGAGCTTCTTGGCATTCATGTAAGTCCTGCTGAAAGGAAAGAATTAAGGATTGTATTAGTGAACATAATAATTGGAATATGGATATTGTAGTCAAAGAGACAAGTGTCACCCAGTTTGGGGGCTGAATAAATGACAAAGTAGAAAAAACAGGTTTTGAAGCTTACAAAGTTAGCTTTAACTCAGGGCCTGGGTGCTTTCACACCTACCACTTTTTTGCTCCAGGCTAGTGCTCAATCACTTTGAGTCAAGGCTCCACCACTTTGAACCACTGCTTCACTTCCAGCTTTTGAGTGGTTATTTGGAGGTAAGAGTCTCACAGGGACTTTTCTGTCTGGTCTGACTTAGAAATGAAATCCTCAGATCTCAGCCTCCTGAGTAGCTAGGATTACAAACATGAGCCATTGACACCTGGCTCAAATGTTTTTAAAGTGATTTTCACATGAAATGTGCCCTCTCTGACTCTCCTAAAACACTCTGTGAGCTGTTTCATACCACTGGACTGATAACAGGGACACAGCGGCTTGCCGTTGTATTTAAAAATGTGTTATTTGTTCATAGACTGAGCCATCTTTCCAGGATTCCTGCCTTACCTTTGGAGGCACTTGGCTTTACAGCCAATCTAATCTGATGATTAGAAATGGAAGGGACAAGAGGAAACTTTATCTTCTAACTGGAAAAACAGCAGTCATAGAGCATCTGCTACTTTTTCCCTATCATTTCTTGCCATCCTACCCTGAAAGTTCTTTCCTAAAGGCAATGATAACTCATCAGTTTTAAGCCTTCATAGTTCCCAGAATCAAGGGAAAGTGTAGTAGATTTCTTAGTTCTCCAGTGGAGAGGTGGAAGTTGTATTTCCTGTGCATGTTCACTTATAATGTTCTCATTTCTTTGAAGACATGTGGTCCTCTGTGGGCCCAGCAGTGTGGAAATCAGTATTACACCACTGGTGTTTGCTCCAATGTCAGTCCCGATTTTAAGCTATTGGCCAGCTTTTCACCTGCAGTTCAGAGTAAGTTGTGAATGTGCCAAAGGTGCCTTACCATAAAGGAGAGGGTGGGTTTTTTGTTTGTCTGTTTAATCAACTTTCACCCAACTCTGTGCTAAGTCCTGTTGGTATGTGGCTGTGAAGTTTGACACACACTGGCCTTCTGCTTCTTTTTTGTCTCCTGTGTAGCCTGCCCTTCCCTCATAGACGTCGTGGTAGTGTGTGATGAATCAAACAGCATCTATCCCTGGGATGCAGTAAAGAATTTTTTGGAAAAATTTGTGCAAGGCCTGGACATAGGTCCCACAAAGACACAGGTATGGACCCTGGCAGTATATAAACAAATCCATAGCTTCCTATCAGAGAAAAAAATGTCTGCAATAAAGTTTAAATTGTTGTGTTTCTAAAATCTTCTTATTTAAAGTTTGCACTGGTAGTTCTGAAAGTCAATAGAGACCTATAACTTTATTGGTTACTATTCTACCTATGACTTGGTTAGAGGCTGTTGACCTTGAAGTTTCATTTCTGGCACAACCATCAATGAAATAGCATTTTAACCTTCTTTTAGTGGCCTAACTAACAGATTCATCCAATACATTTTTAAATTGAATTAAATAGTTTTCCACTTGAACAACTGACCAAGTGGGCAGAAGAATCTCTCCACTTGGTTATTCAAGGCCAGCATGAGCAACATAGCAGAAATACAAAAATAGAAATATTCAAGAAGTCATGTCCTCATTGCCTTACAAATGCAGCTGTAACCCCTCTATACATCACCTTGACAATGAAATAAAATAAAATAAATACATGCATGTATGTATGTATATATTATATATACATATTTGTATGAATATATTTTAAAAATATTGATGTTGCTTTTAAATATCAAGAAGACATAATAGATTATGAAATGTGGGAAGTTTCTATGAACTTTTACCTGAAAATTCAGTTTACTGAGGCTTGTATACTGTAAAGCCCCATGAGAGAAATATATATATATATATGCCTATTTCCTGCTGCTATTCACCCTATCATAGCATTTTATTTTACAGTCTAATACAGAATTCATGGTCTTTCTGTTCAGTCTTCTTCCTACCACAATTCATCTTACTTTTGAAGAGGTAGTCTCTTTTCCTTCCATCTAAATGTTACTATTCTTTAAGTTTTAATATCTTTATCCCTTCCATTTTCCATTAGAAGTTCTGAGGCTATTCAGGGGCTATTTTACTACCTTTGTCCTCTAACATTAGGCTAAAACCTACAGTTATTTTTTTCTTGATCCTTTCCTATTTCTCAAGAGATGACAGATACCGCCACCATTCTAATGCCTAGAATGTCTCGCCACCATTCTAATGCCCAGAATGCTGCCTTCCAGACTGAGTACAAGATTCCACTCAGAATTGCACTCAGTATTCCAGGCCTTGTATCTTTTTAAAATATGACCTCAGAAGTTTTCTATTGCTATTTCCTGCTTGTAAGAGCCCATCTTCTAGCCTTACAGAATGATCTCAAAGCCTAGAAATGGTGTTAACAGAAAAAAATGTGAAGTTCTTGATCTAAAAATGTAGATTAGTTTTGCAAACTTCTCATTCAGAAGTCTTGCTCAGATCTGTATGAAATTTGCTCAAATGACATTTTCTGGAAAAAAAATTAAAATTTTGACCACCACATTCATGTCTACAAAATATGACTACAGAGATACTGAAGCACATAATAGAGGAAATCTAATACAGTGAATAAATCCAAATGACTACAGTATTCTTAGGTACTTATTGGCTTTTCTTGGATTAAATTCTGAGTTATTTTTACATACTTATGTTCAATTAATAGGATCTTTATCCTCCATCTATGATGGCTTGTCATTGTTTGTAAACATATCTAGAAAATGTATTTATATCTATGTTAACCTGTAGGTTATTGGTCTTGTTTTGATATTTATCCATATTAAATATTCCAGGGAAGTGCTTTAAAACTCTCCACTATTTCTCTTGATAACCTGTCACACCTTATCTTGCCTGCCAGTGGTACTCCTGTTTATACTACTGGTTCCTAATGAAGATGATAGTCCACTGAGATGTAACAGCCAAAAACAAAACTGGACATGGTTTCCTAAAGCTCCTGTTTAAATGCATCAGTGCTTTCAATTTTTATTACATTGATGAAATAGACATTATTTACAACTTGATGATAGACCATTAATAAACATGAGCTCTTTTTTTGAAGGTGGCATTAATTCAGTATGCCAATTCTCCAAAATTTGTGTTTCAATTGAACACTTATAAAACCAAAGAAGAAATGGTTTCAGCCACATCCCACACACGCCAAAATGGTGGAGACCTCACAAATACTTTCAAAGCAATTCAGTTTGCAAGGTAAGTATTGCGTCAAAATATTAACTATGTAAGTGCTGGCTAGTTAAAAGAAAGAAAAGACAAAGGAAGCATAATTTACCTGGAATCGATTCTTAAATCTGAGCTAATAGAGAAGAGGGATCTCTAAGTATTCTACAATTTGTATATTTAAGAAGGCACATAATAGATTAAGTAGAAATCTTTGATTCTGAGAATTTAAAAATAAGATATGACATGCTGCTAAGATGACTTCACATGAGTTGAGTGAAAAGAGAAAATTTTAGGTTAAATAAAATACTGGGCAATGGAGCCATCTATCATTAATTTTTATCAAAACTACAAAGGATTAAAATATTGGAATATTTCATGTGAATTATCAATATTACATAATGGACACATGAATTTGTAAGAAATGAGTATATTTATTGTACTGTTAGAACCAGTAGGACATGTAAAATTTACAAGTAATAGTGTGTTCCTTGTGGTAATTATCTTAGTTCTGCTGTTATCAGGCCCCTTTGCCTTTTGCTCTATTTTATACTTGGCCAAAAAAAAAAAAATAGGAAAAAAATACTAACAGTCTATTGTTAGAAAATAAATAAAAGCGAATAGTAAATTTGCCTTTTCTTAATAAATTTTCTGCCATTTTATCTTGTGCAGTTTCTTTCCAATGCCAGATGGCTCTTCTACCAGGCATACATGAGAGATACCCAGCCTGTGGTCCTTCCTCCTGTCTCAACTTGCCTACCTCCCCCTTCACACTACTATTCTCCACTAGTTGTCATATGACAGGGCACATTTCTAGGTCCTCTGGCAATGTTTTGTCAGCAATTATTCACCAGGAAGCGCCCCCCTTCTTTTTTTCACAGCTTCTCTCCCATAGAAATCATGTCTCCCCTCGGCTTCCTCATCAGCTCTGTGCTCCTTCTGCACTGTTCTGTTGTCAGTGCTGAACTCCCACCCCAATGTCACAGAGGCTTTCAGGTTCTCTTTTTGGAGCATTGTCTCACTAACCAACTTCAGCATGTCCGGAACTGGCCCTATTTTTTTTTTCAAATTTTTTTATTGTGATTAATAGAAGGGTTACATTATATTTTTTAATTTTTTCCATATAATTTTTATTGTAATTAATA
Source organism: Megascapheus bottae (assembly GCF_031878675.1). Classification (NCBI taxonomy): domain Eukaryota; kingdom Metazoa; phylum Chordata; class Mammalia; order Rodentia; family Geomyidae; genus Megascapheus; species Megascapheus bottae. The sequence goes on along the minus strand of NC_143512.1, from coordinate 56,953,904 downwards.
GAATGGTTACATTTGCCAGATGGAAGGCGTATTACTTCACATACATTGATACCCTTTCTCATGTCCTGGTCCCCATTTCCCTCCACCCCCATCCCCAAACTCATCTTGTTTTCCCCCCTTTCCTATCACAATACTGGCCAACCGTCTACAACAACTCATCAAAAAAAATACACTATGATCAAACAGGATTCATCACAGGGAGGCAAAGCTGGTTCAACATACGCAAATCAATTCATATAATTCAACACATCAACAGGAGCAAGGACAAGAATCACAGTATTGTCTCAATAGATGCAGAAAAGGCATTTGAGAAGATCCAACACCCCATTTATGCTAAAAGCTCTGGAGAAACTAGGAATCCATGGAACATTCCTCAGTATAATAAAGGCAGTCTATGACAAACCCACAACTAGTATTATACTTAATGGCAAAAAGCCAAAGCCATTCCCTCTAAAATCAGGAACGAGAAAAAGATGCCCACTCTCTCCACTCCTCTTTAACACAGTATTAGAATTCCTAGCCAGAGCAATAAGGCAAGAAGCAAGCATAATGGGGATCCAAATAGGGAACGAGGAAGTGAAACTCTCCCTCTTTGCAGATGATATGATTCTGTATTTAAAGAAGGCTATAGACTCCACTCAGAAGCTGCTTGAGCTGATTCAAAACTTTGGCAAGGTAGCAGGGTATAAAATTAACTCTCAAAAATCAACTGCCTTCCTCTATGCCAACAGTGAGAGGAATGAGGCAACAATCAGGAAAGCAACTCCTTTTGCAATAGCCTCAAAGAAAATAAAGTACCCAGGAATTAACTAAGAATGTAAAGAACCTTTTTGATGAAAAATTTAAAACCCTGAAAAAGGAAATTAAAGCAGAACTGAGGAAATGGAAAAACCTCCCATGCTCCTGGATTGGAAGAATCAACATCGTGAAAATGACAATCTTGCCAAGGGCTATCTACAAATTCAACGCAATACCCATCAATATCCCAATGTCATTCTTTAAAGAAATAGAAGAGGCAATCCAAAATTTCATATGGAATAATGAAAGACCCCGTATAGCAAAAACACTTTTAGCAGAAAGAATAGCGCAGGAGGAATTTCAATGCGAAACTTTAGACTCTATCACAGAGCTATAATTCTCAAAACAGCTTGGTACTGGCACAAGAACAGGCCTGAAGACCACTGGAATAGAACTGAGGATCCAGATATTAAACCACAGGCCTATGGCTACCTAATCTTTGACAAGGGATCCAAAAAAACAGAATGGAAGAAAGACAGCCTCTTCAACAAGTGGTGTTGGCAGAACTGGATAAGCACCTGCAGGAAAGTAAAGTTGGATCCTTCTTTGTCACCCTGCACTAGAATTAACTCCAAATGGATCAAAGACCTGGAGGTAAAAGCTGACACACTGAAAACTTTACAAGAAGGAATAGGAGACACACCAGGCCTCCTTGGCACAGGTCAAAACTTTCTTAATAAGGACCAAGAAACACAACAAATCAGAGAAAGGCTGGATAAGTGGGACTGCATTAAACTGCAGAGCTTCTGTATGGCAAAGGACATAGCTAGTAAATTAATTAGAAGGGTTACATTATATTCACCAGATAGAAGGTGCAGAACTTGATAAACATTGATACCCTTTCTCATGACATGGTCCCCATTTCCCTCCCACCCTCCCCCCACTTATCTTGATTCCCCCCTTCCCTATCCAATTTCAAATAACCAATTAAGCACATATAAAATATATCAGATAACAAGGTGAAAAATTGTAACAATATGAGATAACCAAGGGATGGCAAAAGAGACGAGAGATAACATAGTACATTAAAGACAACAGTCACTCATTATATGGCTTTTGTTTCCTTATCCTGGAGATCCTTGCACTTAGTGTCATACTATTTGGCTTAATGTCTTTAGATTTTGTTCTTTTTTTCTTTTCCATATATTTTTATTGTAAATAATAGAAGGGTTACATGATATTTGCCAGATAGGAGGTGCATTAATTCACATACATTGATACCCTTTCACATGTCTTGATCCCCAGTTCCCTTCCCCCACCCCTCACCTTGTTTTCCCCCTTTCCCTATTCAATTTCAAATAACCAAATACAAATATATCCGATAAGTCACGTAACAAAGTGAGATACTGTAACAATACAAGATAATCAAGGGACAGCAAAAGAGATGAGAGATAACATAGTACATTAAGAACAATCATTCATTATATGGCTTTTGTTTCTATATCCTAGAGGTCCTTTCATTAAGCGTCATACTATATGGCCTTATGTATCAAGGTTTTGCTCTACTGCAAATCTCTGCTAGGAGAGCCCAAGGTTTCTACTGATTATGACAAATGAGGGAAACCATTCAGCCTAAGTTCCTTTGAGTCTCGCTTACTTCACTTAATATGATTTTTTTCTAAGTCTTTCCATTTCCTAACAAATGGGGCAATGTCGTTCTTTCTGATAGCAGGGTAGAATTCCATTGTGTCCAAATACCACATCTTGTTGATCCATTCATCAACTGAAGGACATCTAGGTTGGTTCCATATCTTTGCTATGGCAAATAGTGCTGCAATGAACATCATTGTGCTAGTGGATTTAGTATGTCCTTGTTTCTAGATGATTGGGTAAATGCCAAGTAGTGGAATTGCTGGGTCATAGGGGAGCTCTATGTTTAGTCTTTTGAGGACCTGCCATACTGCTTTCCATAGTGGTTGAATGAGTTTGCACTCCCACCAACAGTGTAGTAGCATTTCTTCCTGGCCACATCCCCTCCAGGATTTATTGTTACTAGATTTCTTGATCCTGGCCATTCTAACTGGAGTGAGGTGGAATATTAGAGTTGTTTTGATTTGCGTTTTTTTATGGCCAGAGATGTCATGTGTTTATAGGCCATTCTTATTTCTTCTTCAGAGAAGACTCTAAGTCTTTGGCCCATGTTTTGATGGGATGGTTGCTTCTTTGGAGATTAGTTTTGGAGTGATTCAATTTTTTGAGCTGTTGATATATTTTAGATATGAGGCCTTTGTCCGTTGTATGGTTAGTGAAGATCTTCTCCCATTCTGTAGGCTTCTTAATTAATTTACTAGCTATGTCCTTTGCCATACAAAAGCTCTGCTGTTTAATGCAGTCCCACTTATCCAGCCTTTCTCTGATTTGTTGTGTTTCTTGGTCCTTGTTGAGAAAGTTTCGACCTGTGCCAAGGAGGCCTATTCCTTCTTGTAAAGTCTAGTGTGTCAGCTTTTACCTCCAGGTCTTTGATCCATTTGGAGTTAATTCTAGTGCAGGATGACACAGAAGGATCCAACTTTAGTTTTCTGCAGGTGCTTAACCAGTTCTGCCAGCACCACTTGTTGAAGAGACTATCTTTCTCCCATTCTATTTTTTTGGCTCCCTTGTCAAAGATTAGGTAGCCATAGGTCTGTGGTTTAATATCTGGGTCCTCAGTTCTATTCCATTGATCTTCAGGCCTGTTCTTGCGAATGAACTGGCTCTGTTTCTTTCCCTATCACTCCTGTTTCTATTCCTTTCCCTCATGACTTGACCATTTTGGGCCATGCCACTTCCTGTTCTCTTAGTCCTTCAGACAAAGACTTAATGTTTGGGGTTCTTTCGGGTTTTTTTTTTGTTTTTTCATTTGCTTTCCATTCCTCCTTAGCTTGTGACCTTGTCAGTCACCATATCCTGTCATTTCTATTTTTGTGCTTCCCAAATATCTGCCTCCTCATTTCCTTGGCATATATAGTTCAGCCATTTCTCCCATTAGCTGGTGATTTTCCTCACGTCTCAAAAGCATGTTTCTTAGGAGAGAAAGTACAGTCTGTTGAAGCTCTTTGGTGTGCATTACGACATTCTTTAGGGTCCAGCCATCTCATAGGCAATAGGCTAGTTAATAAATCAGTATGAAGTAGCTTTCCTGATCTAATAACAATCATCAAAGAGGAAAAATTGCATTGAGATTCTAATATAGGCTAAAAACTAAAGAACAGGTTAAATGAACCGGTGTCTCCAACTAATAAAATATTGTGTGTCAATGAAGAAAAGCTTTATATGTGCCAATATAAGAAAATCACCTTAAAAATGAAATATAAATATTTAAATCCAACATTATTTGTTCAAATGATTCTAGACTATGAATATATGCATTTTACATCCAAATAGAATGTTTTCTAGAAGGAAATAAGAAACAAAATAGTGTTAACCTTTGGGGAAAAAAAGGGACTTGGTGTCAATTTTTTTTCTTTTTAAATAGTTTGCTTTTATTTTTGCCTACTTTAATTCTCTGTGTGTACACCAATTCTGGGGATTGAATTTAGGTCCTAATCAGAGTCCCTTGAACTTTTGGGTTCAAGTTTAGTGCTTTGTCACTTGAGCAACTGCTCAGTTTTTTAGTAACTAATGTAAATAAAAGCCTCATAGACTTTCCTTGACTTGGCTGGCTTTGATAGTAATCCTTATATCTCAGCCTCTAGAGTAGCTAAGACTACAGGTGTGACTCACTAGTGCCCCACGTCCCCAGTACTTTTAAAACCTAATTAAATGTCAAGTAAACATAGATCTAATGAGTAAAATTAATGACAAGAATATCTTTGCCCTGTTCATAAATATTAATTTAATTTATATGCTTTATATAAATAAATTCTAAAGATTCTGAGGGCAAATTCACACACACACACACACACACACACCACACACACACTACCAAAATTATCTTTAGTATCAAGCAAGAATTATACAAATAAAACGTCCTTAAATGCAATACCATGCTGTATTGTGCTGAAAAAAAAAAGATAATTTCCAATTTCTGTTTGGAACTAGATTTCTATAAATGAACTCCACGTTTTGAAAATTCATTTTCAATTTTATCTGCCACAGAGATTATGCTTATTTACCAGCTAATGGAGGACGACGAGGTGCTACGAAAGTTATGGTTGTTGTAACTGATGGCGAATCCCACGACGGGGCTATAATGGAAAGGGTGATAGAGCAATGCAACAATGACAGTATACTGAGGTTTGGCATTGCAGTAAGTGGCTTTTCTTCTCATTCGTCTTGCGATGGCTGGGCAAATGTCCACTGAGAGCTCTGCACTTCCACACTGGCAGCTGGAAGTTGATTATTGAGAGGTTTTTGCTATTTCCCTGCTTTGTACTGCTTTTTATGCCTGTTGGCTAAACAAATGTTTGCAAAAATATTGCTTGGTTTATGTTCCCAAAGGGGTCTGTGATATTCAGAGAGAAAAATGTGCTAATAGGAAAACTTGAGTAGCACAGGAATGACATTTTTTTCTCTTCCTCTTCTGTTTTCAAGGTTCTTGGGTACTTAAACAGAAATGCTCTAGATACTAAAAATTTAATAAAAGAAATCAAAGCAATTGCTAGTGTTCCAACAGAGAGATTCTTTTTCAATGTATCTGATGAAGCAGCTCTACTCGAAAAGGCTGGGACATTAGGGGAACAAATTTTCAGCATTGAAGGTAAAAAAGGAAAAAAGCCCCATTCCAAGAAATTTCTTTTAAAAACTGTTCTTAAGAATTTGTTATTTTATTATCTAATTCTTGCCAAATGAATGTAAAGTTGTATGACATATTTAAAAACTAACATAAATCAAATTATAAAAAAACAGAGCACTTGAATAAACAGTTTATTTTTTAAAAAATCAAACACAAATGGCCAGCAAACATAAGAAGAATATTTCTAGCTTTATTAATTATTTAAAACATACAAATTCAAGCACTTTTATGTTTTGTCTAAAATCCACTTTTACAAAGATCGATAATGGTAAATCTTACAAATGCTGGTGAAAAACAAAGAAGCCCACGTTGTCAAGAACATGAAACGCTCTTATGACTTTGAAGAAATAATTTAGTAATCTCTATTATAATCATTTTATATTATGATATATAATTTTGATAGTTCTTTGTTTATAATAAGCATACATGCTCTTAATATTATGAAAGTACAGTAAAGAATTTTTAACAGTTTATTTTGAGGAGAATAGTATGTTTATTGGATTAATAATGCTTTACATATAGGGTCTATAGTGCAGATACATAACATATACAGACATTCATTATACAGAAGACTGCAACATACTTTAAAATCACTTAAAAGCTCCACATGGTCATGGCTCCAGATGGCTACCCCAAACTAAGTTTTACATAAAAGTGTTTTATTGAGCACCTGCCTATGAGGTGCTGTCTTAGAAACTGACTGCAGGGGATTATAGAAGCTAGTTTATTGCTTCAGGCTTATCTTTAAAAAAAAAAAAACTTTTTTTTTTTTTGCCAGTTCTGGGCTTGCGCTCAGGGTTTGAGCACTGTCCTTGGACTTTCTCAAGGCTAGAGCTCTACCACGTGAGCCTCAGCGCCACTTCTGGCTTTTTTCTATGTATGTGGTGCTGAGGGATTGAACCTGGGTCTTCGTGCATGCTAGGCAAGCACTCTACCACTAGGCCAAACTCCCGGCCCCCAGGCTTATCTTGATCTCCTGACTAGTATCCAAAAAATTGGATGGCTTCTTAAATAGTCCATGACACTTTTTAGTTACTTAAAATTATCATCCAAATCTAATATTTCTTGGAATAATACAAAACTATAAAGCCATCTATAATGATATTCATTAGCACTAGCATGAATAAAAACAATTATAGTGTGATCTAAAATTTGGCTAGTAATAATTTTGTATATTATGCAATATTAAAAACATTTTAGGAGTACTGTTTTCAAAAACTCCTCTATGCATTATGTATAAATTACTACATTTTCTAAACATCACTGTCTTGTTGGACAGTTTCTTCTCTTCAGTAAAGAGTACAACTTCCTTTCAAGGAACATTAGTGAAATGTTCCTAGTTTGACCCCAGTCTCACTGGATGAATTCTAATCGATTCTTAGGACATTAGACAGAGATAAAACTCTTATGTACAACTAGGAGAAACTTTTGGTAAGTCTTGAATTGTAAGTTCTGATGGCTAATGAAATAGCTGTCTGTCTTTTCCCTACAAATGAATTGCCTAATTCTTCAGCTCCATCTGAGCTATTTGTGTACTGGTTATATGAAAATGTAAAAGCTTTTGAAATCCAGGGGCCAGGAGTTTGGCCTAGTGGTAGAGTGCTTGCCTAGCATGCACTAAGACCCAGGTTCAATTCCTTGGTGCCACATACATAGAATAAATCCTGAAGTGGTGCTGTGGCAAGAGTGATGGAGCTGTAGCTTTGAGAAAGCCCAAGCACAGGGCTCAGGCCCTGAGTTCAAGCCCCAGAACTGGCAAAAAAAAAATAGCTAGAAATCCAGTTAGTGTGTTAGCTACATTAAGAAAATCATGATAAAAGACAATTGTAACCTCAATTTTCACCTTTCATGCCCTTGCTTTATCGAAGGTTCTTTGATATTAGGAATGTCATAAGTAGTCTATTAAGTATATTAGTGATTAATTAAAATTAAAGCCAACTTTGAACACTACTTTCTTAGTGATTTCTTTTTGCCAGAATTCTCTAGTCCTATATTTTAGGGCATAAATCAAAATGTTACATGTATAATGTGAAAATATGGGGAGCTATATTTGAAAACTTGATTTAAAATTGCTGGCAGTCATAATTTTTAAAAAATGGTCTTTCCTAGGTACTGTTCAAGGAGGTGAAAACTTCCAGTTAGAAATGTCACAAGTGGGATTCAGTGCAGCTTACTCTCCACAAAATGTGAGTAGATCACATAAGTTCAAATTATACTACCACTTGGCATCAATCAATTCTATATATAGCAGCGCAGTCATAGTAGGCAAAGCAACCTTCGAGTCACCTACTGCTTTAACTTTTAGTCACAGTTTGGAGGTATCTCTGAGCTACTGAGTAATCATCTAAAACAATGAAGATTAACAACATCTTTCCTTCCCTATTCTGAACAGATTCTTAGTGGGAAAAAGTAATATATAAGGAAGACTTTGAATAATCAGGACACAAACACTGAATATAAATATCAACTATTGCCCTTGAGGGCATTCCCTTGAGAGAATTTAACTCAGAAATACTTGTCATTGACAGTTTTGCATTCTGCATTGACCTTAAATTCTTTGTCTGAGAGCTGAGATCAAAAATATTTTTTGTTGTTTTTATAAAAGAGAGACATTAAGGAAAATGTGAAATAGGATTGGAAAATATCATTGTCTTACCTCAGGGAAGTCTGTATTTGTTTCTTGGAAACATCTGAGTTCAGGCCACTGATTCTTGTTCTTCCCAGGACCTGGGTATAGGTATAAGGAAAGGGACAAAAAGATGTGACACTTTAGGAGATATTTAGGGAGCAACATAAATTCAGACAATATTATAAGCAGATGCAAGGACCAAGCACTCTGAATTTTCTATCCAGAGTAAAAGTTCCTTTTCTGGATTATCAGTTCTCAGAAGTACTTATGAAAAGTGTGACTCCTTCCCACAGAAAAAAAAATAAATCTGCAAATAGAACTTTGTTCATAATTCCACAAAGTTCCTCAAAATAAGACATTATTTCCATATTTATTATTTTAAGCTGAAATTATGTACATAATTCTAATAACTAAGGTCAAAAACATAAAAATATATCTTGTGCTGACCAAGCCTGTGTTCTGCATTGGTTTTGAGCCAATCCAGAGTTGCCTAACTCCTTCATTCTCCTTCTACCCTTCAGGGCTGAAGGAAAATAAGCCTTTATTTTCTCTCCCATAGATTAGCTGTCACAGCTGCAAGTGCTCTTTGTAGCTGTGCTATTATCATATAAATGGGATGTAGAAATATAGATGCCAGAAATGTAACTGAGCAAGATTCAAAAGGGGAGAACAAGTTAAAAGTACAAACAGGTCAAGCTGGGCAGAGTAGCTCATGCCTGTAATCCTAGCTATTTGAGAGTCTTAAGATCTGAGACTCATGATTCAAAACCAGACAGAGGAAGAAAGTCTATGAGGCTCGTATCTCCAATTATCTACCAAGAACATGGACTAAGAGCTCTTGTTCAAGTGATACAGTGCTAGTTTTGAGCAAAAAAGAAAACGCTCAGGTCAGAATTCCAGCCCTAAGTTTAAGCCCTAGACTGTGAACAAGCATACAAATATGGAACAGGTCAAAAGGAACCTAAGGATGCAGCTGACAAAACAAAGACATCGCTCTTCCTTCTGTGGGTTCCGTACTTCTGGTGATTCAAGTTAGTCTCGTCTTTACTGTAAGCTTTTTCTATGAATATGAGGGAATAGAAATCCATACCTGACTCCTGTGTAGAGACTCCTAAGGACACAGCATTTGCAAATGTATGTCTTTGAATAGAAATTTGAAGGTGACTATGTAACCCATTCCACACAGCTCTATATTTTATCCATATATATATGCATATATATATATATATCCCATGAGCTCATGACCATGTTCTATGGTATGAATTTATGGAGATGATTCTAAAGTATATTAAAAGACATTCACAAATGTTTTACTTCTTTGTGCCTAGACACAATGTTGTTTCAGTGTTTTGCCTCCCCTACATTCTTACTCATGCAAGTTAACTTGTCTTAATGATTTTTACTGTTCAATTCTTTCAGCATATTCTCACACTGGGTGCAGTGGGAGCTTTTGACTGGAGTGGAACTGTTGTCCAGAATACACCTCATGAGCACTTTATCTTTCCCAAACAAGCATTTGAACACATTCTTCAAGATAAAAATCACAGTTCATATTTAGGTAAGGCATAGCAGTAGTGGTACAGGAAATCGAAATCATCTATAAGAAATTGAAATGATCTTCCATGAAAGTAGCTCCTTATTGAACGTTAGGGTCAGTTCCACAGGTCAAACCTCTGAATTGTCCTCTAATTAACTATATGCATATATATAGATATATATAGAGAGAGAGCTGTATATATAACTATATATTTACTATATATAGTTATATATACTAATTATATGTACACTAAATATATGGTTAACTAGTTGATTAGAGAATAATTTAGAGATTATATATGTCTATATGCATATCTGTGTATATATAAAAATATAAAGCTGTATATATGTATGTTACCTCTTTGCCAAGCACATCAGTCATATTAACCTCTTCTGGATATTCAGTCATTTGTACTTCTGTGAACATGAACTTCAGAACTGAAGTCATGTCTAAAAGCCAGTATATTAAGTAGTAGTCTATTATTTAGTGTCTATTTGTTCCTGTAATAAACAGGCACTGATTTTGAACATCTGTTTTAGGGACATTCCTTATTTGGTCATTCTATCCCTGTAAACATGTAAGTCCTTTCAACAACCCCTTAAGGCTATTTTACCTTCAAGAGCTAACCAAGGAAATAACTTACCTGAAGTTTAACAACCTACTTTGCAGCAACTCTAAAACAGAAACCTGGGACTGGCTAACTTCATGGATTGTGTTCTCCCCATCATGCAACATTACCTTTTCAGGTCATTTATTCATTTAAGAAATACTTATTGAATGCCAACTCCGTTGATAGCTGAAGAAGATACCCAAAAATTGAGGGCCAGCTTTACAGGATGGCACTCTACTTACACTGAACAGGGCTTTGAGTGGAAGGGCAGTGAGAAATTACTTTATATATTGGAAATAATATGCAATAAAACTTTCGCATCTGCAATTGTATGGCTCCAGAGACTATCACTGAGAAGATATTGTTCCTGGTGAAGATGCATAGAATTTAGAATCTACTTGGTTCATCTTTCCCTTCAATAATCCTGTCCAATGTTAGTATAACAACACTGCCAACATACTATTCTAAAATGTTTATCCGTTCAGTGAAGCACATCAGCTTTTATTTTGCTTTTGGAGTGCAATTTGCTTTTGGGGGTGGGGATCATATTTTCACAAAATTAGGGGCAGGGAACCACTTCACAGATCGTATAAGGATCTAAATGCAAAGGAAGATACAAAATGGACTAAGTATCTTATATAATGCATACATGAGAATGGAAAGGTTTTTATTTTTTAATCCCTTTTGTTTTTTTTTAATTGATTGTTTTTTGTTTTACTGTGTTTGATCCAATCTGCTTGGAATAAATCTGTGGGTCAAGTAGGCTTTCTGTTCTCAGAATACTCAAGAATACACGTAACTCTGAAGAGCGTCATGTTATCTCAGGCTTTGTGACCTATCTGGCTGAGATATCCAGTGGCACTTACCCTGTGACTCCTCCTCTCCCAGGTTATTCTGTTGCTGCAATTTCAACTGAAAAAAATGTCCATTTTGTTGCTGGTGCTCCTCGGGCCAATTACACTGGTCACATCATCCTGTACACTGTGAATGAGAATGGCAATGTCACGGTTATCCAGTCTTACAGAGGAGGGCAGGTAAATACAACTTAGCAGAGCAAGAGGAAAGTCTGTACGTGATTCATGGAAATTGGCATTCATTTAGTGCCTTCTCTGTGTTCAGTTCTGTAATGTCCTTTTACTGTGTAGACCATAATCCTTCATGACCGTATTAGAAGATTTACCACTGCCTTTGGACAAGTTACCACAAGATCACAGAGCTTTATTGGGGTTGAGCTGTCGTGAACATTAATTCTATAGGGCTCACCACATTCCTGTGTGGTGACATCTGCTGTTCCTGTACATTTTCCTCAGCCACAGATGAGCTATTGTCACATATTTTTCCTTCCTCTTTAATATTGTAAGTTGTTTCCATTTTGAGAAAATACTCCATATTTTATGGAGTTATTAATTTCCTAGTCATTCCTAAATTCCTGAGAGGTAATTACAAATACATGTATTGAACACATTGAAGGGGAGGCATATTCATGTTCTTGGCTTTGTTTGTTTTATTTTATCTTCATCTGAGTCTCTCAAACTATGTGATAACAATTTACTTGTTCTGGACTGCACCAGGGAAACTGACATCATTCGTATTTTTTTCCAAATCTTTCCACCTAGAAAACTTTTCTTCCTCAAGAATTATTCATAATAAAATGCTGGATTCCCTGCAATTTGATAACACAGCATTTGAAACTGTCTGAGTTCTAGTATATTTCATGATGGAAGCACAAGTGTTTGTTCTCTTGCCTCTGCTCTTCCTTCCTTTCTCTCTAGTACCCTGTTACATAGCTTTAAGGGCTATTTGTCCCACGAACACAGAAATACCTAGGATGTGTACTGTTCAATGTTGTTTTGTGTATCACACTACACGTGCCTCATCAGAGTACCTGGAAATGGGACTCAGGAATCTGTATTTTATAGACACTTCCTTGGTGATTCTTGTGCGCACTAATTTTGAAGAACCAGGAGTTACAGTTAGATAGTGACACATATTGATGTTTTATGTTCCTAGCACCTTGCAGGCAGTAAGCCTACCCTTTCTCCCTATTAAATAAATAACATTTTAGTATGCTATATGAAATGTATTATAGTTATATGTTATATAGATATATCTGCTCCTAAGAATCCTAAGATCTGTTTGCTTTACCGTGAAGATTGGCTCCTATTTCGGTAGTGTCCTGTGTTCAGTTGATGTGGATAAAGACAGCATCACTGATGTGCTCTTGGTGGGTGCACCAATGTACATGAATGACGTCAAGAACGAGGAAGGAAGAGTCTACCTGTTTACCATTACAAAGGTAAAAAGAAAGATTATTTGATTTTTGCTTTTGTACTGATACATGACTTAATGTGTACTTTCACAGAAAATTTGATATTCTTAAGTGATAATCAATTTTACATGCACATTACATGTTATGTCATCTATTCTAATAATGTTTCCATTAACTTAAAAGTACAGCCTGGCTTAGAAAATTGGACAATTCGGAAGGGAAAAGCAGGATTAAAGTTAATATAATAATTATAATTACATGTTATAGTTTTGCCCTACTTTCTTTACTTAAATTGATTTAAAAATTAACCCTCTAACAGGAGCAATTGAAACAATTCTAATTGTCCATATGAAGTATGTATATCATATGTGAGATAAAAGAAAGGCATATCTACTTATTTGAAAGTGTAATAAATTCCTACTCTTGTTTGTTTCTTGTTTGTCAAGTATGCAGAAGCATCATTAGTCATTCAAACTAAAAATAGTTTTAATACTATTCTAATGAATTAATTTCATAATATAATAGAGAAGAAAGAATCAACAATGACTCATTTTCATGGTAGATGAGCTTCACTTTCTTCTGGAGTCATGAAATATTTCTATAACAAAATCTGAAGGAAAAATGGTGTACTTTACAAGGAAATATTGTTTCCTTTGGATAAAATTATTATGTGCTCCTTATAATAGAATATTAACAATCTAAGTTCTCATTCTTATATCATTACCATCATACCACTCTGGTGAAGTTACATTTAAAATCTAACTTAGGTTTTGTTTTTATTTCAGTCTACATTAGTTTCCTTTGGTGTAATTAGACTCCAGAAAAAAATTGTCAAAGGTTTGGAAATGGGCAAAGATGGTAACTTGGATGGAAAATGGAGATGAAAAATTGAATACTACTTTATAAAATATTGCAGTAAAGAGAATTACCTCTTTTCATCATAGCTGAAATAATAGATATTCTGTGTCATTATTGATGAAAGTCTTATTCATAATTCTCAGCCTAGAGAACTTTTAATTCAAAGTTTAAAAAACTTTCTACTTTTAACATTTTGAAAATCTGTTTGGAGATCATTGCTGTAGATTTCAGTTGCACACATTATGAAGTGAACTTTAATTATCCTTTTTCCCCTTTGCAAGGGCATTTTGAATAAGTATCAGTTTCTTGAAGGACCCAAGGGTACTGAAAATGCTCGCTTTGGCTCAGCAATCGCAGCTCTTTCAGACATCAACATGGATGGTTTTAATGATGTGATTGTTGGGTCACCTTTAGAAAATCAGAATTCTGGAGCTGTATACATTTACAATGGTCAACAGGACACCATCCGCACAAAATATTCCCAGGTAATCCATGAGCTACATAATGGCATATTATAATGTTTTACTGCTAAAGATCTATCCCACTTATTTTATAACCTCATGCAAGACGGGTGGGAGGTGTGGGGGGGAGGGTAATGGGTACCAAGACATGTGAAAGGGTATCAATGTATGTGAATTAATGCACCTTCTATCTGACAAATATCATGTAACCCTTTTACTAATTACAATAAAAAAAATCTATGATGGGAAAAAAAATAATCAGAAAAGAAAATGGCTGGACATATGGCCCCAGTGGCTGAGCACTCGAAAAACAAGTGCAAAGAAAGTACCACTGAAAAAGAAAAAAATAAGGATGGAAAAAATGGAAGAAGAGAAGAAAGGAATCTTGGAAATGATCACTTAGAGAATATGAGAATGCAGTGAAGAGGCTGCTTTCTTCCTTCCTCAACTTCGCATCTCTTGTTTTTAGAAAATCTTGGGATCTGACAGCACCTTTAGAAACCGTCTCCAGTTTTTTGGTAGATCTTTGGATGGCTATGGAGATTTAAATGGGGATTCCATCACTGATGTATCCATTGGTGCTTTTGGACAAGTGGTTCAGCTCTGGTGAGTCAATAAGCTGTCTGCACAAATGAGCTAACTAACAACAACCTACTATGCTGATATTTAGAAATGCTGCACACATTCTATAGGATAGTAGAGAATTTTATGTATCTTAATTTGCAGAAAGGAAGATATTTTTCTTGGGAAAAATATATATGTTGTATATATATTAATATGCATTATTATATTTTAATCTGTATAACATAAGGAATGTAGTTTTCCTGAAGAAATTTTATATGAAGATATCACACACACATTTTCCTAGGAGAATTATACGTATATATAATATCATATACAAAATACAAATATTGCTATAAGTAATGTAATATATTTTACATATATTTTCTTAGCATTTGAATCAAATAACATTTCTATCCAGTGAAAAGAAGCAGAGTAGACAAACCTCTTGATATCTTCTTGTAAAGAGCTTCCCTTATAGTAAGGAGGCTTCATGAGAGTGTCCTAAAATCATTCACCATTCAATGATACTTGTGACAAAGTATAATAATGATAAGATATATAATATATATACCATGTGACATATATTATATAATAATGATATGATACAATAATGATAAACTGAATCTCATGTGATTCAAAGGTGTTTTAAAAGTATTACTCATGAACAAGACTCATTATTTGGGTTTAGCTAACCTCTATAGGAGAAGATTTGGAAAACAAAAGAAATTCAAAAGCCAGGTAATCTGAAGTCAAAAATAAATATAGGAACTAGGAAGGGGAAAGAATCAGAAGCTGATTCAACTGAGAATAGAAAAATATGCTTTAAATGTTTCAATACATAAACTGCAGAGAAACATTCATTAGTGTTTGACTTCTGAATTTCCTAACACTATTTACAAATCCCAGTTGTGCTTTAGTGAATAAAATGCAGCATTTTTATTTCAGAATAAAGTGATTGTGTAGAAAAAATAAAACCCAAGGAGAACGTTTAAGACAAAGAAACAAAAACATATTTATTAAATAGAATTAGTATAAATCATTTAAGAATAGAAGATAAAGAGACTAAATAAAGTGTGATGTAACTATATGGCTCAGTTTAAAATGATGTAATAAGAAACCAGACATCAGCATATCAATGTAAAACATAGTGGTAGACTTCATATTTAGTAGGATATACTTTTTTCTATACTATAGTTTTCCTATATGTTACTTTGTAACATAGTTCATGATAGGGCTAAGGTTTCCTCTTTTTAAATTGGATTTGACTAATGAAAATGTCAAGATCCATGAGATCAAAACAATGATAAGTTGAGTTGAACTACTACAGTGTTATATTCACATTCCTATCACTTGCTGAGACTGGCTTTTCTGAGTAACCCCTGATAATAATTTTCAGTACACTTATGAAATATGTAAATTAATGCTATCTTTACTGGAGTAAGTTCCCAGTCTCTCAAAAAAGCATTACCTTAAAGAAATCATTCCCTTAAGCATTTTAGATCTTAACAAACTTGAAGACATGTTGCATTTCATACTGGATGTTTTATGAATACTTCCTGATAAGTCTGCTTCATAAATGCCTATGAACTATTGAAATAAATTTTCCAATTATCTGGAATTCATCAGGTAGTACTTGGAATTGGAAGGTGTTTCCTGGATGTTCTTTTGATGCTTTACAAAACAGTTAATTTACAAATTGTTGCTTGCTGCTTAATAAGTAGTTGAAAATAGCAGCTATGAATCACTACAATGAAGTTTAAATTCCATGAACAGAGAAATCAGGAGATTCTAGATTCTAATTTCTCCCTGATAAACCACCGAATGTTATATGTCTGCAACATTTTCCTTCAGTAAAAATTGCAATTTGAACTATTTGTTCTACCTATTTCCTGCGCATGTACTAAGGTGTAAACAAGGCTGGGTCACATTTCTAAAGGGCTGCACCTGAGTCTGAAGTCTAGAGCCCCTTGTTTGTAACGGACTCCTTAGTCATTTACTGGCAGCAAGCCAGAGGTACCACCATAGCCATAGGCCTCATTTCAAAGGGACACTGCCATTCTGCCTTCCTACCCTCCTCTTCCTCACCCTGCTCAGCAAAATGCAACAAACACCACTTCTTTGTGCTCAGTTGTTGACTTTTCTTTTAAATCACACATTGGTTGTGCTGATGATGTAGGTATGCATGCACACACACACACACACACACACACACACACACACACACACACACACACCTCTATAGAAGAAGAAGATTTGGAAAACAAGAAGAAATTCAAAAGCCAGGTAATCCGAAGTCAAAAATAAGTAGAGGAACTAGGAAGGGGAATGAATCAGAAGCTGATTCAACTGAGAGTAGAAAAATATGCTTTAAATATTTCAATGCATAGACTGCAGAGAAACATTCATTAGTGTTTGACTTCTGAATTTCAGAACACTACAAATCCCAGTTGTGCTTTAGCGAATAAAATGCAGCATTTTAATTTCACAATAAAACTATTGTTCCTACATGTCTTAGACCTTGCCAACAGAAAATATTGTTCACACACTGTAGAGAGAAGGAACACATCAAATGATGCTGTCAGTGAGTCCTCTATGTCAAGTTCATTATATGCAATGATGTAGTAATAATGTTATTAGTAAATATATCCATATGTCTGTTTCCATTTATGTTTTTCAGGTCACAAAGTATTGCTGAAGTATCTGTACAAGCTTCATTCAAACCAGACAAAATTCTCTTGCTCAACAAGAACGCTGAGATAATGCTAGAAATCTGCTACAGTGCTAAGTTTAGACCTGCAAGTCAAAATAACCAAGTGGGTGGGTAGACCTAGAATAATTATAGAGAGATAAAATTGCCTGAAGAGTTTTATTTAGCCTTGAGTGGAACCTATGTTAGGTCTGAGGCCTAAAGAAATAAGGATCCCTTACTTGCAAATGCTTAAATTGCCACATATTTGAGGTGTCTAAGAAGGCTTCATTGGGCATGGAAGGTTTGCTCCTTCCACTTTTGATGGTAATATTTTCACTTAGGACACTGTAAGGTCTCTGGAACAATGAAGGCCTCCCCTTTCTTTCTCTCTTACATTTTCTATATACATAAGAGCTTTATTTCAATCCTTTAGGCACTCACAGAATTCATAGAGCATTGACTGTTTTTTGAATGAGTGTGCTATAAATTGACTATGGCAAGACCAAAGCATCAAATGTTGTTCCAGTTCTTCAGGAATTAATGTATATGAGATAATGGAAAGTAGTATATAAAACGTGTTCATTCTTATAAAGTTCCTGAATTATCCTGAGAAGTGAGTAAAAGAATGTGGGCGTGTGTCAGCAGAAATTGTCATCCTCGGCCTTTTTGGTTCTGGCCACCTTTTAAGACCTGGCTGAGGCCCACATCCTCTCTGAAGTCTTTTCTAACCACTCTGTCTCATTTTCATCCTCCAGGCTCCATTATTTCCACCTCCTCTGTGGGCAGCATGTAATTCAACACTTGATTAAAAGCTTCATTTTTTTCCCTTGCTGCTATTTTATGGGTCCTAATCACCCTTTCAATCATACCAGTATTTGTATTTCCTACAGGTATTTAGATAGCAAATAGATAAACTAACTTAAGGCCTATAAGCAAATGTTGAGATAGATTGTTTTCCACAACTTTTACCCACAAATAAAGAAGGAAAGAACAAGGAAAAATTAGATTTATGTGTGCCACAGTTTTCCTACTATCACATCCATGTAGTTTCCGTCTCATACCTGTAATCTTAGCTACTCAGAAGGCTGAAATTTTGAGGATCAAGACTCAAAGCCAGCCTTCACAGAAAAATCTATGAGACTCTTTATTTCTAATTAGCCACCAAAACACTGTGGCTCAAGTGGTAGAGTGCTAGCTTGGAGTAAAAAGCCTATGCCCAGGCGCTGAGGTCGTGCTCCTGTACCAACATACACACACACACACACACACACACACACACACACACACACACACACACAAGATATTGATACAATTCTGAGTAACATGCTTCACAGATTTGTATTAGAGGATGCATCCATCTGATTATCCATGAGATTTAGCTAGAAAACCACTGCTGTGTAAGCAATGTTGCTAATCTGTCTAAAAGATTAAATTGGAAAATTGATTAGTTGGCAGAAATGTCTGGTTGCTCATCTGTCCAGCTCCTAAAACATGAATATACTTCACGATGTGCCACACTTTGAATGTATTCCATCTCTTCTTTTGATTACCCTTCAAAAAGTCTTTCAGAGAATTTCCATCCCATTAATTGGTCACTGAGGGTCTGTGAGCTTTTAAAAGTGTTGGGTGATTTTCCCTTTGCTCTATTTAACCTGACACATGTATTGAGGTTCATACTAAGTCATGATGAGTTATGATCATTGGTTATAGACATATTGCTTGATTATAGACATGTGTGAGATATGCAATCGCATCTTCAGAACTGTGAAAAGTAAACTTACAAAGTACATAGTTTATATTGATTAATATAGAAATTAATATAGAATGATTAGTACTGGACCAGATACAAACTCCCATTTAAAGTCAACATCAAATGTTAAAATATTGCTTATGAGACTAGATATCAGTTGCACTAACCTGCCTGAAGAAAAGTATACAGTGTTAATGTCCACTAATTCATCATAATTGAAGTTGCTTTCCCACCACTTTTCTTTCATTATATCATTTCATTATATCATTTAGTTTTTTAGTAACCTTAGATTTGATCCACCAACATTGGTCCCATTAAATCACTAAATAAGAAACAATACACAATATCTCTAATAGATATCTTAAAATTAATATAATATTTGGAAGTCTATCCAGTCATTTTTCATAGTTTTTTTAATTGTAATGTATAGAGGGGTTACAGTTATATTCTCCAGATAGAAGATGCATGGCTTCTCAAACATTGATACCCTTGCTCATGTTTTTGTCCCCATTTCCCTCCCCAATTCCCTCCCAATTGTCTTGTTTCCCCATTCCCTTTTCAATTTCAAATAAACAAATAAATGTATATACAATATGCCAGGTAACAAAGTCAGATACTGTATTAATATGATATTAACCAAAGGGCAACAAAAGAGAAGAAAAATAACATACTACATTAAGAAAAACAGTCACACAATATAAAGCTCTTGTTTCCATATCCTGGAGATCCTTTCATTTAGCCTCATCCTATATGGCCTTATGTATTTAGGTTTTGCGCTATTGTAATTCTCTGCTAGGAGAGTCCTGGGTGTGTACTAATTATTACAAATGAGGGAAACCATTGAGCCTGTGTTCCTTTGGGTCTGGCTTACTTCACTTAATATGATTTTGAAAGTAATAAAATCTGATAGAAGCCTGACAGTTTAATTCTTGCCTATAATCTTAGCACTCAGAAGGCTGAGATAAGAAGATTGAGAGTTCAAGGACAGCCTAGACTACATAGCAAGACCTTATTTCAAACGAAGCAAAGAATCCCATGTGCAAAAATTATGGCAGTTTTCACCATGAAAAATAAATTAAATGAAATAGAATCCAATAGATAAAGCTGAACAGCTGGTACTTAAGATAACACCAGAGTCACTCTGAATTTTAGAAATATAGCCAATGACCTTCAGTAGGCTGTGATAGTTCTGATAACTTAGAAACTCATCATTTTTATACATTTTCTGTCATGTCATTTCCATTTCCTTGGTTTAATATTATTTATCTCTGTTTAATGATTAAAAGAAGTTGAAGTTCAAAGGGGTTGAGTAAATTTCCCAAAGTCACAAAGCTTATAAACTGTGGAATTAGCATTCACACCAAGTCTGACTCTATCCTTACAACTATTTCATGTGCTGTGTATTTCTTCATAAAATCATCCAGAATATTCCACAGGATATACATGTTCTTTCAATAGATTTTAGCCAATATCCATGCTAATATCTAATCATTACAATATCATAGAAACAGAAATAACATGAGCTTTGATTTCAAAATACCCAACTCTCATTTCTGACTTGTCTTAGATGTATGAATGAATAAGAATTCTTTGGTCTCATGTATTCTTGTTCACAAGCTCCAAACATGATGACAATGTCCATTTTCCAGGTTTACTATTAAAATCTATGTAAGATAATATCCAAGAATCTGCTCAACACTAGACATTCAATATCTAATATCTGATATTCAATATCTAATAGTTCCTATCTGTGTCTAGGTGTTACGGCCTGAGGGAGGGAGTAATTTGCCCAAGTTTATACAGTAAATTTTCTTACCATTGCTTTAACCTATGTTTCTCCAAGTCGCATTTTGTTGTGTCTGCAGTTACTTACATCATTTCATCTTATATCATATCATATCATATCTCATACCATACTAGTCATATCACATGGAATTACAAATGCCATGTGAAGCTATCCTTCATTCAAAATCTTCCAGCCTAAAGACTACCTAAGTCTGGTAAAATATAACAAAGCAAGTTTGCTTTTCCTTTAGGAATCTACTTGCATTGATATTCCTTTATTATGTTTATTGTAGCCATCATATCAAACATCACATTGGATGCAGATGGCTATTCATCCAGAGTAACCTCAAGGGGTATATTTGAGGAAAATAATGAAAGGTTCTTGCAAAGGAGTATGGTACTGACTCAAGAAAAATGGTGTTCTACTGACAAGATTCAAATACAGGTAAGGCCTCAACTCATCCCTTTCCATCTCCCTTCTTCTTAAAGACTAATGGATATTAATTGTCTATAATAGAAACTGGGGCTAAGGAATGCTTAGCTTTTAAATTTGTCTTACTCAACTAATAAGAAGCACATTTCTTCATAATACTTATAGACACATTCTATTTTCATATCAGTAAGTTTTGTTGAAGATTGCAATTAAAATGATACAAAGATTCATTTTAGTAAATAGAATTAAAATAGGGAAAAACATGAAGAAAAAACAATCATTTCCTGATCTCCATGCAGGAAATAGGAGTTAAAGACTCCAAAAGATTTTTTTAATTAAAAATAAAGTCCCCTTAAATATCTGTCAGGGGCCAAGCATAGTAACTCATACATGAAATCTCAATTACTTGGGATGCAGAATTAGGAAAATTAAGCATTAGCTACAGCCCTGGGGGGGAGGGGAGGTCAGCAAGACCTTACCTGAAAAATAACTAAAGCAAAAAAAAAGGAGGGAGCTTTGAATTCAAGGGAAAATCAAGAAAAACTGATAATAATTTCAACAGTGATTTACCTTATTGGAAATGAAGTAAAAATTATTTGTTCTAAACTTATGCTATTTTACTATAGTTCTGCTAGATTTTGAAGATCCCTCATACAACAAATATTTCTCAGGAGAAAATAAACAAGAAGCTTATTTCATAAATTACATGAAATGTTTTCCCTCAGCAAACATAATAGTATTTGAAAGTGCAGTTAACTCACTTGAAAAGAACTAGCTTAAGTACTTTCCTAACTATGGTTCTCAGAGGTTAAGATACATAACAATTGTCAAAGAAAGATTTATAAAACCTAGTTCAGGCTTGAAGACATAAGGAATATAAAGACTTCAGAGGCATCCCAGAGATTCTTATGTACATGGATAGGAGAGCAATAAAGGATACTAAATATAAGAGCTGTGAACATACCTACTGGATGTTTTTCGGGTGAATTAAAGTCAGTTGAGTTCATTTGTTTACTCTTTAATCTGAAAGTTTCTTGTCCATGAAAGACCTGGACATTTCATGGCTTAAATCTCAACTATACAGATTCTTTGTGAGGAAAAAAACCAAACAAACAAACCAACAAAACACCTTGGCTTCCATTCTTTCCTGTCCTGTGCCAAAAGAGTAGATCCAGTTCTGCATGTCATCCATTGTGCGAGAATGAGGACAACCAGATGGTTTTCTTCTAAAGTATAACAGGTCCTGGGTACCATCCAGAGCAATGAAGTCCGTGTGATGTGCCACACACAATGCCAACTAAGGAAGCCTGGCCTCCCAGACAGGATAGCATCCTCTTAGGCCCAAAGAGCCATGACCTCAGAGTAAGTCCTGCTGGCCAAGGCTCCAAAATTTGAGTGACAGACTAATCTCTCCTCATAAGAAACAAGAAAAGGAGAAGGTGATTTCTATAACCCCTCTATTGGCATCTTTATGTTACCTCATGAAACAGATAGCCTCAAATTACAGGAAGAGCCCTCTGATTCCCAATTTCCAGACATCTAGCCCTAGACTCCCTCTCTTCTTAGTCCTAAGAAGCTCTTAATGGAGTTTTGATTGGGAAAACTGAAGAGTCTTAAATCTTGGCCATAAAAATTAGGGCATAACCAATGACTGAAGAGCTGGAAATAGCCATAGGAATCTTTTGAGGATTAAAACTGGACATCATCTCAATATTTGTAATCACTGGTATATAAACATGAGGTGATTGATGAGACTCACTAAGAATTGTTGTTTTAGATTTTGATTGAAATCAATCTCTGAAGGCTTCTCAATAATCTAGAGGCCAGGAGCAGAATTGAGACAGAAAACTAAAAGGTGCATTCCAAATAAGGATATTCTACATAATTGAGCATGGTCTATGTTCTTCAGCATAAACATATAGAGTCATTTTCTTCTCATAAAGTCACTGTGCCCTCATTAACAGGCTTTGTATGTTTGTGTATATTTAGAAGCCCACTGATGTTGTCAGCGCTTTTCCTCTGCGTGTGGACATCGGTCTGGAAAAGCCTGGCACGAGCCCTGTCCTTGAAGCCTATTCTGAGACTGTCAAGGTTTTCAGTGTAAGTATGGCAGGCTCTTCCTGCATGGAGATGGGCTAGCAGCACTTCCTATCAAATTAATTACACATGTTCAAAACACAGGATAGATAGGCCCTGGTTTCTCATGCCTATAATCCTAGCTTCTCAGGAGGCTGAGATGATTGAGGTTCAAAGCTAGCCTTGGCAGGAAAGGTCATGAGACTCCACCTCCAATTAACTATAAAAAAAACCCAAAAAGCCAGAAGTTCAAATGATAAAGCTCTAGCCTTGAGCACAAAAGCACTGAATTAAAACCCCAGGACTGGCAAAAGAAAAAAAAATAGGATAATATAGTGCTGGTGGCTACTCAGGAGGATGAGATCTGAGGATTGTAGTTTGAAGCCATCTGGGGCAGAAAAGACTGTGAGACTCAGCAAAAAGCTGAAAGTGAAGGCGTGTCTCAAAGTGAGAGAGAGCACCAAACTTGAGTGTGAAAGCCAAGTGAGAGTTCATGGCTCTGAATTTAAGCCCCAGTGCTGGTAATATATACATATATATATTATATATATAATATATATACATATATATAATATATATATAATATATATATAATAAATATACACATATATTTAGAACAGAACCTTATGTCTTTGTTTTCTAAGTGATATTATATGTAAATTTCACTAGAATGAAAATTCCATGAAAAAATAACAGGGTTTTTTTCTTTATTTTTCCCTGCTATTTCTAATTTCCAAAGAAGAGGCTAGCATACCATAGATGAACAGAGAATATTCATTGAAGAAAATTAAAAAAAAAACAGGCAATTTGCATTTGCCATTAAAACACAGTAAAAAGCAATGATAAAAGATATGTGAAGTCTTATTAATCACCACCCCCTTATATCTGCTTTAATCTAGATCTCCTTAAAGAAATCGTTATCTTGGATTTCATATTTATTAACATCTTTCTCTATGATTTCACTAAACGTGCGTTTATTTCTAAAACAAAACACGGTTTGGTTTATCACGGCTTTGAACATTGTGGAACTGGAATAATCCTGTGTATATTTCTTTGCACTTGTCTTTCTGAATTCTTTAATCATTTCCCCCTTTTCTTCAGATCCCTTTTCATAAGGACTGTGCTGGTGATAAAGTTTGCATCTCTGATCTGGTCCTGGATGTTCAACAGCTGCCAGCGGCTCAGTATGTTTTATTTAGAGGTTTGGTATAAAGTATAGAAATAAAGAGCATGCTAGCTATCTTCATTCAAACTCAGTTTTTGGAGATTTTTTTTCTACAGAAGCAATACTCAGTTGTGCACAACTGGTCCATGCCTGCAATCCTAGTTCTAAAGACAGAGATTGGGAAGGTCACAGTTCAAACCAGCGTGGGCAAAATATTTTCAAGACCTCTCTCAAATAAAAGCTGAATAAGTTGTGTATGTCTGTCATTCCAGCTATCTGAAAAGTATGAATAGGATGCATGTGGTCTAGGCCAGTTCATACATAATACAAGACAATACCCAAGACAACTAAAGCAAAAAAAGATCAGAGGCAGGACATAGCTCAAGTGGTAGAGTACCTGCCTACAAAGTCTGAAGTGCTGAGTGCAAACTATACTACCACATCTACACACAAGAAAGAGAGCAAAGATGAAGAAATATTTATAATAATAAAGACCTTTAAAAGCTAAATTTTCATTTCTATAGTTCACATAAGAGCAAAGCAGTAAAGAAAATAAAATTGTTTTTATTTGGATGAAAGCCAATGGCATTTTCTTATTTTTCAGTATCATCTGAAGGCAAAGAAACTTTTTCATTATTAAGCTATATTCTTAGTGTTTCAAATAGAGCTCATTTCTTGAATGAATGAAGTTTTTGAATTCTGGTCTTTGTGTTGTTGTTTTACTTGTTTTCTTTTTTTCCTTCTACAGAGACCAACCCTTTATTGTCAGCAATCAAAACAAAAGGTTAACCTTTTCAATAACACTCAAAAACAAAAAAGAAAATGCCTATAACACCGCCATTGTTGCTCAATTCTCAGAAAACCTGTTTTTTGCTTCGTTCTCCATGCCGGTATGTGAGGAGGGCTTTCTTGCTCGCTCTCTGTTACTATCTGCTTTCTCCCAGAACCTTCCTGCCTTGCACTTGGTCTGCAGAAATATTCCAGGCCCAATCAATCAATCCCACCCCAGGCTTCCTGCTAGTGAAGCCACCTGGAAAGACATGGGCCAGCTCCACAATGGTGAACATTTCAGCTCCACAGCTCAGCTCACTCTTTCCTTTGCCCCTGACTTGACAGCCACACAGTCCCATCGCTCTTGTCTGAGAGCTGAGGTTTCCATGGGGCTGCACAGATATGCTCCACTTTTTCACAGATCTGCTGTCCAGATGCAACATTCCAGCAAAGCTGACCTGATCACTAAACCAGAGATGCACTGGCCGCTCAGTGCCTCTGCTCCCTCCTCTGTCACCACAAGCCATGCAGACAGAAAAAAAGAAAAGAAAAAGAAAAAAAAGGAAAATCTATTTCTTAAGTCAGCCACTTGATGAAAACATTGAAAGATGATTTTTATACCACTTAAGGTTAATGGAAATTTGATAGATTCAGAGTTCTCAAACTATCCTGTCCACAGTGTTTAAGTATTCCGAGCCAAAAGAACAGTGGAAAACTTTTTTAAAGATCATAGTAAAGTATTTAAAATGTAAAAATGACATATTATTTTGTCTTCTCTGAAAATTTACACTGTAAAAAGATTAAGAAAAAGATATGTACTAAAGACTACCAAATAGCACATCAATTTGTTGGTGGTTTGAGACAATAAAAGCTATCAATTTTTTTCTGGGATGGGGAGATGGGACAGTTTTTCAATCTATCCCTTTGTTCATTGTGTATGGTCTTTAGAGTTAAAAATAAAGAATAGTATTAAGATAATGCATTTAGCCAAGTGCCAGTGGCCCATGTCTGTAATACTAGCTACTCAGGAGTCTGAGGTCAGAGGATTGGGGTTTGAAGCCAGTCCAGACAGGAAAGACTATGAGATTATTATCTCCAATGAACTACCCCCCCCCCAAAAAAAGGCAGAAGTAGAGCTATGGCTCAAATGCTAGAGCATTACCCTGGAGTACAAAAGCTCAAGGATAGCACCCTGAGTTCAAGGCCTAGGGCCAGCACAAAATAAAATAAAAATGAACTTGGTTCATTTCCAAGTCTATAGACAATAAACATTGATGTGCCCTATACATCTGTCAATAAGGTTGTACACACACACACACACACACACACACACACACACACAATTTATCATTGTTATTTCTTTGGTCTCAATCAGGTTGATGGAACAGAGGTTACCTGCCAGGTTGGTTCCCTTCTGAAGTCTGTGACCTGTGACGTGGGGTACCCAGCTTTAAAGAACAAACAACAGGTACAACTTGTATTTATTCATTCCCCGAAATCATACTGGCCAGCACTTATTAATTTACCAATACAACATTGTGTTAAGGAAGTATCATGCGATAGGTAAGTTCTTAACTGAATTTATTCCTTGAAATGATTAATAAAAGCAGGATTTCTTCTATGCATTTTACCCCAAAGCAGATATAATATGGGAAGTTCTTTTTGTTTGAATATAGTGGCCTATATTCATCAAGTTCTGCCTACAGAATCAAGATCCCCTGAGAGCCTTGTGAGGGAGTTTCCCATCCTCAGGAGATTTAGCAATTCTGACAAGGGTGTATAGTCCAATTACTTCCAGTGTCAGCTCAAATTCAATCTCTCCTAATCCTCAAAGGAGCACACTACAGCAAAGCAGACAAATAAAGACTGCCTACAAATTTAAAAAAATAAGATACAAGGCATGCACTGACAGCGCATACCTATAATCCCAGCTACACAGGGACCTAAGATAGAAATATTATGACTCGAAGCCAGCTAAGGAAGGAAAGTTTGTGAGACTTTTACCTCCAGTTAGCCAGCAAAAGGCCAGAAGTAGAAGGGTGACTCAAATGATAAAATAGTAAACTTGAATGAAAAAGTTAAGGTTCAGTGACTAGTCTCCAAATCAAGCCCCAATATATTCACACACACACACACACACACACACACACACACACACACACACACCTTTGATATAGAAAATGCAGAAGAGGTAATATTGCAATGTATTATCCTTATAAACTGATATTTTGAATTGAAACCCCTTTGTAAAATGACTTAAAAAAGAAAAGGAAATGGCAGGATCAACCTGGAGTCAGTTTGTTCTTAGGGTAAACATCCTTTACTAGGTATAAAGCAAGGTAAACTGATGAATTTTACTTTTTTGTCTAGGTGACTTTTAATTTCAACTTTGACTTTGACCTTCAAAATGTTCAGAATCAAGCATCCATCTCTTTTCAAGCCTACAGGTAAAACATACTGATGCCATGAATTGATGATGACAGACTTTCACAATGCTTCCCTTTAAGTAATTTCTTAATGTGTTTCCACAGTGAAAGTGAGGAATACAATCCGGCAGATAATTCAGTCGACCTTAAAATTCCTCTTCTGTACGATGCAGAAATTCACTTAACTAGGTAGGTAAAATCTCTTACACATGGGTAGCCTATGACTGTTGATAACACTCTGATTTACAACACAGTTTTCTCATGAGTAAGTAAGTCCTCTGCATGCTTAGCCCTCACTGAATAATTTATCTTCCTTTTGGCAGCTGAAAGGAGTCCACAGACACATTGGTGCCTAAGTGGCTGTTCCAGGTTTATCGATGTAAAGCATGTCAGAAAGTCAGGGGGAAGTGCTTTAGCGCTCTGCCTTGGTGAAGCTCGCATGCAGGTCCTCAGAAGAGGTGGAGAGCTTTCTGGAATGTTGAAGCAAGATGCTTAGGGGCCCTGAGAGTTACTAGAATTTCCTTCTCACTTCCTACTATCTACTGTGCACAGGAGATGTCAAGCAGTATTGTCCTTCCTAGACACTAAACTTGCACATAGTAGGGCCCCATTAAATATTGACAAGAGTCACAGATTGAAGAGTCAGATTGAAAATCTAGACTCACCAGGCTCTTTTTTTGTACCACTCTGATTTCATTCTTCTTGTTGTTTGGTCATACTGGGATTTGAACTTAGAGCCTCGTGGGTGTGTGAGGCATATTTTATACCTGAGCCATACATTTCAGTCCTTTTTCACAGTGGTTCTTTTGAGAACTATTGGGTCTATTTTCCTGAGCCTATGACTATGATCCTCTATTTTGTGTTTCCCATAGTAGTTGGGTAGGCAGACACATTTTACCATGCCCAACTTCTTCCACTGAGATGGAAACTCATGAACTTTTTGCCTAGGCTGGCCTGGAACTACAAACCTCCTGGTCAGAGCCTGTTATACACCTGGATAACAGAGGTATACCACCGCATCCACCCAGGGGTGAAAAAAGGGTCTTGTGCACTTCTTTTTTGCCTGGACTATACTGAACTTCTCCTAACCCCAGTCTCCCAGATGGTCAAGCCTAGCTCCTGAATGGAAAATTCTCAACAGCACAGATTAGAGCTTTCTTGCAAGCAAGAGAAAATGAGGGATTTTTTTTCAAAAGATGCCATCCATGAAGAAATGCTTTGTTCCTATTCTTACCTTCCTTAAACCTCAGAGGAGTGGCTGAAATGTTTCTGGCAAATATCACCTCTCTTAAATTGTTCCAAGAAACAGGTGGTAATAGATTGATATCACCGTAAGTCACAGTCAGAAGTGAGGTTGGTTCATGACACAGACATGCTGAAGCACAACCATGCAGGTGGACAGGCTGCTGGAACTGCCAACTCACAAACCTGGCAACAAAATTCTCTTTCCTGGTGAAGCACCAAGGCAGCTTCTCTGCATAGAGCACAGATCTAAAAAGCAAACAAATCCCATAAAGCAAATGAAACGGGCTGCTCTAATTCCTGCCTTACTGTCTTAACTACCTAAAGCATGGAAAATATAGATCACCCAATAACTCACCAAGCAAAAACAAAAAGGAAAATTTGTCACCCTGTCTGGAGCTGAGACAGATGAGCAAAGATGAAAGGAATGTTTTTGTATCGAGTGTGTTACAAAGGCACAAGTAGAAGCAAAATGCAGCTTCAGTCATCCATCCCTGAAAAATTAATCAGTAACTACTAATCATTTCAAAGGATTCCTGGTTGCTAAAGTAAGTAATTGAAAACAAATACAACCACAAGGAAGGGTATCCCCACATTATCTGAACTTTTCCCTTCTCACAGTGACTCTTTTCTTAAACGCTTTTAGTTAATACAGCCTTTTGTCTTTCCACTCTCCTACCACGACCAAATGTTTTCTTGTATATTTTAGCATGAAAGAATTATAAGATTAAAATAGACCTTTGTTTTTACTAAAGGACATCTTAGCTTTGTATTTAGGGGGATGGTAATTTGGATTCTAGTACATTCCAATGTTCTTTAAAATATATAGTTAAAAGTGTAGTTGTATTATTAAGAACAAAAGCTAAAATGACTCCTAAGTTTACACCCTCAAAAAGGAATGATAAAACACTATTTAGTACCTTTATGTAATCTTAGGTAAGTTTTTAATATCAGGGTTCACATAACTCATTTATTCTATTTCTGAATGTTTTATAATTTATGTACCTACTCGAATATTAATGAAATATTGGGTTGTTTTGCATGTTTATTTTGTTTATTAAACTATCACAGGTAAAACTGCAAAAAAATCTCTTGTATGAACAAAGTCTTTTAAAAATTTCCCTGGGAGTGGGTTGAGGTGAAAGGGACCAGGACTCGCCTGTATCCTGACTTGAGACCAGTTCAATAAAAGTACACATCTTGAAAAACAAAAAACAAAACAAAACAAAATATCTTAGTAAATATCGTGGCAAATTTGAGGAAAAAGTCCCAGTTGAGTGAATCACCTAGCCACAAATTATTGACTATCTCACTTAGCAACCAATTTGCCGCTGCATACATTTAGAGTTATATCATTGATAAGTAAAAACAGACAATATTGATAGAATTCTTTTTTTGTAACTAAACATTTTTTGCTACTATAAACATATTGGTCAAAACTTAAGTAACCCAGAGAAAACTTAAATGACAAATGGAAAAAAAGTGTCAGATCTTTTTTAAACGCAAAAAGCCAGAGCACATTAATCAATTTAGAAATTGGCCCCGTTAGGGGCTCACATGAGCATCTCTGGGAGGTGAAGAGAATCATTTGTGTGTACATAGCCAGGCTTTCTGTTTCAAACCTTCGCCAGGCTTCCCATTTTCCATGAAAGGCTGACGAATCAGTATTTCCTTCCATATATATAAGTGTGACACACTCCACATATGTTTAAGTAGTTCTATAACTATTTTCCTTTTGAGAGTTGGAATAACTTAGAGAAGCAGGAAGGAAGGTTCCACACAGAGAAAAAAAAACATTCTGCAGCAGAAAATGTTCTGTGCAATTATAGAACCAACCTCCTATAAGTAAGATAAATTGTCATTGGGAATGTATAGAGACAGTGTGCAGAGCACGTTTCTTACCACCTGTTCCCCAACACCTCTCAACCAAAGTTAGCTGCTGAGTTTCAGTTTGGCCTCAGAGCAGCAGGAGTAAGTGAGCAAGTAGCCGACTTGCATTCAACCTGACTGGTGCCTGTATGACCCTCTACTGTTGCCCTTAAATTACTGGTAGACATTCATTGGCATTTCAAGCAAAGAAGGTAAAGATGGATGCCTTTAGATCTTACTCAATCAAATCTCTAGCTCACCTATCTTTTATAGTCCCACTAATGGTAGTAGTAGATTTGATCATCTCTCAGACTGTGCCCAAAGCACTGAAGTAGATTTGAAACTAGAGCCTTGTAGGAAGAATGTGTGCAGGGTTCATGCCCATAATCCTAGCTATTCTTGGCTGAGATCTGAGTACTGAATTCAATGCCAGCTCAGGTATGGAAGTCTGTGAGACTCTTACCTCCAATTAATCACCTAAAGGTCAGAAGTGGAGCTGTGGCTCAGTTGGTAAAACAACAGCCTTGAACAAAAACAGAAGCAAAAAAGAAAAGAAACAGGGACAGTGCCCAAACCCTGAGTTCAAGTCCAGACCTGGCACAAAAGAAAATGTTCCAGGATGGCCGTGCACACTTGAAATCCTAGGAGGATCACAGTTCAAGGCCAGCCCCAGGGTTGAATATGCCTATGACCTGGGCTTCTTGGGAGGTCATAAATTAGAGGATGTTGGTCTAAGGATGACACCAGCAAAAACGTAAGACTTTACCTGGAAAATGGCTAAAGCTGGGTATGTGGCTCAAGTAGCAGAAAGCCTGACTAGAAAGCACAGGGCTGAGTTTAAACTTCAGAACTGAAACAGGAAATGGGGGGGGAGGGAGGAAGACACCAGGGTGGGGGAGGAAGGAAAAAAGGAGGGGGGATAGAGAGAGTCAAAGAAAGAAAGATGAAGGAAGGGGAAGGGAAAGGAAGGAAGGAAGGAAAGGAAAGAGGGAAGGGGAGGAGGGTATGGGAGAGGAAGGTAGGAGAGAAATGTATATCTTGTTTCGGTGGCATTGTGTACAGAAAAATGCAGGAGTTACTGACCAGTATTCTATCCATACTGAACAGGAAGCCTTTACAACTCTGTTCATATAATCAACATAAACTAAGTATCCAGTATATAAACCTATCAATCAATATTAATTTTTTATTGTGATTAATAGAAGGGTTACATTATAGTCACCAGATAAAACGTGCAGAACTTCACAAACATTGATACTATTTCTCATGACATGGTCCCCATTTCCCTCCCACCCTCCTCCCGCTTACCTGGATTTCCCCCCTTCCCTATCCAATTTCAAATAACCAATTAAGCACATATAAAATATATCAGATAACAAGGTGAAATATTGTAACAATATGAGTTAACCAAGGGATGGCAAAAGAGATGAACGATAACATAGTACATTAAGAACAACAGTCATTCATTATATGGCTTTTGTTTCCTTATCCTAGAGGTCCTTACATTTAGTGTCATACTATTTGGCCTAATGTCTCTAGATTTTGTTCTATTGTAAATCTCTGCTAGGAGAGCCCAAGGTTTCTACTGATTATGACAAACAAGGGAGACTTTGGGCCTATGTTCCCTTGAATCTGGCTTACTTCACTTAATATGACGTTTTCTAAGTCCTTCCATTTCCTTACAAATGGGGTAATATCATTCTTTCTGACTGCAACATAGAATTCCATTGTGTATAAATACCACAGCGTGTTGATCCACTCATCAACTGAGGGACATCTGGGTTGGTTCCATATCTTCGCTATGGTAAATAGTGCTGCAGTGAACATCACTGTGCTAGTGGATTTAATATGTCCTTGTTTCTGGATGATTGGGTAAATGCCAAGTAGTGGAATTGCTGGGTCATAGGGGAGCTCTATGTTTAGTCTTTTGAGGAACTGCCATACTGCTTTCCTTAGTGGTTGAACAAGTTTACACTCCCACCAGCAGTGTAGTAGTGATCCCTCCTGGCCACATCCCCTCCAGCATCTGTTGTTATTAGTTTTCTTGATCATGGCCATTCTAACTGGAGTGAGGTGGAATCTTAGAGTTGTTTTGATTTGCATTTCTCTTATGACCAGAGATGTTGAGCATTTCTTCATGTGTCTATAGGCCATTTTTATATCTTCTTCAGAGAAGACTCTCTTTAAGTCTTTGGCCCATCTTTTGATGGGATGGTTGTTACTTTGGAGATTATTTCTGGAGTGATTCAATTTTTGGAGCTGTTGATATATTTTAGATAGGAGGCCTTTGTCCATTGTATGATTAGTGAAGATCTTCTCCCATTCTGTAGGCTTCCTAATTAATTTACTAGCTATGTCCTTTGCCTTACAGAAGCTTTGAAGTTTAATGCAGTTCCACTTATCCAGCCTTTCTCTAATTTATTGTGTTTCTTGGTCCTTATTGAGAAAGTTTCGACCTGTGCCAAGGAGGTCTAGTGTGTCTCCTATTCCTTCTTACAAAGTTTTCAGTGTGTCAGCTTTTACCTTGAGGTCTTTGATCCATTTGGAGTTAATTCTAGTGCAGGGTGACAAAGAAAGATCCAACTTTAGTTTTCTGCAGGTGCTTAATTTTAAATCAAGTTCCGCTATCAGTTACAAAGTAGCAGTTGTATGCTTACTTTTAGAACTTGATAACTGACAAATACATAATGTATAGACTCTCCACAGAAAGCCCATGAGAGGACATATTTTAAAATAATTTAGTCTTAGAAGCATAGGACCACAAAAGGAAATAATCTTAATTTAATACTTTAAATAATACATTATTATTCTTAAAAAATGCCTCACATACTGGTAGATTTATGGGGTACAAAGTGATCACTCAATGTGTTAAAACAATACAAAATGATGGAAGTGAAGGTATTTGATGCTTTTTTAACTAAGGCTAAAATGCTTTGTTTATAATCTAAGTTATTAGAAAATATTGAAATTTTTGGAAGATTGAACATCATCTAAACTAAAAAAAACTTTGGTTTTCCATTCAACAGATCCACCAACATAAATTTTCATGAAGTCTCTTTGGAGGAGAATATTCCTTTGGTGGTGAACAATTTTGAAGACATTGGTCCAAAATTTGACTTTTCTCTTAAGGTTGGTGTACTTGTGATGAGGGCAAGTTAGGAGGGAAGGGAATGAAAAAATAAAAATAAAAAACAGCCTGGAAAGAGACAACAGAGATAAAATGTGCATTAATCAGCATTTGGAGGCCTTGCTATGACACAGAGCGTTGGGCTTCATCCTGAGCTCCTGATTCAGTAGAGCTGGGGTGAGCCTAAAATTATTTATTTCTATCAGATTCTTCAGTAACAATGCTGATGCTGGGGGCCAGCTGTTACACTTGGAGAAATCCCCTGATAGATAATACAGAAGTAAACAATAGGGAATCATTTATGCTTAATGATTTGTGCCATGGGGAAGTTATAAATGAACCATTTTCGAGGCAGATGTTCAAGATTTACTAACAAGGAATTCCATCACTGATGACACTGTGAATAAATTTTACTGGAATAGAATCATTATGCAAATTGGTTCTTGGAGACCAATGGGGTTTTCTACCCATTATAGAATGAATATCAGAAAATATTTTGAGTCAAATTAATTAGAACACGAATAAACAATTGCAAGTAAGCAATTTATTAGTCTAAACAAACAGTTGTACAGAGAGAAATGTTGTGAATAAATAACTTTTACAATGTAATAATGTGATGGAACTTTGTAAAGTCAAATATTAATTTACTTACTGGCCTGTGTAACTCAGTAC
This sequence comes from Megascapheus bottae, assembly GCF_031878675.1. Lineage (NCBI taxonomy): Eukaryota > Metazoa > Chordata > Mammalia > Rodentia > Geomyidae > Megascapheus > Megascapheus bottae. The sequence goes on along the minus strand of NC_143512.1, from coordinate 56,919,459 downwards.
ATTCAAGTTTTATATATTACATAGATTCTACTTCTTACTTTTATTGTTTAAAATAATTATAAAATAACCTTGACTTGTCTCCCACAAAGCTGCACTTTATAAAATGTGATATCCATATCCTTTACTAGGACATCTAATTAACTACTAGTAAAATAAATAAATAACATGCTAACATCCATAGTGGGTAATAAGGACCAGCCATTGCATCAGATTGTACCCTACATATGGATAACTCTATTTAATTCCCAGACAAGGTAATACTTACATTATTTCTAGGAATGTTATTTCAAGATTTTTAAGAACCCAAGTCCACCAACCTTGGCCAATTAGAACCAAAACACACCAGTGACAGCACATGGTATACCAGCACCTGTCTACTATATTTCTGATTATCTTTATTTAATGAGATGATCCCGGAAGCAAGGTCAAGGTCAAGGTCATCCAAACAACTGCTAGTCATTGCTGTTGTAACTACTTTATACTGGTCGCTCATCAGTAGTGGGGTAATTGCTGAGTTTCCTTGCACTGTGTCCATCAGATATGATTGTAGCATGTTTTCTTCTCCATCCAGGTAACAACCGGAAGCATTCAAGTGAGCATGGCATCTGTAGTCATCCATATCCCACAATATACCAAAGAAAAGAACCCACTCATGTACCTGACAGGGGTGGACGTAGACAAAGTAAGCATCACACAATGCCCCAATGAAGTACATGCTTTCAGAATGGAAATAACCCTTGAGTTTGGAACAATTGTGCCTGACATTTTCTAATCGACATAGTTGAGGAGGAAAAGGTGATGCCTATGTGTCACAGGTCCCAATTAACTGGCATATAATTTCAGATGAGAAGTATCCTACTTCTCATCTGAAACAAATATGTGATTCTAGGTATTTATATGTGGCAGAGATGCATCTAGCATCCCTTTTTTGATAGGTGAGGAGCTGACATTTTCAAGGCCCTGTGGGAGAGAAGTCCGAGCTGTGAGAGGCTGAGTGTACACAGGTCACATAGTGGGCTTCCCCAGCTTCAGTTTAGGAGCTGTTCGTCAGGCCGTCAGCCTGGACTTTCACCTGCTTAAACTGAACCGTAGCTATTCATTTTAATCACCCCAGGAGGTTTATGAAACAATAGTTATTTCCAGGCAATGAAATCACTGGTGTTTATCCTGAAAGCATACCAGATGCTTCTGCCATGCAGTCTGGACCAAGACACATGCTCTAGTGAAAGCAGGTTGACATTGGCTGACTTTTAATGTGGTATTTAGCTGAGCCAAGTGATTTCAGTAGTGTGCATATAATAGTACTACAGGAAATCAAATTTCTGAAATGTTCCACAGCTAATAACCTGAATTAAATCACTCCCAGTGTGTTTTTGCTACAAATTTGTTTTTGTTTCATCATGAATGGGATGTTGTCACAGTCCATTTTGCACTACTACCACAAACACCTGGAACTGGGTGGAGTTACAGAAAAAAAAACTCAAAGTTTTCTCAACTCACTGTTTTGGAGATTCAAGTGCATGATGCCAACATCATTGTGATTTCAGCTCAGATGAGGGCATCATGGCAAATGGTAGGAGACCAAGCAGGAGGTTCACATTTTCAAACTTCAGAAAGAGGAATCTGGAGAGCAGTCGTTCAATACATGAACCTATAGGGACAAACTAGAGCTAATCCACCCCAGGTGAAAGCAGGTGAGGTTCATCAATTTACAACAGCAGTTTACCCTAGGCAAAATACAAGGCTGGGCCAGTAAACCCAGCTAAAAGACTAACTGCCTGGTGCAACAGTAAGATTTCCAATCATGCCAAGAAAATCTGGTGAACCATTTTGCTTCCCAAATCTGACATTGCTGTTCTCTGTTGTAGGCTGGTGATATCACTTGTAAAGCAGAAATAAACCCACTGCAAATAGGACAAACCTCCTCGTCTGTGTCTTTCAAAAATGAAAACTTCCGGCGCATGAAAGAATTGGTGAGAACAGATAAACCTGTGACACTCCTTTTGGCCAGTCCCTGTGTTTCACCTGAAATTCAAAACGTCTTTCCTCCAACCAGCATCCCATCACACTGTCACATAGCATTTTCATATTTTTGATGAATGCTTGCAGTTAGGATTTAGAAAACACATTCTCAAATTTATGTCTTGGGACTGATTATTCCGTTACTAAAAGAATACATCTGCACCATTCATGGTGTCGAAAGGCCACATAACACTATGATGTATCTACAATGTGCTTAAAGTCATGAGGGATCTGGGCATATATTTTTGAGATGAAGCTCCTTAAGTTCCCTAACTTATAGCCACTTATGTCTTTTACTTAGCTGCTTAATATGCCATCCCGTTCTAGGTCCTAGTGTCTTATTAGCTCCTGCTGATGAGCTGCGCCTTCTTCCTTTGGAAAGTGCTTGGCCCATATTAATTAGGTATTTAGTAACTCTAACCCACAAGTCCCAAACAAGCCACAGGTCTCTCCCATAATGAAATCTCTTTGTTGTCTTTCAATGCATTTGTTTTGTGAAGGAAAGGGAAAATGGAAAAAGCGGATAATAAAATTGTGTTTCTTTCTATGTCCATCTGTGTGTGTGTGTGTGTGTGTGTGTGTGTGTGTGTGTGTACTGTGCCACAATTCAGGGACTGGATACTGTCCTTTAGCCTTTTCAAGCCAGTCCTCTACCACTTGAACCATCTTCACTTCTGGCTTTTTGCTGGTTAATTGGAGATAAGACTCCCACAGACTGACCTACTTAGGATGGCTTTGAGCCAGCCTTTAGATGTCAGCTGGCTATGTAACTAGAGATTATAGGCATGTGCCCCACCACTACCCAGCTCAAGAGTCTCCCTAAACTTTTGCCACAGGCGGCCTGGAAGCCTCATGTAGTCATCTAAATTTTATCCTGTAGCTGGATGTAAGCTGGGCACCATCAGACCTGACTACTTATTCCATCTATTGTTATTTTATTTTACCTTCAAGAATAGTAGTATAATATCCAGGTTGCTCTTCTATGTCCCAGACTCTTCTGATTATCTCCCAAGGTGATCTATACAGACAGAAATGTCTAGAGAAAGGGGTATAATTTTACATTTTGAGATATAGTATCTAAATCCCTTGAAGAAGAGTTATAAGGATGAATCATTTATGACTTTGCATGGTTCCTTAGATCTGGGTCTGATCTCTTTGTAAAATTCTAGCATTTGTGTATTTATACCCTATCCTAACCCTGTCTTCTTTTATTATTGACTCCAATCTGAAAGAGCTGTGCCACTGCTGCCTGTAGTAATGTCACGTGCCGGCTGAAAGACCTGCACAAGAAGGGAGAGTACTTCATCAATGTGACTACCAGAATATGGAATAGGACTTTTGCTGCTGTGAGTATTCGTGGTATCTATTGGGTCCATCAGTAGCAGGGGAATGGATGGCTTCATTGTCAAGTTCATTGTAGAATTCTAGTGCCTACCTGGGAGCCAACGGTTCACATCTGTCATCCTAGCTACTCAGGAGGATGAGATCTGAGGATGAAGGTTTGAAGCCAGTCCAAATGGGAAAGTCTAAGGTATTTTTATCTTCAAGTAGGCAGCAAAAACAAAAGCTAGAAGTAGAGCTATGGATCAAGTGGTAAAGTGCCAGCAAAAACCAAGGGACAGTACCCAAGCCCTGAGTTCAAGGCCAGTACCAACACACAGACACACACACACACACACACACACACACACACACACACACACACACACGCATTCAAGTACCCATGCCAGAACAGTTTTCCTCTAGAAAGTAGTGCTCACCAATGTTCACTTCCCCTGGTGATGCTCTGAATTATAGAGGGAGTTAATGGTCTGGTTTGTAGACCCCACACAGACACAGAGCAAGCTACAAGATCTACCAGAAAGGTGTCAACCTTGGCTACAGATAGCACCTGCTTGGTCTCCTTCCCATCCCCCATATCCAGATCAACAAGCACAGGTCTCTCTGTCTCTCTTGGAGTCCTCAGGTTGGCCTGAAACCATTCAGGAAACCCAGCCTAAGGACACTCTTCCTCCATTACAGCTGGCAACCACTGTGCTCTCTCTTTACTCTCCCTCTAAAAAGAGAGCACAGGAAGCCATTTTAATTCCCATGAAAACTTTAAAGAAAGTGTCAAAAGCAATGTCAGTATTTTCTTCCATATGATAGTTTGGGTAGCCAGGATCTCTGTCTGGAGTGGAAAATATAAATAGAGATTGGCCTTCTTCAAACTGGGTGCTTGAGTAGCTGGCTATCTATTCTTTTTGTCAACACTGGCTTGGACTGAGGCGGCAAAATATAAATTGGCCTGACTCCTCCTGGGAACACACATGGCTTTCAGCAGAAGTTTGTTTTTTTTTTTTTTAAATCCATTTCCAAGGTGCTTATTTTATTTATTTATTTGTTTATTTTTGCTAGTCCTGGGCTTGAGCTCAGGGCCTGAGCACTGTCCTTGGATTTCCTCAAGGCTAAAACTCTACCACTTGAGCCTCAGCACCATTTCCGGCTTTTTTTTTTTTTATGTGGTACCGAGGAATCAAATCCGGGTCTTCATGCATGCTAGGCAAGCACTCTACCACTAGGCCAAACTCCCGGCCCCTCCAAGGTGCTTATAACCAGTCCTCTCCCTAGGTTTTTCTTGGTCTCACAAGGTAACCAATGTTCTCTACTAGGTAGTTTTTTGTAGGATTAGAAAATTGAACTTCCATCTTAGATTCTTTCTGGAGTCAAAATACAAACAGTATTCTTCAATGAAGACATAATGTCAAAATGGATTACGGGAAAATACAGCATTAGAGGAGCTGAGAAATGAAGAGCTCAGTTGCTTTTTCACTTGTTTACATGTGTTTTCTTTTTAGTTGTATTGGCTTCAATGCACCCAGGATAATGCTGTGTTCTGTAAGGTGTAAAGTGTGCTCTTATCTATGTCAACTTCCTGGTTTTACCAATTGGTTCTTGGCTCTTTGAATATGAGGAGCAATGTTTTCATAGCAAACTTTGCCAACTGGGAAGGAACACTGACTTTTGTACATCAAATACAATCATACCAGCTCTGTACAAAGCATTTGCATTTCCTAGAGCTTGCTTAAAGCTACATCATTTTAATCAGAAGACTTTTGAAAGTATCTTGTCAATAATGTTCAGCAGTAACAGTTTCAATCCTCGAAGCAGACTACTGAGGTGTTTTATTTATCTTTTTTTAATTCACATAAAGTTTAATTAGTCAAGTAAATGAAAATATCAAAAATGTTGACTTAGTGTATGGCAGTAGGAATTTAACTTCTGTTGCAAATAATAAAGTATTTGGTATTTCCATTATCGCCCAGCTATGCAGCACAAAGAGCAATTGCATTAAACCTAAGTTCATCAGAGTCACGTTCCATAAACCTCTTGTAAACTTCTGTGGCATCCTCTAATAACATTTCATTGCTAGTTTTCCCATGGTTAATTAGAAATGGTTTCCACCCATCTACTTCATAGAGCTGCCCATCTATATAAACTAAGGCAATAAAATGAAGATCTACTGATGCCTCAGTCTGACCTTCACGGGCTGTAGTCTCATGAGTAATTCAAATGGCATCATAGTTCTCCAGGTATCTGGCTCATTCTTTAGGGTTCCTGGACACAGACTTCTCCAGGAATGTTTTTCAACATTGATCCAGATTCAAAGTTTATTTTGTCTTTGTTGTTCACAATAGCATGGATTAATCCAATTGTTCCACAGGTATTGTTGGTAGTTTGCTTCATGAGATACAATGATGAGGTAACATCATGTCCTTGAGATTTAATTTTTTTCTTTCTCCTCTGTTCTGAATACTTCATACTTTTCTGTAATAGTGAAGAAAATTATCACTGTATACACTGGTACCATGCTAAGAAGTTCAGGATCCATCCCATACACATCAGCAAATTGCCAGCTAGGGTGTAGACCTAACTGTTTGAGAAACTGTTTGGTGACCTCAGGGTTGGCCTCCAGCGGCAGCCAGCACTCACCCTCCATAACTGCTCTGCCCCGCCCCTGCCACCTTCTTTACCTTCTTTCAATATGGCTGCAATATTTAAACTAAGAAGGCACCTTAAGCATGGTCATTACATCCTAAACATCTTCCTCCTTTATGAAAGATCCCATGGTCCTCACAAAGGCTCAACAAAGTGTTTCTTTGACTGTCTGGGAGATGCAGTCTTGAATAGAGATCTTGTTTCCTCTGTGGGCAATTAATATGATGCTGTCTGGTATTGCTCTTCTGTTGATGGCTGTGCAAGTTGGCCTAACACTTGGAATAATTTCAGTACAAAGCAGCTGTTCAGATTTCCAAACAGAGAGCAGCTTGGCCACCATGTATAAAGAAGAACCTTGCTGGATGCTAGCTGTTCTAGATATATTGGGTACATTTCCTCTTCTGGCTAACCTTCGAGGACACTGTGTACCTGTAAGAAAGGCCTGCTTTAGAAGTGTAGCTATGGCAGTAATTAAGACAAATTATTTTAACCATGGCCTATAGAGATTATAAAGGTAGCATACAATAAAAAATATATGAAAAAAAATTTAAAGCCATGCGTGGTGTTTCAACACCTGTAATCCTAGCTACTCAGAAAGCTGAAATCTGAACATTATGGTTCAAAGCCAGCCCAGGCACTAAAGAACCAGAAACACTTATCTCCAGTTAATTATTAGAAAATGGGAAGTGGGTAAGGCAGTAGCCTTGAACTGAAGAGCTCAGGGACAGGGCCCAAGCCCAGAGTTCAAGCCCCATGACTCACACACAAAAAAATTGAATCATTATCAATACACTCAGTATCCCATCCCATCCACACATGATATATATTTCAGAGACTAGTGGTCAAGATTAACATATGATGCAATCCTTCATCTTGAGAAAATTAAGACTTACCAGAGACTGAGCCAGTGGAAAAGAAATAAATTGCTCATTTTTTGGAAATATATTCTGTCTTCCTGGCTTTTACATGGAGTTTAGCAAATTACTTCATAGAGTCTGTTGGATCTTATACCTTAGAAACCAAAAACTGAGCCTTAGTAGCAGTGTTTGTGAAAACAGCTCTAAAATCTGAGTACTGTCATTTCACCACAATAAACCACCACTAACAACACTGAAATATACACATCAATAATGTTTCTGTGGAAAAACAGGTTGTTTTTCTGTAATTGCATTGAAGAATCCATGTAAACTTATTTCATAAGAAGAGATTGTTGTTGACATCCGCATAAAGCAAATTATTCTTCCTATATGCTTATGCCACAGCTAGGATTATGTGATAGAAGCAAGCAGATGAGGAAATACGAAAATATTGATGTGATATAACATGCCCAAAGGCCATGTTAAATCAAGTTCACGCACTGTCAAGTTCAAATGTGTTTTTATTCCCTTTTTTTAAAAAATGAGTCTATATTGTTGATAAAAACTAATATCAATAGTTTATGACATATTTATACAAGTATATAATGTGCTTTAACATGTATGTCCGGATGGAAAGTTTCTTTTTTTTTCTTTTTTTTTCATATATTTTTGGAAATTTTCTTTTACTTGTTGGTGTTCCATTTCATTACGTAATTCAGATTGGCAAGTGTATAATACATATGCCATTTTCTCTAGCTTGATTAAACTTTTTGAAATCTTTCCAACTAATGGCCTTCATTTTTTAAGCCCTTGTTTTTCAACCATTTTCAAGTTTGAATCACCCAAAGAGATGTTTTCACTGGTGTGCCAGGTTGCCACACCCTAGGACTGGGTTAATTGGCTTCCATCCCTGCACGCTTTAAACCCTGTCCAGCAGCAACTGATGAGCATCCTCACCTACCTCTCTAGGTCAATCACTCGAGGATTCTTTGGTCTTCAGGACTGGCATTTGCTCTTGTCGCATCCCACCAGGAAATAAGTAAATCACAAACATGCCACATTTCGTACAATGGCTGTTGGTAAGATAACCATGCTCTTTTTTTTTTTTCTATGTCCCAGTCCACTTTCCAGGCAATACAGCTGACTGCAGCTGCAGAAATCGACACGTATAATCCACAGCTGTATGTGATTGAAGATAACTCCGTCAAGGTGCGTGCTTCCCCCATCCCCACTCCCTAGAGTGGGTATTCTATATCTTTAAACATAGACTATTTCTTCTTATAACCTATGTACATGTGGAAGTAGCCTCTCTTCTAAGCATCAAATGTTGGTTATGTTGAGCACAGGCCAGGGTGGTGTCTGAGAACGCTCTGTTTACACTCACTCCAGCCTTCCTCCCAGTGTGGCCTAGTTGGCTCTCTTAGAAGTGGTGAGATCCAAAGAACAGTACTAACAAAACCAACTCTGTCTCCTTTGGGATGCCATGGTGACCCTTCTCCTTGCCTGAGCTGTCACCATCAGCTCTCCCTTTCTTTTCTGCCTGACCAAATCTCTCTGCACCACAGGTTATAAAATAAGTCTTGCATCTTCGAATTAGAGTATCTTTTAAGAAAATGTGTAGATACATGCCTAATAAATAAAACAAAAGTTTCCCTTCCCCAACCCTCTTTATTCCCCCAAATAGTACTTATTAGAACCAGACACTAACAATGTATGACATGCCCATTCATGGTCCTACATTATAATGAACTACAAATGTCCCTCTTGATGATAAATGGTTCTTCAGAGAACTGTACTTCTACAGAAAACAAAAGCTCCCTGTTCTCAGGGCTGGCATGGACTTTCCATTGCACTGAAACTCTGGTTAGCATATGCCATTTTTAGACAGAGCAGGATTTCCATGCCCAGCTAATCTGCTGGCAGAGCCCTCAGCATTTTCCTCTCAATGCTTTTGTTAAGAGCTGGAAGCAAGTTCATGACTCTGCCTCAGAGGCCAGCTGGGCAATTGGCCTCCAGCCACTGTTCTAGCTTACAGACCCTGTTGAAAAGCCAACTGCTCAATGAACTTTGGGCCTCTCTCAATGCCTGAAAGTAAAGCTCACAGAACTGCTGTCCCAGTCTTATTCTTGGGAAAATGATTCCAAACAACAGAAGACCCTTTTCTGTCTCTAGTTTAGGAACCTCAGTGAAAGTCCACATCCTGTCTTCAGGGGCAGGGCATGGAAAACCAGAAACAGAGCCAGAGGAAATGGAAGACTTCAAATTCAGACTGCTGTCAACATAGCCCAGGGAGAAAGTACTATAGATTTTTATAAATCTTACTTTAGAAAAATGCAATGTTCAAACATCTAAAACTGCTGAGGTCATTTTTTCCCAAAAGCAATCTTAACTGTATTAGTTGAAAGGTCAAAGTAAGAATTTTAATGAACCCATTAGTTTTTTCTTTTCTTGGTTTTTTTCGAAATAGTGTTAAAAATAAGATATCAACTTTTACTTGTGTCTGAAAATATATTTTGAATCCAAACAATAGTTTGAATAACTTTTTGAATAATGTTTTGAGTCCAAACAACAGACTGACACATCCTTATAGAAAAAAGAATGATAATTTCTTTTCAGGGATTCATTGAGTCCCTGGCCCATTTGAATATCTCTTGCATAAAATTTTGTACTTATGAGTCCAGAGAGATTCATAGATTACAGCTTAGGAAGTTCTTGAATATACAGAGAAATAGGTATATTACTGCCACTAAGCAGAGAGCTACAGCAATTTATAGAAACTTTATTCATAGACATATTTAAAAAAAACTTAAAGGTTTTTAATGATTCAAATGAGGAGAACTAGCTATGAGCTTCAGCTTCCTGTTTTTCCCAACTCAAGTTATATGACAAAAAGAAAAGCCTTTGCCACTGCAATTTAACATTAACTCAAGCAAATGAACAGGTATCCTTCCTTTCTGTTGCACTAACACATCACATTTCCAGAAATTTTTGTAAAATAAATAGTTGAGAATTTCCCTATTAATAAGGAGAGGAGGAGAAAGAGAAAGAAAAGAGAGAAGGAAGAAGAAGGGGAGGGAGGAGGGAAAGAAGGAGGAAGAACAGCAAAGAATGGTAGGAGAGCAAGAAGGGAAGAAAGAAGGAAGGAAAAAGAAGGAGGAAGAAGAGAAGAAAGAGGAGACAGAGACAGAGAAGTTATCCTTTCAAAACTCTCAGGGTTGCCATGACAGTGCTACAAAGACTGGCCAGAAGTAAACATAGTCACGTTTATTTTCAAGGACAAGTTCACCACTGTCAAGGTCAACCTGAGCCCCGAGATAATTGTCTCAACTTTTCCAACAGTTGATACCACATTTGAATAAAATTTGAGACAAATCAGTATGTTAGAAACACGGAGTGAACTTGTTGTTCTTGTTGAATCACAAGGGATTTGTGTTACTTTGTTCTTCCACGCTCCTCTCCTCATGACAGCTTTCTTTGGATAGTGAAAATTATCAGAAATTGAAGTTTCTGCATGGTAATTAAAACAGCTGATGCTGTAAGATGTAACATCGGCATAAAATGCCAATTCCAACTAATAGGAGGCACAAGAAAATGTGTATTTCCAATCTGGATTTTACAAGATTTTTCTCTATAAATTGTGGCTTGAGGAATAGAGGCATGAGTGAGTCTTGTGGCCTTTCTAGTTTTGAACCTGCATTTATAAGCTTACAGACTTGCACTGGACCATTTACACTTCTTTCTGTGCTCAAATGGGATTGAAAATTGTGAATATCTATTTATAGATTTCTCTTATGATCATGAAACCTGGTGAGAAAGCCGAAATACCAACGGGAGTCATAGTAGGTAGTATAATCGCTGGGATCCTTCTACTGTTAGCCCTGGTTGCAGTTTTGTGGAAGGTAAGAAAAATTCCCTACTTCAAAATATAAGGCCCCTGAAGGCTTTTGTCTTGAGCTTTTTTACAAAAAAAAAAAAAAAGCATCTTGAAAGTATCGTTTGGTACTTCTTCTACCACAGAGAAATGCAAAGTGAAAATTTCTCTTTGATGATTTCTCTTTCTTAAAAACCAGTGAAGATTTCTTTAAAAAGAAAAGTTCAGGGCTGGGAGTTTGGCCTAGTGGTAGAGTGCTTGCCTGGCATGCACGAAGACCTGGAAATGGTGCTGAGGCTCGAGTGGTAGAGCTCTAGCCTTGAGAAAGTCCAAGGACAGTGCTCAGGCCCTGAGCTCAAGCCTAGGACTGGCAAAAAAAAAATTAAAAGAAAAAGAACAAAAAAAAAAAGAAAAGAAAAGTTCATATATCCTAGACCCTGAACACTTCGTTTAGCTTCAAAAATATAGCTTCTGAGAAAATTGATTTTCTACGATTCAGTTAATCTCTCTGGATGTAAATGTCCTCAGTAAATAGATGACAGGTGCCAGTCAGCTGCATGCTCACTTCAAAGTTCTGGAAGGATCTCAATGACCATGACAGTAGTGGATCCAAGCCATAGATCTGGCATGGAGGAACACTGCCTGAGTTGAGCAGCTTTCTTGGGTGGAATTTGATGCTCCTTGGGCTGGCCTATGTATTCAGTGGGTAATAATCGAGTCAGGGTAATTATCATTGTCATAGACATTAATCGTTTCATGTCACACCCCCTCACAGCTTGGATTCTTCAAGAGAAAATATGAGAAAATGATGAAAAATCCAGACGAGGTTGATGAGACCACGGAACTCAACAGCTGAACAGCCCCACAGATGCCACTGCAGAGACCACAGTAGACTCATTCCAGCCAGGGACTGGAATCCAGTTGCCACAATTGGAATCATTTCTTTTAAGTCCCAGTTTTTATAATAATGTCCAGGTAAATTAGCCTGGAATTATACAAAAGACTGCTGGTCAGTTTGAAGAACATGTAAGTGAGATTAAGGGTATAAAGGGTAAAAAAAATATTTTATACAGGGATGAGAAAGCAATCGTTAAACTGGCTGAGCCAGAGTTTACTTTATAGTATAGTATGTATTGTGTCAGAGCATGAAATGCTTCCAGGCATGACATGTCTATGAAAATTGTAATACTTTGCAGATTTTAGAGGATAAGGAATACTCTCTTCAAGATGATTTTTAAATTAGTAACAACAGAAGTACCTAGTGTGTATGTCTATTATATGTTATCAGCATATTTGATCACTGATCACATACAAACATATCACACTGTTTTCTCTTCTATTAAGGAGTGCGTAATGTGACATACTACACTGAGTACTTCCAGTGTTTAAAACTGTCATGAATACTCACCCAGCAGAGGCAACAAAAGCACAGGTTGTTTTTCAGTTTATGCTGCTTACTTAATGTTGCCAGAGGATACATTTTTTTTTAAATTGTCAGGATAATGTATATAGGGGTTACAGTTACATTTATCAGGTAGTAGGTGAATAACTTCTACATCCTTTCTCATGTTTTTGTCCTCATGTCCCTCCCCCCTACTTTTAAGTGACAATTTTATTTATAAACTAGGTTAAACTTTCTGTTCCTTTCTTCAACCCCTGAGTACCTCTTCAGAGTCTTTTCTTGCTCTACTTGTCAAAACATGCTTGAATTATAGAGAATCGCTTTGAGGTCACCTCCTAAGAAGGCAACTCCATTTCGGTTGGAGTTTGGGGTCCTTTAGAAGCCAAAGCACAAGAAAGATTTTGCTGATAACCTATGAGATAACCAATTCATGGTCAAGTGCTGCCTGCTGAAGGCCTAACTTGTGTCAGAGGAAGTTAGAAGGAGGACAGTCTCTTTGTTTTAGAACAAAGAATAAACCATTTTTTAGGATTTGATTAGCTGACTGGCAGAAACATGTCATTTGTTTTAATGTCGGTACTAAGGATTAAACTCAGGGGCTACGTGCTGTCCCTTAGCTTTTTCACTCAAGACTGGTGCTTCATCACTTGAGCCATACTTCACTTCCAGCTTTTTGTTGGTTAATTGGAGTTAAATGTTTCATGGACTTTCCTGCCCTGGCTAATTTTAAACCATGATCTTTAGATCTCAGACTCTTGAGTAACTAGCTAGGTTTACAGGCATAGGAGACCAATTTATTATGCCAGGCAGACTTAGTGAACTTTAGAAATATGAGCAATTTCTTAGGCAGACTTCCATCTCCCTTACAGAATCCCTATCCTACTTCCTGGTACCTTTCCCCGTCTCCCGCCCACCCCCATGACAGAAGCCTCCTGGGCCTGCCTTCATCAAATCCCCTCATTCAAATCTCCCATACCGCAGCCACTGCTTTGAAAGGTGTGAAGACAACCATGTAAATTACTGTATAAACTCCCTGACTTTGGGGCACTCGTTTCTTTTGTTGCTAACTTCATTTGTTGGGTAAATTTCTAAGTGTTGGGAGTTCATGCAGTTAGAAACCAGGTGGAGTGTCTTAGGAATCTGTCAGAAGTTATGGGGGAAGATGGAAACCACTGAGTTAGCAGGTGCGTCCTCTGTGGTTCTTCCTAGAAGACTGAGGCGAGTGTATTCAAAGCTTGGACCACAGCCCAAGGCCACAGTGGGATGAGGTCCAGACATTGACATCTGGACAAGCGTCCAGTCATTGTGACCTACATGGACCTTATTGGAGGGTTACCATTTCTTACTACTTTTTGCATATTCTTCTGTCTCTGCACCCACACACGCTCCAGGAGACATGGAGGAAAAGGGATCAAGCAAAGGCTTTATGTTAGATACTGCATGCCTAAAGCTTTGGATAAGTCCTCCATCATTGCGAACTTCAGTGCTCTCAGCATAGAATGGGAGGACTCATGGTCAGTCAGCATGGAGGATGGTTTAGTTTTTAGAATTCTACAGACTGGATTTCATATAATGCAAACAGACAGTCCTCTGAGAATGGCTTGGAGGATTCCAAGGAAAACGGGAGTTTGCACAAGTGCCTGTGTATGGCTCTGCTCACCTGAACCCGGATGGATAGCTATCTCAACGGCTCTGCTCACCTGAGCCCAGATGGATGGCTATCTGGATCTGCTGAGTTACACAGTTATTAAAAACTGCAATTAATCTAACCATCAGGGGTTTATAGAAAAAACAGTATGGTATTCTTTAGTTGTGCATGCCAGAGCCAGATTCTTTTAACAGCTGTATGGATTCACTGTGTTGTTCCAACTGACATTTTATTTAGGAAAAAAAAAAGAGTGGAGAAATTGGTCATTCAGTAGACAAAAAAAAAATACTATATTATGTAGCAAGTAACCATGTAACTATTGCACAAATACGTCTGCAATGTACTTACAAATAATTAAAGTACACTTTTGCTTTGATTTTATCCTGCCACCTATTCCTTAGATAGCAAATAAATAAACAAAAGCCAACTATGCCTACTGAGATGAGCACTCTGGCTGGCCTTGGCTGAGGATGGCCTGGAAGATGCTGTTTTGAAAGCTTAGCCACTTGTCTAGGAATAACTTACTGCACGATCTCAGGGCATTTCCGTGATCTCAGTGGTTTCCTTTTGGGTGGAGGAGGTGGCCCTTGCCTGGCAGGATGTCCATAGCAGCATGCTTGGTTCCAATTAGCAAGCAGCATGCCTCCCCACCCCTCACCAGTCCCCCACCCAGCTCAGGCCAGCCATGACTCCAGACCTTGCCAAATGACTCCTACAGGGCTTTGAGGCAAGGGTGCCTATTTTTCATCCAAGAACTGATGCAAGAGGTTAGGGAAACAGCTTTTCAAAAGAACTCTCATCTACCATTCTACTGCACTTTTCCAACAAAAGCAAGTCAAGTAAGGTCTTAGAAGATGTCATGTTAAGGTTTCCATTTCATAAATGGCCTATCACTCATGTGTATAGAACATGGTAAAAGTTTTGAGTTGCTTTATGCAGGACTGTCACATAAGCTTTCTAACATAATAGCCAAGTCAAGTAGCTTAATGAAAACACTATATTGATTTAAAATCGAGAAAGCTGAGCTAGATATGTTTGTAGCTAGTAGTGTTATTCTATGATATAGTGAAAGTTATTTATCAACTGTGAAAAAGCCTATTAATTACCAAAGTGACCATTCCAAAATTGTTACAAAAGGAGTAGTTTTAGGGGCCGGGAGTTTGTCCTAGTGGTAGAGTGCTTGCCTAGCATGCACAAAGACCCGGGTTCGATTCCTCGGTACCACATACATAGAAAAAAGCTGGAACTGGTGCTGAGGCTCAAGTGTAGAGTGCTAAACCTTGAGAAAGTCCAAGGACAGTGCTCAGGCCCTGAGTTCAAGCCCTGGGACTGGCAAAAAAAAAAAGGAGTAGTTTTATAATGTACTTATTCCAATATACAGATACAACTCAATCTATGAAAATCTCATACTTTGGGACATTAATAAAAGTTAGGAGGAAACATTCAATGGTTCATATTTAATATTTTCAACTTTTACACCTAAAATTGTGTATTTCTTTGTATGCTTTGCAATATACTCAAGCATATTCATTTTAATTGGAAAGATTTAACAGATAGATATAAAAGGTAGAGATAAAAGTTCAACTAAAAATCATAGCTACTTCTTTTAAGGTCTATTATGTATATATATAAAAAGCACTCTAATGTACCTGACGTGTTTGTATAGACAAAGTAAAAGTGTAAATATCCCACAGCTATGTTAAAATTGTATATTTTTAAAGAAATTGTCTATTTCCTTCATTCACGATGCATAGAGCTTTGATGTTAAATGAGTTAAATGTATTTTGTCTTTTTGTCTTCCACAAAAAAAGAATGTATCCATTTGTCTGTCAAGTTGCACACTTCAATTGAGAAGCAAAAATCAAAACCAGGGCTTTTCTTGCATTATTGTATAAGGATACTCAAAAGTTTGCATTGTAAATTGCTCTTCTTCCTGCATTAAGGAATATTAAAAATGGTCTTGAAAATGTATTTCCCTTGACTTTTATTAATGAATTATACATTTCACTATAGATTTGTTTTGCTTAAGAACACACTCAAGATTGAAGAAGATTAACAATGTAATTAGCCACAGGTATCTAGTATCCTTCTATAAGCAAACAAATCTACCTAATTGCTTCAACCTACAAAAGTATAGTTATAAGCAATTAAAATAACTTGAATAGTAAGTGTAAGAGAGGAGTGCTAATTAGTCATAAAATTAAAAACATGTTGAAGTGCCTATGATGAAAGCAATATCGCTGTCACTGATGGAATGCGGGATGCTGCACCTGGGGCCCCATACCTCCCATTACCCTCTTGATGGTTCTTGCTACAGCCTTCTTGCCCTCCCCGTAAGAGGTGTGCTTAGCAAAATTCTCACATTAAAACACAACATTTGAGTTTAAGAAAAAACATTTATTTTTGGCCTGGGAGTTTGGCCTAGTGATAGAGTGCTTGCCTAGCATGCACGAAGACCTGGGTTTGATTCCTTGGTACCTCATACAAAGAAAAAGCTAGAAGTGGTGCTATGGCTCAAGAAGTAGAGCTCTAGCCTTGAGAAAGCCTAAGGACAATGCTCAGGCCCTGAGTTCAAGCCCCAGGACTGGCAAAAAAAAATTTTCACAAAACAAGTTAGGAAATGCTATTTGAGACCTATAAAAAGGTAACATTTTGGATGTCCTAGGTAACTAGAAAATAATGTTATACTTATTAACTTTTCAAAAGGAAATTCCTTTTATTCTACATTGTTTAAAACCACATTTTTCCTATTGTAACCCTTTAATATTTGTAAACTAAGATACTGGTTGCAGATTACACAACATCTCATAAGACTTAGGCCAAATTGTCATTTGAGGACCATTTCAGCCTTCCTTTATTAAACTACCTTTTACTATTTTCCCCTGTCCCTCCCAACCCTCCCCCTCCCGTCAATTTTCTTAGTTTCCTAGGAAATACGTTGAATATGCTGGCTGCATTCTGCCGTCCTCTTTTCATTCCTCCATCCTCTATCCCCTTCATCTTACCTCCACCCACCCCACCAACCCTACCATTCAAGTACTAGTTTCCAGTGTTCTCATTTTGTTAGACTGTGAGTTAGTTTTGTTGGACCACGCACTCGTTTTTTTTCTAAGGAATTATACCATTTCAATTCTCCCCTGAAAATACTATACATCCATTAATATGTTTGTGCATATTTGCATATAATCCTATATGTATTTACTTGTGTACTTTTTGATTCTATGCAAAATAGAATCTACTCGAGCTGTTATCACTATAGCCCTTGCTCTACTGCCCTCTACTGGAGGAGACAATTATAGCACACAAATCATGGCCAAGATACTTAACATACTTAGTTCCTCAGTATTTATGATACAGGACAGAAGTGGGAAAGGGGACAGAGGAGACAAATTGTGCCTATCTTCTCATTATTTTAACCAGACACCTTTTTCACATTGGTAAAGTGCTACAGTAAATGTCACGTGTATTTAATATGAGACAGAATATGCCATAATGCATCAACAGTACTAGTATTCACTCCTACAACAAATCCATAGGAGCTTATATAAGGCACTCACAGTCTTTGATCTCATAATGTTTATATATCAATGACAAACTAGTAGATGAACAGTAAACAACATTAAGCTGACAGTAGAGAAATGGGGAGGGGTGAGATTTTATAGTCAAAAATTCAATATAGGCTCTGGCCTGTAATTTCAGCTTCAGGATATGAGATAAGAGGATCAGTAGTTCAAAGCCAGCACAAACAGGAAAGTTAGTGAGAGTCTTATCTCCAACAAAGCACCAAAATGCTGTAAGTAGAGCTGTGGCTCAAGTGGTGGAGCAAAAACGCTCAGCACCAGGACTTGAGTTCAAGCCCCAGGATTGGCATATACACACACAAAAATACATATCCTACAAAATTAAGTCAGGGGAGGGGTGGTTTAGGAGGAATGGCTGAGAATTTTGGGAAGAGTGATATTGATAAAGACACAATGTAAATAGGAAAGGGAAGGGGGAAAACAAGATGATTGGGAGGGGTGAGAGGAGGGAAGTGGGGACAAAAGCATGAAAAGAAGTATCAATGTGTGAGAAGTAATGCACCTATTATCTGGTGAATGTAACTGTAACCCCTCTATATATTACCTCGATAATAAAATAAAATGAAAAAAAAACAGTGTATTCATGAACTGCTTTATTAAAGGTAACTCCTTTGTACATCTACTTAGAGATAATAAAAATTAATTTAAAAAATAGAAACATGAGGCAGAGTAAAGTGACAGTATTCCAGTTTTAAGTAGAGTAGTCCCTAAAGGCTCGGTGGCAATAGCACTTAATCAGAGACTGGAACAATGACAGGAAGTAGACAAAGTAATCTGTAAAGGAAGAGAAAGATGGGACTTGCAGGAAAGGGTCTGGGGGCAGGAAGCCTGTCTACACCAGCCACAGCAACACAGCAAACCTGCTGCAAGATGGGAGGTGTGGACAGTTCAAATATATTTGCTGAACAAATATCCTTAAATAAAAATTATGTCACTAGATATAACAGAAGTGGACCCCTTTCTGCCACCTCCAATCACTGTGCTAAGCACCTCATAAAATTTATAACACATTACATTTACATTATATATGATAAATAAACTTGATTGTTTTGTTACACATACTTTTAATAAAGCTGAAGAAGTCATTTCAAACTATTTTGTATGGGACTTATAAAATCATATCTAAAAAATAGTACAGATTGACCAGTCAAAAATTGGTTAGTATAGAAATTGTCTAATATAAAAAAGTTTCACAAAATTCAACTATTAAAGATTTCAATAATGATCATGTGGCATAAAAATCCAAAGGAACATTACCTTAAAATGCTTCAAGAATTGATATAATTTTAAGTTGGGCACTGGTGACTCACGTCTGTAATGCAAGTGACTCAGGAGGCTGAGATCTGAGAATCGAGGTTCAAAGCCAGCCTGACCATTAAAGAACATGAGACTCTTATCTCTACCCAACCACCAGAAAACTGTAAGTGGTGCTGTGGCTCAAGTGGTAGAGTGGTAGCCTTGAGCTGAGGAACTCAGGGACAATGCCCAGGCCCAAAGTTCAAGCCCCACAACTGACAGAAAAAAGAAAATGATATTATTTTATATTTGTTTCCTTAACATGATTTCTTTAAACATATGTGGGTCAAATTTTAAACAATCAACTAGTATTTTTACACAAAACCATGTACTACTGGTTGGTATTACAAGTAGTTGTATTACAACTTTATGCTAATTTTTATACTGATACCATATTAATAGCTAATAGAAACATGAAATGTATCATGGAATAATTACAGGTCTAAAATACTAGAAAACTTTATAATATAAAATACTTTATCAATTACAACCACATTTTTAGAAGTCAGGAAAATACTTTTTTTAAGATTTTTTTTGGTACCAGTAGAGTAGGGATTGAACTCAAGGCCTCAAGTGCACCATACCTCTACTTCTGGAGGTCACCTGGAGATAGGAATCTCATGGCTTCTCTCAGCCTCTTGAGTAGCTAGGATTATAGATATAAACCATGGACACTTGGTTTATCCTTTTCTTTTTTTTTTTTTGTCAGTTGTGGGGCTTGGACCCTGGGCCTGGGCACTGTCCCTGAGCTCTTCAGCTCAAGGCTACTGCCCTACCCCTTGAGCCTCAGCTAAATTTCCAGTTTTCTAGTGGTTCACTGGAGATAAGAGTCTCACAGTCTTTAGTGCCTAGGCTGGCTTTGAACCACAATCCTCAGATCTCAGTCTCTTGAGTAACTAGGATTATAGGCATGAGCCACCATGCCTGGCACGGCACTTGGCTCATTTATAATCTTTTGAAATCATGGTTTTGTTTATTTTCTAAACTATGCAAGTTCTGAAAAACATATAATATATAATAACAAGTCTGATAACAAAACTGGTCTGGGGAGGGGCATGCTCTCTGAAATGTATGAAGAAGAGAGGGATCACACCTCATCCTGAGACGAGTTACAATTAACAATCAGTGATGGAAAGACACATCCATAGACATCATTCCTTGTATTTGAAATATCCTGTTGATTTAAACAGATGTAAATATATTCAAGGACATTTAAATTATCCAATCCCCTGATCACACCAGTTCATTTTGCTTCTTTTTTCTCCAATTTTTCTCACTAATACAGCCTTAGTGATGATGCGTCAATGAATTATTAGTTTGTAGAAGATAAATCAAAATGTAATCAATAATAGAGCTTGCCAGATTTAATACTTAAATATTCTACAAATGTGACTACTTGATGTTGACCCAAAAACATTCTTTGTTTGTCTTCCAAGATGATGACTCTTCGTATACTTCCTAAAAGACAGAACCATACCACATCAAAGTAGGCTATTGTAATATGTGAAAATAAAACACATCTGAACATATCAAAAAAAATCACATTGAGCCCATCCTGTATAACAAATCAATCAACATTTATATAAGACATCAAGAGCAAAAAAGTAAGAATCTGTGCTTCCTATACTTAAAGATCCCAATCTCAACTATGAATATGATAGCCCAGAAGGTCTTACACATTATATAACAGAGGGTATAAATAACTAATTCCGTTTGGGTCATCCATTCAAATGAGAAATTAGGTGCAGGAAGACAGAAAGTCTTTAGTTTTAAACACATTTTCTTTCCAAACACGCCTACTCCTTTGGCATTCCTAAATATGCCTTTCTAAGATAAGACATTTCCATTAGCTACAAAATTAAGTGACTGCCCACATGACTTATTTTGTGAAAGGTGGGGCAGAGGGCTTGTTGTCTGGCAGGTGAACCTCCACCACTGAGTTCTTACTTATCTGTGTTCAGTGCTCACTGTTCTGTGACATATGGCTACCTATCTATCATCTCCTCCCTGTATCTCATGATCTGCAGAGCCTAGGCAGAATGTGACTGGGATTTACAGAACTCTGGAAAGAATGAGGTCAAAGCTATCCCTACATGCTATGGGATTCCATGTGCATAGGAAGAGGAATATAAACCCAACTGTTTATCAGAAAACTCTGTCATTTTCAAATCAAAGATCTCTTCCTTTCTTCCTTTGGTAATTATGTCAATCTCCATATTCAGAGTTGCTTTTGTGAGTTCTCTTACAATTAACTTCATTTCCTCAAAACAACCACTTATATAATTCCTAGTCCTAGAGGATCATTATGTCTCATTTCATTTGGTGATATCAGGGTCTCTTATGGATATGTAGTTCCAAAAAAAGTAAGATCTTCCAGTTGAATGGAAGGCTGAGATGCCATCCATGAGCTCCTCAAGAGAAGACTAGAAATTCCAACTGCTAGCGCTTGTCAAGGCCCACTACATCTGGGTCATATATTCTTCATGCTTAACAAACCACTATAATTGTTACCAGTGAAGAAAACAAGACTGTATAATAATCAAGGAAGGCATATGAATACAAATTGTGTATGTACTCTGATTTCCTGGGCTTTAGCTAACAATTCCTGAGAAAAAGCTTGTCCACCTAGGAAAATGATGGATCTTCGTCACTTGCCTTTTTCCATATAGGCACCTTGGCTTTTAAAGTATCGATGGCATAGCTCACAGCTTCCAGGGCTGCAGTCCTGTGGGCTGAGGATGCAGCAATAATCACGCTTGCTTCTGACACTGGAACCAAGCTTTAACAAGATGAAACGAGGGGAAAACATTACCTGATCTACATGTGAAGTAAATCTGCTACAAAATTAAAAACCACCCTCCAGTTATACTATAGAACTCCATGGTCATACTCCTTTATTTCATTGTCTGATGTAGTTAGAAAATAGTAAGATACTCCAGTTACATTCAGCACAGGTAAGACTGAGCTGATGTTGTAGTCAATGTGTTTATACCTGTCCATAAGGAAAAAAAAAAAAGAAAGAAAGAAAAGAAAATCTCTCAGGGGAAAACCTGCTGAGCCGGCTAACTTAGCACACAGCTGATTCAAACCAATCAGACTCAAGGCCAAACAGCGCTGAGACATGTGACATATAAATATAAAAGCAGGGGCTGGGAGTTTGGCCTAGTGGTAGAGTGCTTGCCTAGCATGCACGAAGACCCAGGTTCGATTCCTCAGTACCACATACATAGAAAAAAGCCGGAAGTGGTGCTTAGGCTCAAGTAGTAGAGATCTAGCCTTGAGAAAGTCTAAGGACAGTGCTCAGGCCCTGAGCACAAGCCCAGGACTGGCAAAATAAATAAATAAATAAAATAAACAAGTAAATATAAAAGCAATAGCAATAAATATTAAGCAACATGATTAAAAATGTTACTAACAAAATTACTGGTTATTAATAAAATGATAGCTAATGACAAAATAATGAGCAATGTAACAGAAATTAGTCTTAATGACTGGCTTCATTTTCAAGCCTAGAATTCTGCTTTGTAATGGTACAAAAAGACAGACTACTGAAATGATGTCATGTTTGCAACAGACTAAAATAAACAGTCCAGGGCAAAAAAGAACTTCCCAAAAGGCCTCAAGAACTTTAACACATATTTATCCAGGTATGCGTCCTCAGGTCATGGAAATCTCAACTCATGTTTCACTCTGATACAGCAAAAGAGGCAGTAAGGACGTACCAGGGTTACTGCACAATAGGGGGCCTTTAAAGCCAGGGACTCCTTTATGCACAGACAAGGAAGCTTTCTGCTCACAGTTATTAATGACAGGCCTAAGAAAGGGTCCAGAAGCAGCACCAACACTTACATGGAAGACAACTACAGGGAACTTCCAGATTAATAAAGCAATCTTACCCAAGTCGATGGAACACTGCTATGTGTTTAACTGGCCACCTCTGCCTAATATCACTACAAATTTTTCTGATTTCACTCTCTGCCATTGGTACATATGCTTCATATTCCAAGCTAACGACTTTTTTCCCTTCAAAGTTATTTCTTGTAGTTCCTAAAACAAGAATAAAAAGAAATTTTTTTTAAATTCCCTTACAATAAATAGCACATTAACAAATATAAATGGACTATTTCTGAATTGTACACAAGCAACACATCATTGATTGACATCTGTTTTGAACTTTTCTTTGATGAGGAAAACAGAATGGTATTTGACGTACATATGTGAGAATGGACCCAGATAACTTCAAGGGATGAGTGGGGTCAGGAGAATGGGGGAATGATGAAGAAACGACCTCATTCAAGATGAACTGTACTCATGAATTGACATGTCGAACTGAAACTCTTTGCACAACTGCTTAAGGATAGTAAATAAACAAATAACAAAATTTTTATGTTCTTGGCATTGTCAAGCATATTTTCCCTCAGAATTCATAAGTCAGGCTACAGTAAAGACACCTGCACACTCATGTTCATTACTGCAATATTCAACATACCCAAATTATAGAAACAGATGTTCTACAACAAGCAAATGGATTAAGAATATACACACATATATATATATATATGTGTGTGTAGAGTGAGAAAGAAGGATCACATCTACTGTCCATATATGTAAATTTATGAATTTATATACTATATATTATACGTACACACACAGATGACAACTATCAGAAAGAATACTATGGGAACGTAGCTTAGTGGCACAGTGCTTGCCTGACAAGCATGAAGGCCTGAGTTTGATTTCTCAGTAACACATAAACAGAAAAAGTCAGAAGTAGTGATGTGGCTCAAGTGATAGAATGCTAACCTTAAGCAAAAGAAGGTCAAAGACAGTGCCTAGGCCCTGAGTTCAAGCCCCAGGGCTGGGGAAAAAAGGATAATAATATTTTTATACCATGTAGGAAAATGATTGGACTTGGAAAAATTATGTTAAGTGAAGTAAGTCAGGCTCAGAGACAAATGGCATATGTTTTCTCTCATATGTGGAAGTCAGACATATATAAAAACATATACAGGGTCTAATGCATGTATACACAAACATACTGAAGTATGGTATATTCAGGAGAGGATTCCAATGCTGGAACTTTTTTGAACAACTAACTTACTGTTTACAAAATGAACACCAGGAAACTGAAAAAAAAAATGGGGGTGGGAGAACTGAAGGCCAAGAAAAGGAAGGAGAAATGAATGGAAAAAGGAAAGAGATCAAATGCAGTCACAATGTTCAATGTACATATAAGACAAAGGAGGCTTGTAACATGAGTGTATGGGTGGAGTGGGGTAACACTGATCAGGATTCCCTGTACTTATACACTGGCATATGTATTTAAACTTGTTTATTCAACTACTCAAAGATAATAATAATTAAAAAAAGAAAACACAGAACTTTCCCCACAAAGAGTTGCATTGTACCACTTTAGGACTTAAAATTTTAGGTGAATTCCAAGATTAACAAAACCAAAATAAAATCTAGTAAATTTCTACCAACTTTCACAGGTAACCCTAGCTTACTGCTCAGGGAGTCTTCTGACGATTAACAATGAACTATCTAGCAATTAGTAATTCCTACTTGTGTGTGTGTGTGTGTGTGTGTGTGTGTGTGTGTGTGTGTGTGTGAAAGAGAGACAGAGAGAGAGAGACAGAGAGACAGAGAGAGAGACAGAGAGTCAGAGAATGCATGCATGCCAGTACTGGGGTTTGAACTCAAGGCCTTATGCTTTCACTTGGCTTTTTCATTTAAGGCTGACATGCACCTCCACTTGGGGTTTTTACTGGTTAATTGGAGTAAAAGTAACATGGATTTGTCTGCCTAGTTTAGCATCAAACCATGATCCTCAGGTCTCCAGCACCCTCTAGTAATTTCCATTCTTGTGCAGTCAGTAGATGCAAGGAAATTACAACTCACCTACGAAAAGAGATATTGCACCACAGAGGGGAGAGACCACAAGGTGTGAGACTTCATCTACTGCAAGTTTCTCAGCAGTGAACTTTATTATGTCTTTAGGTTTCTCTTCAACTTCATCCATTTCTTTCCTAGAAATATGGTATTAATAAACCTTAACAGAAAGGTTCCACACAAGCATTCAACTTACAAACTGTTTCCATGCATACTGTTCTATGCTAAATGTGCTAGGAAGGATTTGATATGAAGGACAAAATAAGCAAGTGTACAATTTCATCAAAACTGATAGATCCATAAATATCTGACAAATCAGGCAGAATACATACATATGAAGGTGACATGAGCACAGTCACTAAACTGTGATCTATCTCCTGTGTTCACTTGTTCCAGTCCTACACTGTCATGCCTATGTTTTAGCATGGCACAGCAGGCATCATCACTCTTACTGACATGTACTTTACCACTAACCACCATGTAACCACACTCTATACCTAGAAGGCCTTTTCCTTCATCTAAAAAAGGAGAGAACGGAAATCAATTTCCCTTCGCAACATGCCACAAGCCCAGTTAAAGGGAACTTTTCCCCATGTATTGTGTAGTCATTTACTTGGCATGCCTCATTCAGTCATCAAACAGGAGAATAAGAGCAGAGGCTCCTGTTTTTCAAAGCACTGACTAGATCTGAATGGAACAAGCAAACCAGTAACAAAGAACCACAAACAGGGGTACAGTCCCGGGACAGGGCATGGGGGATGAGGGGAACCCAAAGGTCTCTCTCCAGAGATATTTAAAGCTGAGACTTGAAAGACCAAGTAACGTGGAGAAATGGAGACAGAGTCACAAGTAGAAAAAAGGCGAGTGGGCAAACGTGAAGCCTCCAGGGAAAGAAAGAACATGATGCACTCACAACGCAGCAGAAGATGCAACCCAGATAGCCAACCAGAGATGTAGCAGAAGGGAGGACTACACGAGCCAGGAGAAGTTTTATTATCATAAATCCTAGGAAGTTTCATGTTTATTGAAAAGTGAATGATGAAAGCTCACACAAGTTAAGGATTCTTTTGAGATGCTGAAGTTCCAAACAAGAAATCTTAATAAAAACACATGTTTACTTCCCTATATCCTTCTAATTACTAGAAAGAAAAGCACAACTATTCATTTACTACCATCTTCCAGGATTTTTTATCTACTGTTTGTGCCATTTGTAATTCTTCTACCACGTTTTATTGCAATAAGACACAGATAACCCAAATGGGCTCTCCTTGCTTCAAACCATACTGAGTTCCCATAACTTCCAACTGTACAGACTACTAAACTTAGTTAGCAGCTTCTAAAATGACTTTATACAAACCTCATCAGGAACAATGAAATAATGCTAGTAAGTAATCTTTCTAATCTTTACAAATAATAATCACAAACAACATCTTTAATAATTATATATTATCTTCTGAATATATAGCATTCTAGAAACTCCTAAAACTATAATGGTGAGATGTTGAACATAGTGTCCAGATTAAATTGAGTTATCTCAGAAAGAATTCTTCTGCCTCCAGCTGGTAGCCCTGAGAAAGGTACTCTTAAGTGTTGTGTCTGCTGCACAGATCTGCTCTTCATTTGGTGAGGCACTGTTCTGAAGGTAAGGGAGGAGGGGGTGAGAAAAATGAACAAAATCCTTGGCTCGTTCCTTCCTTTGACAGAGTCATGGTTTTGCCACTGGGTATATATTTGCTATTGATTTCAGAAAAAAAAATCCTATCAGAGATTTCACTCCTTACATAAGACTTACTGTTCAGATGACAATAAAATTAAGTATGACCTCTCCAAATCATATTGAACAATATTCTTAATCCCACTCGTAATCCTATTCCTAATCCTACTGGGTTTCTCAGTTTATACCTCAGTTTTATTGTTGGATCTTCTGGCTTTCTAGTGTTGCAATTCTCTACATAACTCAAAGAAGCTAATATTTAGATAGTAAAAAAAAAAAAACAAAAGCAAAAATCAATCAGTTAATCCAAATGTCAGCTCTACCACTTGTTTTTCTTGTATATTTACTTCTGTTTGGTTGTTGTTGTTTGCTTTCCTGTGATGTTATAGACTGAACCAAGGGCCTCCCACATACTAAGCCAGTGCTTTACTATGTAAGCTATATCACCAATACGTCTGTTTGTTTTTGCTTTGGAGGTAGAGTCTCCCTAACCTTGCCCAGACTGGACTTGAACATTCAATCCTTCTACCTTTACCTCAAAAGTAGTTGGAATTATATTAGAAACTTCTACACCCATGCTGCAAAGGCAAGTTTTTGGTTTGATTTGGTTTATTACTTCATGAGTCTTCAGTTTTCTTAACAGTAAAAGTTAGATATTAACACTCCAAAGTCCAGTACTGTGTAGCAAGCCATGTTAGAGTATACTAAAGATACCAACATGATAATAAATTAAACTGCTTAGAGTATAGTGGTTCCTCAAAAAACTAAACATAGAACTCCCCTATGACCCAGCAATTTTACTCCTTGGCATTTACCCAATCATCCAGAAACAAGGACATAATAAACCCACGAGCACAAAGATGTTTACTGCAGTACTATTTACCACAGCAAGGATATGCTACCAACCCAGATGCTCCTCAGTAGATGATTGGCTCAACAAGATATGGTATTTATACACAATAGAATTCTATGCTGCTGTCAGAAAGAATGACATCACCCCATTTGTAAGGAAATGGACTTAGAAAAAATCATATTAAGTGAAGTAAGCCAGACCCAAAGGAACTTAAGCTCAATGGTTTCCTTCATTTGTAATAATTAGTACACACCTAGGACACTGCTAGCAGAGGATTACAATAGCTCAAAACCTAGATACATAAGGCCATATAGGATGAGGCTAAATGAAAAGATCTCCAGGATATAGAAACAAGAGCTTTATCTTGTGTGATTGTGGTTCTTAATCTACTATGTTATTTCTCTTCTTTTTTGTTGCCCTTTGGTTAATTGCATATTGTTACAGTATCTGATTTTGTTATCTGACATGGTGCATATACTTTTTTTGTTTATTTGAAATAGGAAAGGGAAGGGAGACAACAAGATGATTGGGAGGGGGTGGGGGATGAGAAGTGGGGACAAAAACATGAGAAGGGGTATCAATGTATGAGAAGTAATACACCTGCTATCTGGCAAATATAACTGTAATCCCTCTATACATTACAATAAAAATAAATAAATAAAACTGCTTAGAGTAAAGTTAAAGCAGAGGTGCCTCTCATTCTGTCCAAACCAAGCCAGAGCTACTGTGTCAGGAGAGAAATAGTACATACAGACTTAGGAAGAATCAACAGGTATGTACAAGTTATGTACAAGGTATTATCTGCATGGTCCTCCCTGAGTCTGGTTAAGAAGAAAAATCAATCGCACATACCTGGATGGTTCCACAGTGTTACCCTCCACTAATGGGGGGGATGATCGCAATTTCATCTCCTGGTTGAAGCAGGAGGAGCTGATCTCCAAGCTCGACATATTCTTGACGAACAGCAAATATCACCTGATTTCTAACATCAGCCAAGCTGAAGAGCAAAAGGTTGGATGAGTGGTTACAGTCTTTAACAGACTTGAAAAAAAATGTTTAGCATCAATAAAAGGTGTTATGAAATATCACCTGCCAATACTCCTATGGGTGGGAAGAGGTAACATGTAGTCTTGCAAAGAACATATTAATTGCAAATTACCTTTTATTGTACTAAGTGGTATGTGTCTAGGAAAACACACAGGACACAAAAAATTAGACTAAAAGAGACATTCAAATTAGGCCAAAAGAAAATAATTATTTTCTCATCACTATATGGCTTTTTCATGGGTCTTCTAAGTACAGATAGCTAGATGCGTAAGTAGATTAAAAGGACATTGTAAACACAATCTGTCAAGAACAGGTAGTTTCCTTTAGAGCACATATGATAGTAGACTTTCTGCACAGCACTGACGTTCCAGCTACAAATTTAACTGACACTATGAATGTTTCTTGAAAACTTTCTAACAAGTTACTTCTATTTTGTTCTAAATAGAGCTGGGAGCAAGAATGACTGCACTAAAACTAAAGGTTGTTTAAGAACCAGAGAGAGAGGGGGAAAAAAAACCAAATCTCAAGTTCAGTACCATTTAGGGTTTTGTAGATCATTTTTGCTTTAATCTTGAAGATTTCTATTCAACCTACATTTTCAACATCTTACAAATTATGAAAGTGATTGCCAATGAAATAACCATGTTTATCTGGGTGTAATCTCAGTTGGCAGTCCTTTTAGTAAGCTATTTGTAATGTTTTCCAAGGAATCTGGCATGTACAGAAACTAAAGTTTATGATTTGGGGTGTGATACCAGAAAAATATAGCTAGTGACCTTTTTTAACATTAAGCATGGAAATCAAAAATAGTCTTTTAAAAAGTTTTAGCAAGCATTTGAGGATGACAGATTAGGAAGAACTAAAGAAAACATTTCTTGCTTCTCATGCAGGAAATGAGAGTTAGAGACTCAAAAAGTAACCTCAGTTTTAGCTTTGTCATTTACATTTTTAATATTAAAAAGAAAGTATTCACCACATGCAAAGTAGTATCTTCACTTACCCAGGATGGCGTGTTTCTATCTCTTTCCACAGCTGAGCTGCTTTGATTTCTTGAGGCACAGAAATGGTCTCTGAACGAACTCCAGTTATTTCAGCACTTTTGGCAAAATATAATACTTCAACCTGAAAAGAGGAAGATGCCTTTAATAATAAAGCATAATTCTTTTCTGACCTCCCACACCAAGTTTTCTCATTTTCCAATATTTTAAGACAAATTTGATGATAGAAAAAAAAAAAGGAAGTTGCTAACAAAACAAACTTCAGTCTAGATTCCAATTAAAACTCCATTTAAAACCCATTCCAGACTCATCCTGGCATATTTATTTTTTTTAAGTTTTACGAATTCGGGTGTGAAAATTAGAATCCTGTCCACCTTAGCAAACCTATCACGTCTGTCTTGTATTCACGCGTAGGCACTGAGCCACGGTCAGGGTCTACATCAATTACCCGAAAGGAAAATGACCCAAGTGGCCAATGACTTGTCTCCAGAACTGCCTGGCGGCCTGGGATTGCCCACTGCGGCCGAGGCCCCCGGGGGCCGGGGTTGAGGTTACCCAATAGACGCCGGCCGCCAAGTGCCGTGGCCCGGCGCGGGGACTGGGTTCCGGGTAGGCACCGCGGCGCACACCCCGGCGGCCGCCTCGGGGTGGGGGTGGGGGGACGGGGACGTGGACGGCTCCGCAGGTGAGGGCCCAGAAAGGCCGGTCCGCGGAAGCCAGGCGCTGAGGGACGCGGGAGGCCGGGCCCCGGCGGAGCGGGGCGAGCGCCGGACTTCGCCAGGCCCGGCCTGCGCTCCTCGCCCCCCCCCCCCCCCCGCCCACCCCGGGTCCCGCGGGGCCGGTGGTCTACAAGACACCGACAGGGACGAAGTGAGTCACCTGCCGGGAGCAGAGCCGCGTGGACTCCAGGCCCGCCCAGGGTTGGCGGGTGGAGCGCTGGGAGATCTGCAGTGCCCAGGCCGGCTCTCCGCACCCGAAACCCTTACCTGGCACCGCGGCACCATCCCGCCCAGCGTTGCGGGGAGGAATGACAGCGGCCTGGGAGCCTAAGGCTCCAGAGCGCAGGCGCAGCTGAAAGACGCTCCACCCCGTCCCCAGCAGTGTGCCCCGATGGCGCATGCGCAGTGCTAGCTCCGCCCCAATCTTCCAGATACTTGCCCCGCCCTCCTTGTTATCCCTGTGGTAGCGCTTAAGAAAACTTGTTTTTCCTTTATGGTTGGGCGGTTGGTGAAAATGAGTAACAGTAGTTATGAAAGTAGGAAATAGAGACCTAGACGTGCATTTTCTAATCTATCTATATATTATGTAATCATTATGTAGATGAAAGAAAGGTCTCAAGTTTTCATTTATTTAAAATTTAAACTGTACATGCAGGAAAATGCAAGGAGAGAGGGCGGAGCAAGAGAGAGACAGAGAGACAGAGAAAGTGGGAGAGCAAGATGGGGAGAGAGAGGGAGGGGGAAATTATTATGCAATGAAAACCAAAGTTCTAAACCTTACGGAGCAGAGCTTGAGGTTCTTGCACAGGTAAAGTCCAAGGTTCTCAATACAAGAAGCCAAAGCCAAACCCACCTTTGGCACACCTGTCAAGTCTTGGGCAGTAAAAATCATTAATGCCTGAATAGGAGGTAAGAACACAGGCTGGCTGCTTCTCCCCAGGAGTAACAAGAGCTCTGGAGATCAAGGTAGAGCTAGAAGAGGACAACGATCCACTGGACCCCAGGACTGGAAGAGTACATCTTAACATTAGGCAGTGTTGTGACCTGTATCTGTGCCTTCTAAAACTGCCTAGATCCACAGCCTGCCCCACAAGCTGATACATCTCAAGGGAGGCATAAGAGAAGTAATTAGGTCAAGGAGGTGGAGGCCTCATGAAAAGGATTGGTGTCTTTCTTTACAAACTGGAATCCAGAGAGCTAGCACATATTTTCTCTGCCACTTGAGGTGGCAGAAAGAAAGAAAGAAAGAAAGAAAGAAAGAAAGAAAGAAAGAAAGAAAGAAAGAAAGAAAGAAAGAAAGAAAGAAGGAAAGAAAGAAAGAAAGAAAGAAAGAAAGAAAGAAAGAAAGGAAGGAAGGAAGGAAGGAAGGAAGAAAGGAAAGAAAGAAAGGAAAGAAAGAAGGAAAGAAAGAAGGAAAGAAAGAAAATTATCAATCTGAAACACAAAAAAGTTCTCTTAAAGATAGTGACACTCTCGTCTTAGACTTTCATCCTCCAGAACTATGAGAAATAAATGTTGCTTATAAACCAACCACTCTTTAATCCCATCGTCCTTGCATATCATTGAGTTTCATGCATGTGGACACAACTGATGGATATTATAAAATTTGCGTCTGAGCAAGTATAGATTGTCCATAATAATACAGAGTAATGATATTATTGCCTAAACAATTCCCTGTAACAACTCTTTACATAAGGTTTGTACTACATTATAAGAAATCTAGGCATGATTTAAAGGATACAGGAGGAGGCAAGTTATAGGGAAATACTATGTAGTTTGATAGGACAGACTTGGGTCTCTGCAGATTTGGGTATCTACGTGAATTGCAGAAACAAGGGATACCAAGGGGTGATGATAACCTGATAGAACAGCCCAAGCTGAAATAACCCAAGACAAATATTTTTAATGAAAAGAGAAAAACAAGCCAATCTGAAGAATCTCCAATGCCATGGTCACCCTACCTCATTCTGGCAGGCTACAGAGATATGGTCAGAAAACATTTCTATAAAAGGGCCAAACTGTAACATTTAAACTTCCCCAATTGTTATGATTTCTATCTCTGCTGCCCAGTTCTACAACTGGCAACATAAGAGGAGCCAGCAACAAGAAGAAAATGGCTATGTTTTGCTATATCTAAAATAATATGAGGTAAGTTGTTTATCCACAGGTTCTCTGCTAATCCTTAAATTATAAAGTTAGAGAAAAAGCAAGAAAGTAGTGAGAGAGGCCGGGAGTTTGGCCTAGTGATAGAGTGCTTGGCTATCATGCATGAATCCTCAGTACCACATATACTGAGAAAAGCCCGAAGTGGTGCTGTGGCTCAAATGGTAGAGCACTGGCCTTAAGGAAAGCCCAAGGACAGTGTTCAGGCCCTGAGTTCAAGCCCCGGGACTGGCAAAAAAAAAAAGCAGTGAGAGAGAAGTTAATCACTTTATAATTCACGTAAAATATCTTGGACACAATGTTTCCATTTAAGTAAAATGAGAAACAGAAAAAAATAACAGGAAATAAAATACCAACTAGCATAACAGAAAAAATTTCAACCCCCCCTAAAATAAAACTAATATGAAAAGAGGATGCAAACTATCAATAAAAACTATCAATAAAAAATATGCTGAAGTTGAAGGCAAAAACCCTCTCCCCAAAGAAAAATTTCTCTCATGCACTGTGCACCAGGAAAGTTTATCACGGCTCTTCCTCATTCGAAATCTATGTCCAAAGCTTCAGTTACTTGTGCTCAAGGGCAGTTCAGAAATATTACATGGAAACTTCCAGAAATAAACCTTTCATAATTTGAAACTTACAATATTCTGACAATGCCGATGAACTGCTGTGCTCTTTCATCTTGCCTAGGATGGCAATATTCCCTTTATCTCAATGCCCACCCTATGAGTGCCACCTACCCATTTTATCCCCTGTAGCCTTCCTGATGGTCAGATGGAACATGGAGTAAAGTGCTGTGTCCAGGTGAGGCCTACGCAGTAGTCTAATGCTGCATCCCAGTGCTGACATCACTCACTCCCATTCCTCTTGTCACGAAGACATGGCATCCTCCCACCGTGGTGAATGGAAACTACAGCACAAGAAGTTATTAACGGAGACTACATTTGAGCAAGCTTCCTTGCAGCACATTGTTGCTATTGTCCTCATACTGTGCCTAATTAATACATTTGTAATAGGTCTGTATGTATACATAGGGAAACAACATAGGATATATCTGATGTGGTGCTGGCCGTGGCTCTAGGCATCCTCTGGTGGTCTTGGAAAGTATCCCCTGTGAATAAAGTGAGGCTACTGTATAAGAGCACAAATTTATATGAGATTTCAAGGATAAAATGAAGTTACAAAACAGAAATGAAAGATTTTTAAGGAACTTTTGAGAACTTTTTCTCATTTTCCTGAAACTAAAATGGAAAGATTTGTCCATGTCTATTAAGTGAAATTATCGCGTGGTTGCCTAGCATACACGAAGACCCAAGTTCGATTCCTCGGTACCACATATATAGAAAAGCCAGAACTGGTGCTGTGGCTCAAGTAGTAGAGCACTAACCTTGAGGAAAGCCCAAGGATAGTGCTCAGGCTCTGAGTTCAGTCCTCAGGACTGGCAAGAAACAAATTTACAGCTCAAAAGTCCTCCCTCTCAACCAAGAGCTGAGGGCAGCACTGTATCTCTGTCATCTCAGTAGTATAAGGGGTTGAGTTTGGGTGGATTTCAGTATCAGACTACCTCAGACAAAAACCTTCCACAAGACCAGAACTCAGTGGAAGAAGATCACACACACACACACACAGCTGTCACCATAGTTACAGCACAAAAACTAAACTAGATTAATTCCTAGATGACGCCAGCCTCTTTCAAAACTTATAAGTGCAAAAAGGACTCAGGGAAAGATAAAATAATGGCATTCGCAGGGAAGTGGATGAATCTAGAGCAAATCATGTTGAATGAGACAAGTCCAGACCAAAGGAACAAAAGGCGCATGGTATCCTTAATATGTGGCTATTAGATCCAAACAGTACAAGAGCGAGGAGGGCTCATTATTTACATACCCAATGTTATGGACATGGTATTGGAAATATAAACACAACTACATAAACATAAAAATTCATGACTCTATAGACATAATGTTTTATTACATAGATTAATATGTATCTATGACATACAAACCCTCAGCCTAATTTTAATTATGTTCTAAAATCTAAGTGCCAGTGATTGTATATAGAGATTCCCTTCTTGAATACTTGTTGTTAAATACGTCAATTGAAATATGATGTAAAAATCAATGTTGATAAATTCTCTAATAAAAAAAGGGAGTCAGAGGTCTGCCTTAGCAATAGAGTGCCTGCTTTGTTAAGTTCAAGTCCCAGTACCACCAAGGAAAGGAAGAAATAAAGGAAGATAAAAGGAAGGAAGGGAGGGAGAGAGGGAGAGAAGGAAGGGGGAGGGAGGGAGGGATGGACAGAAGGAGGGAGGGAAGAGAAGAAAAGAAGAATGGAGGGAGAGAGAGAAAGATATAGACAAATGGGATATACATGGGTTTTAAGTTCTAATAGATAATAACCTCTCAAGATATTTATGCTACAGGTTCTAAGAACATAGTGTATTCTAATGCAATCTGGAAATATCACAAGGAATACATTGAATGATTTTAAGGATATGTTGAAGATAAAATTTATTCAGGAATGAAGGAAAAGATAATTATACATATATCAGTTAAGTTATCCCTTTGCTGACTGGTGTGATTTTTTGGAATTTTTCTAAGTATTTTTGTTAAATTTTGGTTAGTTTTTGTTTCTAACTCTTCAATTTCATTCACCTTTTCTTCTGTAATGTCTAATTTATAATAGTATCCTTGTATTTTGATTTCAAACATCTTAGTTTTCATTCCTAAAATTGTAAATTTTTTTCTTCAGTCTCTCGGTTCTTGTCTCTCAATTCTGTCAGTTGGGTCATTTCTAGATCTTGTAGATGGGCTAACTTCTCTTTATTATGAAAGAAAGTACTATTCCTGTATTTTTGTTTTCATTTGTATCTCTCAGCCATTGATTAATAGGTTGGATCCCAGATACTGTAAATTTTACTTACCTTTTTATATTTCAATTTTGTTCTAACGCAGAGTAAATTACCTGGAAAATGCACCAACAACATGTAATTTATGTGTAAGTTGTGTTAACTGGAACTGTAAGATTTCTCACTCCACTGGAAGAACCATTATCTTGAGACTTTGAGCTCCATGGCCCCTTTACTCCCATTTGCTGCAGTGTTTCTGTGATCTTGGTCAGTACTTCAGTGTACATTTAACATTGACTCTCAACAGGCTTGAAGAGCTCTTGTTCTCTGGTCATTCCTTTAGTCAATTTTACTTGCTTGTCAGGACTTTAACCCCTCAGCTCATATGAGAGAACCACTGCTTTCCCTCTGGTGTGACACTCCACAACTCCTCTCTAGAAGGGGAGCTAACCAGGTTGCAGCATGCTCCTCTTTTCCTTCCTGACTAATGAGTCAATCCTCCTCACTGTCTGACATCTTGCTGTTTGCATTGGTAAGGTTACTCTGATCCATTGATTCTACCGGAAGGAAAGGCTTTCCCCACAGCATTTTGGATCAAAAGGCAAAGCTAAAGATTTTAGCTTCTTTCCTAGGTCATAAAGTCTGGCTGATGCATACACAATGGTTGATAGCTGTGAATTTAGTCAGTGTTTCTAGATAGAGAATTTAACTTTTGCTTGGTCAAGCACCAATGGCTCACGTCTGTAATCCTAGCTACTCAAGAGGCTGAGATCTGAGGATCATGGTTTAAGGCCAGTCAAGGCAGGAAGGTCAAGAAAATTTTTATCTCTAATAAACCACTAAAAATCTAGAAGTGAAAGTGTAGCCATCCTCAAGGAAAAACAACAACAATAAAAACTAAAGACAACACCCTGAGTTCAATCCCTTGTCCACACACACACACACACACACACACACACACACACACACACACACACCTCTTGTTTTTAGCTTTATATTCTCATTCCCACACACCAGGTTTCTGAGGCCTAATACAATCTCCTCAGTACTATTCTCCTAAACAATGGAGATGGTGCCACAGGGTACTACTTCTCATTTCCAGATGTACCTCCCTCTCCCCCTTCTTTTTCTTTCCCATTCTGTCTTTCTGCCTCTCTCTGTCTGTTTCTGTCTCTGTCTCTGTCTCTGTCTCTGTCTCTGTCTCTCTCTGTCTCTGTCTCTCTCTCTCTCTCTCACACACATATACACACACAGATACACACATTATAAGAATATTATTTTTAATTTATTCTCTTTGTTCAAATTAGCATGTGATCAGTGTGTCATACAGGCTCTGTGTGTGTGTGTGTGTGTGTGTGTGTGTGTGTGTGTGTGTGTGTAACATCGCTTTATGTGTTAAAGCTGGTCAATTCTCTTAGCACTTTATATATTTGATTTTACTCAAGAAATTGAAAATTTTAACTAAGCAAATCCATCCATCTAATGCTTATTTCCAATATCCCAGATCTAAACTTCTTCACAATTCACTTAGCTTTAGAAGTTTATTGTACAAGCTTTTGTCCGCATACATGTTTTATTAAAAGCTTATTTTTAGATATTGCTCCTATGCACATTGGAATGCAATTGAAATCATCCATCTATAAATATAATTAGATTCTATTCTTTGAAATATGAAAGAATACAATTATTTTTATTTATTTTAATTCATCAAGTTATCAAAATCAATTAATGAAAAATTGCTATTGTGGAATTACCTGAGTGAGTGTTATTTCTTCTCTTGCCATGAGGTGGCACCACTTTCATTAATAATCACAAATAGTTGATTTAAATTGTGCTTTCAATGCTAACTCAGTTTAAGAACCAAAACTCTAGTGGGAGAAAAACATGAGAAGGGTAACAATGTCCAACAAGAAATATACTCACTCCCTTACATATGTAACTGTAACCCCTCTGTACATCACCCTGACAATAAAATTAAATTTAAAATAAAAAATGGAACTGAAACTCTAGCGTGAATTATGATCCTCATATCTATAGACCAGACTAACCCAATACCCAACTTTCTACCTATGTTGTAGAAGACAGTGTGTAGTCCCTGTCTACACACTTTCCTAGAGCTACTTATCCAGAAACAGAGCAAGGGTTCAAATCCAAATCCACTGTGTCCTACAGCCCACGCATTGTCACTCATCCCAGGACACTTCTATGCTTCTTGCGAGAGTGGATACCTCGACCACCTACAATGTTCATTTCGCTGTCCGAGCCAAAATCCCACCCTTTAAATATACTTGACAACTTTCTGCTAGGTATAGTCTGTGCATTCCTTGACTGGTTGCATGGTTTAAACACAATGGTAAAAGGGTTTCACCTCTCTATTGTGGTCCTTTGCCCTTCAAATGTCACACACAAGACTACAAGAATTTGCTTGAAAGAATAATTCCAGAAGGCACAGTTCAGTGTCGTGAGGACTAGATGCAAACCTTCACGGCCACTTTGGAATGAAAGGAAACAGCTGAAGCAAGTAGTTTATGAGATGTGTCTGTACTCTAGAACAAACAGAAGAGCTTTAGAACAGAAACATTATTCAGCCTGAAATAACTGAACTTAAATGCATTTTGTCATGTGCTCGATGAGCAGTTGACTATTCTGAGTATACCTTGAATGCCAAAGTACTCTATATTCTAACAATTACTTCCAGATGTGTGCTGGTACTTGGGCGTGAATTCAGGTTTTGCTCTCTCCCTTGGCTTGTTTACATATGTCACGTGAGCCATGCCTTCGAACCCAGCTTTTGGTTTGCAGCCAGCCTGGCTATTCTCCATATACCAAGAAGGTCAGAGTGGTCCCAGTGGCTGACATTCCTGGAGAAGCTCCCACTTGATCAGCCAGGTTCAGCTTTGGGTTGACACTTATATCCAGGAAAGAGGACTTCTGGCAGGCCAGATGGTAGAGGAGAAAAACATAAAGATCAGCACAGTTTTAAGTTGGCAGAAACTCATTTGCATCTTACAATATTTATTTGGTTCAACTTTTTTGAGGTGGAACGTTCAAATGTACCTACATAAGCTCTGATGAAAATTCTCAAAACAGTTGGATCAGATGCTAAGAAAGCTGATAGTGTAAACATATGCAGACCCTCACTCTTCGGCTTTCTAGACTAGTTTGCTAGATTTTGTATATGAAAACACTGTGTCATTAATATGAAGCTATCAAAAGTGTCTGGAAAAAAGTTATCTGTAATAAGTAGGCCACGGTGCGGTTGTGTAACATTTTCTTTTACAGTATATAAAAAAATCACTCACTAGAGGGCACCCGTTCATATCTTAGCCTCAAAATACTCATTTTGAAATAATGGATAGTAACACCAAATATGTCCACATCCCTCACACAGTATTCTTAAGAAGATTGCTTTCATTTTTACTGTCCAGGAATACTATTTCACATTAATGAGATGTAATTTCTAGTTGCTACAAAAATACTTTCAGCCATGATTATAATCCTGGCTACCCAGGCACAAGACTGAGACCTGAAGGATCTAGGTTCAAGGCTAGACTGGGCAGAAAAGTTCTCCAAAACAACCAGAAGCAAGACTGGAGGTAAACTCCTGAGGTAGATTGTTAGCCTAATAAGCAGGAGGTCTGAAGTTCAAACCCTAATACAATCAAAAAAATTTTTTTCAACCTTTACTTTGATTTTTTTCCTTTATAAATTTTAAGAGGGCATTTTAAATATAGGAATTGTCAATATATTTACAATATACTAAAATGTGAAATGTGGGCAAGCATTGAGTTGTCTACATGATTATGTTCATGTCTCCCTCTTGTACAAATGAACCTAAAAGTTAGAAAGCTTTAGCACTGTCTTCAAGTGTCACTAAATTCATAGCTATCTCCAATTTGGGAGAGCCTCCCAAGTGTCCTGTTTTGCGCAACTAATCTCTATCTAGAACCTCAATCCAATACCAAACATTCTAGTCAATCATAAATACATTTGCACAAACATGTCTAGACATATATGCATTGGGATATATGCACACATGTGCAAATACACATGCACACTTATACACTCACCAAGGCCTATGCAAATCCATGGATTTAGGTCTCTTTCACCCAGAGGGAAGTGTCTTTCAGTTGCTCTGTATCCAGAATTATAGATGAAATGGCAAGAGAATCTGCTTACTACCCAGGATAGCATTAACTGGCTTCATCTCAGAAGTATAAGGACCACTTTTCACAGTTCAGCATAGTTTTCCACAGTATCTCTCTTTGAGCACAACAGAT
Source organism: Megascapheus bottae (assembly GCF_031878675.1). Lineage (NCBI taxonomy): Eukaryota > Metazoa > Chordata > Mammalia > Rodentia > Geomyidae > Megascapheus > Megascapheus bottae. The sequence continues at coordinate 56,880,290 of NC_143512.1, read as the reverse complement.
AGAAATACAATGCATTGTACCATGTGTTATATATTAATAAATAGACCCAGCACAACTTAAGCTCTGAGGTATTATCAATGTTCTTATCCGAGAACTGGGGAAACTGAGTCTAAAAAGTTAAGCACGTCCATTAGCTTTCTTCCTTTAACAGAGCAATCATTTGGCTCCAAGCAGACCAGTCTTACTCCCAGTCCCTAAACATGTAACATCCATTCTTCATGCCCCAACATCACGCATCAATAGCTCAATGATATTTCCTAGCCCACCTAGACTGAGGTTATGTGAGGATGCAGCTGGATCTGGGAAATCCATGATTGTCTTTGATGGGTACCATATGAAGTGGGAGGGATGGTAGGAAGTGATTTCCAAACTTCAGCTGGCCATTGGAGTGGCATCAGCTATCTCTCTGAAAACTGTGATATGTTCAGACACAGATACATAACTCAAGTAACATCCTGAGATACTTAATTAGCTCATTGTGAAAGCCTAGTTGTCATGAAGTGAAACTTGAGCGCCTCCACAAAAATGCTGTGGCTCTTTCTTCTACCATTTTTTTTTTCAACCAGAGAAAACAGAGTGAAGTTGAGGGGCTGGAGAGACAGGAAGCAATATGGCTTGAAGCCAGATCTCCTCACTGAAACTTTGAAGGGAAGAGAAACAGTACACTTCCTCTCTGGCAGAGCCAATTTTTGTCCACCACTCTCTGTCACTCAAAACCAGAAGTACTCCAGCTAATTCATCCAGCTCAAACAGAGCAGGGCTTTGTCAGACTTGGCACTAAGGCTCAGAACAGAGAACAACACTTGTGCAATCATGAAGTCTCTGAATTCTGGAGACAGCGGCCAACAAAAGAGCAGACACCTCCCTTGTGGCACACAAAGAGTCAGCACAACTGAGGCCACCACATGTGACTCTCCCCCAATTCCAGTCTTAATGAACAAAGCACTGGAAAAGAGGAAAGGGCAAGACCCAGTGGAGTCCTTGTCCTTGAGGAAACTGCAGGAGTTCAGGGATAAAAAATGATTCACTCTACTCCTCCACACCCGCACCTCCCCTACTCAGGAGAGAGAGGGAGGCACTCTCATCAGCAAAGCTAGTGACAGGATTGTCTCACGAGAAGAGTACAGAGGCTGTAATGCTACGGATTTGAACTTTCACTGGAAGGTGGCTCCCCTGCTTAGGCCATCCATACAAACTGCGTTATTTTTGGTCCTGTCTGAGCCAGAATATAGCACCTCAACACTGACCCTGCTCAGCCAACCATCATCGGTGGCAAAGACAAGAAAGCTGTCTGTAGACCAAGTGAGTACACAGAAAGTAACTAGCTAGCAGGCTCCAACTTTGCACACAATGGGGACCACCTGAGCTATCTGGAGATATCAAGGGATCCCATGATACAGAGCTATGGGATGGTGGAAAAGACTGAATGAGAGCTGGGTCTCTTAACCATGGAGTAGAAGGGTCCTGGGAGGACAGAGACTTAAATCAAATTTGAGATTGGTGCTTCAAGTGTAATGAATGTTAACTGGGAATTTATGAGTCCCTTCACAGGTGGTATTAAGTGACAAGAAATAGAGAATGGGCCAGGCGTGGTAGCTCATGCTTGTAATCCTAGCTACTCAGGAGGCTGAAATCTGAGGATCTAGGTTCAAAGTCAGCCGTGAGACTCTTACCTCCAATTAACTTCTTGAAAACCAGAAGAGGCATTGTGGTTCAAGGAGTAGGACCGTAGCCTTGAGCTGAAGAGCTCATGGACAGCGCCATGGTTGAAGGCAGTGCCTAAATTAAATAAAACCTTCTATATTTATACCAAATTGAACGGAACAGCCCATTAACTCTAAGGGACATTGGAGAAACCCTCACCTCACTATCAAGACATCTGAACATGGCCAACAGGGAATAAATCTTTTAACCTTTGGTTAAAAGTGCTCATGCCAAATATGGCACCAGCATCTGAATGCATAGCTGCTGCTGCCCTGTCCATCTTCCCCCCAAAAATCCCATTTCATGAAACTGATTCAATAGTGAGGTTGGGCAAAGCTTGGCTGAGGAGGGAGTAATGATTACTGAGATTTCCTTAAACTAGAAACCTAGCAAAAATCAATTTTGATTTGTGTGTGTGTGTGTGTGTGTGTGTGTGTGTGTGTGTGTGTGTGTCATGGGGCTTGAACTAGGTGTAGGCGCTGTCCCTGAGCTCTTCACCTTAAGGTTACCACCCTACCCTTGAGCCAAGCCCCACTTCTAGTTCACTAGAGGTTAATTGGAGATAAGAGTTACAAGTCCTTTTGTGCCTGGACTGGCTTTGAATCTCGATCCTCAGATTTCAATCTCCTGATAACTAGTATACAGGCATGAGACACAGCTCCTGGTTCAATTTATATTCTTATTATGTGAAAATGATCCCCCTTATGTGAAATGTATGTCTCTTAACCACACGTTAGGAAACATTATTCTTATTTTAAGGTCTGGTTTGAAAAGAACTCTGAATAATTCTTCAGGGGCATGATGATACTAGAAAAGATTGTGCCACAGGCGTCAATTTAAAAAAAAAGTCAGAACCATGAGTATTTCAGCAAACTCTCTAGAAGGACAGAGTGTGTTGGGCCTTGGGGAGGTGGAAAGGCTAGATGGGGCAGAGCCAGGTGGAAGGATGCAGCTGCTAGCTACTCTACCGCAGCTTATTGCCAAGGGACCCTTCATACCTGGGTTGACCAAGTCATCCAATTTTTCAAGAAAAATGAAAAATTCTGTGTTTTGTATAAATGTCATCATTTTTAACTGTTGGCAACTACTCAAAAAACTTGTTTGAAGCTCTGTAGGGGCCAAACTAAACACAGCTGTGAACTGATATCACTGGTGGGTTGCCAGCAAACTCTGGCATAGGTAATGGGAGAAGGTGATCAAGACTGAAATAAAGAATGGAGGCTTTAGAGTATCCTCACCACCCACCACAGGGAGCGTGGAAGTCACTAGAAGGCTTGTTTCTGATCCCACCCAAATAACTAGGCAAAGGAATGCTGTCCCAGCCAAAGCCAGAACCTGCTTTAGCAACAGAAGATGCAATGTGCTGTGGTTAAAACCAAAAGGTTAAGGTTGAACAAAATGATCAAAGGTTGGAAGAGAATTTTTCAACTTTACAAGTATCAAATATACCTTGGATAAGGAAGAAAAGTTACTGAAGTCCACAGATAGAAGTTCAGAGCCTAGAGGTAACATATTTTCTCTTCCTTAGAGAGTGGCTCCAGATTTATTCACAGACATGAGTTCAACACATGTAGTATGATTCTGATAAAATGCTATACCAAAAGCTGGCCATGAGATGAAGCTCACAATGACCATCTGACGCAGACGAGACTGGATATATACATTCTGCGACAAGCACTCAGGTCATTGTCATTGTAGTATTTGGATGACTCAGTTGCCTGCTAACTATTCTCCTTGTTTACGAACTTGACCTCAACAGTTTGTTCTCAACACAGAACCAAAATGATCCTCTTAAAACTTACATCTGATCCTATCGCTTCTCTGAAAAAAAAAAAAGTTCTTCCAGGGCTTTCCATCTCACTTGAAGAAAATGCCAAAGTCATTAAAATGGATGACAAGGTCCCTGATCCGGTCCAGCTCTGTTATACCTCATGTCATTTGTTCCAAATCTGAACAAGTTGCTCTTTCTGCTTCAGCCAACCACTGAAACCGTCACCATTTCCTAAATGTATCAACTATACTAGAGATTGTTGCTCTTCCTGAACAGCTCTTTTTGTGGACATCTGAGGACTACATTCCCACACTTGCTTTCTGTCTTACTCAACGTATACCATCAGAGAAGCTTCCATTGACAACTCAATATCCCTCTGGCTTGGCTTCCTCTTTAACCATACCTGCTTATTTTTCTTGTATTTTCTATCACTACTTGGTAAATTTTATTTGTAACTCTTTCTCAAGTGTGAGAACACAAGGCCCTGAGCTCAAGCCCTAGTACTGGCACTAAAAAGTAAAGAGAAAGCAAAAAAGAAAAAAGAAAGAAGGAGAAGAAGGACAGAAAAGAGAAGGAAGAAGGAAGGAGGAAGGAGGTAAAGAAGGAGAAGGAAGGAGGACATGGAGAAGGAAGAAGAAAGGAGGAAAGAGAAAGGAGGAAGAAAGAAGGAAGAGAAGGAGGAGGAAGGAGGAGAGAAGAGAAGCAGGAGGAGGAAGAGCAGTAAAAGAAAGGACAACAATGATCAAATTAAGGAAACTTTCAATAAAATCCAAGAATATTAACAGCCTCAAAACTAGGAAACTAAAAAGATAATTTGAAAAGCAATTTTGGGACCTTGGGCTATTTCCAAAATTTAAGAACATATGATTATCCTTGTCTATTCCTCTGCTCTGATGAGTAATGTTGGTGACACAAAGTTAAAAGGATGGGTGGTTGCTTTCTGGAAAGAAGGAAGGCTGACTCTTTGAAACTGTTGAAAGATCAGAAAGGATTTGATAGGATTCCTGGCTTGTATGAAAAACTTGGCACTGAACTTGGCTAGTAAAAGACCCATATGTGAGTTTACAACTGAAAGGACATTGTGTCTAAGAACTGTTAGTGAGATCATGCCAGCATCTCTAATCAGGACCTATGACTTTTCTGGATTTCTTAACATTTTTTAAGCCTGTGATTTAGATATAATTCTTCAGAATGCTGGCTGTCGTCAAGATCCAGTAGTGACAACAGTCTTTAGGGATTCTTGGTGGGCTTTCTTAATTTGATGAGATTTTTCCTGCTGTGATACATATTTAAAAAACATGATGGGAAGAGAGAAACACATATTGAAGATATTTTCCTCTAAGGTTATTCCCCCTTCTATGTCTCTTTCTCTTCATGGATAGCTATAGTATATTAGTTTCCTCTTGTGGAATCCTCAGTCATCTTTCCTGCTATCAGTAGGAAAGTTGCTTTTGAGCAACTTAATTCATTACCTCAAATATTAAACATTGAACATGACATTAATCAACCAGCACCAGCTAAAGAATGACCAAAGGACAAAAATGACTCCCTTGTTGACATTTTTTAAAAATGTCTGTATTTGTAACAGGCAAGGCCTTACTATATTAAGACTTCAATTTGCTTAATGTTTTAAATTTTAACTTTATTTAGTTTCAAAGGTTTTTCAAGTTTCAGTGTAAAAAAAGGTTTGTTTTTAGAATAATTTCTTTTAATTCAAGTTTAATAAACTCAAGATGGGGAAATGACTCAAAAACAATGAAATGTGCTTTCCTAAGAGAGTGTATTAGGTTATAATACAAAGAAAACATGTGAATAAAGCCACAGAAAATACAACTTTAATTATAATATTTTATGGCACCCAATTTTCCTTGCAATTAACATATAGAATTCTGTGTTTGATTACCACTAAGTTTACAAAAGCTCATCACATTCAACAGTTAAAATGGGACTGGGAGTGAAGGAGTTTCTCCTTCTTTCTTCTCTTTCCTTTCGTGTGTGTGTGTGTGTGTGTGTCTGTGTGTGTGTGTGTCTGTGTCTGTGTCTGTGTTTGTATATGTATGTGTGTTTTCCAGAATCAGAGCTTGAACTCATGGCCTGGGTGCTACCCCTTAGCTTTTGCATCAAAGCTAATGCTCCATCACTTGAGCCACACTTCCCCTTCTGACTTTGGTAGTTAAATGAAGATGAGTCTCATGGACTTTTCTGCCTGGATTGGCTTCAAACCTGGAACTTTAGATCTCAGACTCCTGTGTAACTAGGATTGATAGGCATGATCCACTAGTGCCAGGCTTTCCTTCTTTCTTTCCCACTGACTGGGTGCTCAGTTAGGTTGTCCTGTAACTCAGTACTTTTGGACTTTTATCTATGGTGTCCTCTTGATTTTCCCACTTCTCAATTCTGTTGCTTCTGATCTGCTTTATAGTCTCGATGCTTATTATATATTTCTTTTATCAATTCTTCAATCTAGGAGAAAAAAATGGTTGGATACCTAATTTCAATCTTTCCCCTAAGGGAAATGTTGGCATACTATATTTTAGCAAGGATTACAATTGATTGAGATCCCATGAATATGGATTTCATTGTGCTTTAGGGCTTGTTATGTAAGGGCATGTTCTATAGGAATACAAAGAAGGGAGCTATCACCTTTGGATATCTAGAAAGAAGATGAAAGAAGATGGAAAACTGACTTTTGAAGATAATATGACAGGACTAAAGACAAGGAAGAGAGGTAGTTATTGGTTAAAATATCAAAAAAGGAATTTGGCGTGGAAATAATATGAGTTAATAGCATGAATTCTGTCACTTAAAGCAGAAAAGGGACCAGCAAATACTGTAGGAATGGAAACCAGTGAAAATAATTCTGAAACATGGATTCAACTTGCCAAGTTAAGTAGGATGTATATGGAATGACAGCTTCAAAAGTTCTCACAGTCCAAGAGCTTTCTATTTCCATTCAATTACCTTAAGGACTTTTTCTTTGTTTCCTCATGTTCATAAGATAGATGTACAAGCTACATTCAAGACAGTATGTATGGAGAAAGAATAGAGGAAAAACTACCTGTTTTCATTTAGATCAGAAAAGCAAAAGCTTACTCAGAATTCCCTAGTAGCTTACTCAGAATTCCAGAAATGAGTCAATGGCACCTAGAAGCTGATAGAGAAGTCAAAAGCAAAAAGAAAATCTGTCTTCCAGACTCCATGAGAATAGCAAAGGGAAAATATTAAGAGTAATTATTACCTAACTGACTAACCTCCGTAAACCAGGGAACACAGTATGAATTTGTTGCTAATAGCTGCTACAGACTGTCAGAAAACAGGTGGCACAACGTAAGGCCTGATTTTCCTTACTCTGGTGGTTTTATATAGAACTGATCAGATTGTTGACGTTGAAGGAGAAGCAGTGACATTCTACAGGTGTTGAATTTGAGGTCTAACTGGAAGTCCATCCATTGCCAGTGGGTGGGTACAACTGATACCTGAGCCTGGGCTAATTTGTCAATCCACATAACTGTGAGCTAAATAATGGTCTTTTCTGTCAGCAACTAAAATCTAGGATAGTTTGTCAGTAGGCAATGTTAAAGAAGAGAACTTTCTAGTGTATCTCCCTGTTAATTTCTTGGCCCAGAAGGAAGTCTATCACCAGCCCAGCAGGAAGTAACAACATTTTAAAAGCAGAAACAGAATCATGTCCTTGATTTGCTCCACACACTACAATGGCTCACTTTTATGGGAGCTTAGAAAAATGACTCTCTTGGGGCTGGAAGTTTGGCCTAGTGGTGAAAGTGCTTGCCTAGCATGCACTAAGACCCGGGTTCGATTCCTTGGTACCATATACATAGGGAAAAAAAAGAAAAACAACTCTCTTTTTTCTCTTGCTGCTTTGCCCCTATGCTATTCCTCACTCAACCCTTTGCACTCCAGCCCCATTGCCTTCCTTGTTATTTCTTAAATATACCAGCCACACTCCTCCCTTGCAAACTGTGTTCCCTGCCTAAAATGCTTTCTCCATCTAAACCCATCTGTTTAGCAAAACAGCCGTCACCTATCCCTAGAATCCACATTCCTTTTATCCTGATCTACTTGTCACTTATTCTTTCACACTTTCTTATATACCATATAATTTTCTTCATTATTATGTTTATTATTATTGTTGTTGTTATTATTATACTTCCTCTGTGTAAGCTAGGGTTCTCTGGAGATGCAAAACCAACAATATAACTCTGTGTGTGTGTCTGTGTTTGTGTGCGTGTGTGTGTGTGTGTGTGTGTGTGTGCGCTGAGTGATGATGGAGAAACATAGATAATAGATGATAGATAGGGGGTGGGTGAGTAAATGGATGAACAGATGGCGAGAGAGAGGGGGGAAGGGGGAGAGAAGGGAGGGGAGAGAGAGAGAGAAACAGAGAGAATGAGAGAGAATTTGGGTTACAGCACTGCAAGGACTGGCAAGTTGAAATTCTTCAGGGCAAGCTAGAGGCATGGGAAGAATCAATGTTGCACTCAGGTCTGAAGACAATCTAGAGACAAGTCTCTGTTTCTTCAGGGACCTGAGTTTTCTTGTCTTAGAGAAACGTGTTGTTGGGTATGGAGAAGTCTAAGGGAGGGAAAGCAGAACAAGAGAGGAGGGGCGGGAAAAAATACAATCAGTCTTTGTTTTCAATGGATACAATGTACACACATGAAAATGGAAGCAGATAACTTGAAGGGGTGGGTGGGGTTGGAGAGATGGGTGAGAACAATGGAAAAGGGGTGACTGGATCAAGATGCATTATTGAACATTAATTGGAGTCCTTTGGACAGCTACACGAGAATAATTTTTTTAAAGATTTGTGATTGGATGGGCTTGCCCTCATCTGCTTTACTGATTTAATTGTTGATTCTTTCTAAGGAAAATCTTCCCAGCAATGTTTAGACTGTTATTTGCCAGCTATCTGGGTTATAGGCTTCTTGAGGGGAAAAATATCTTTATTTAGTTCATGAATATATCTCAAGCGCCTCGAACTTTGGCTATCAGAGGGTTGGATTGTAGGAATAACTGAGCCTTGAGAAAGAAAAGTAAGATCCAGCAGAAATAATGCAAGCAAGAGTGATTGGAGGCTTTTTGGATTGATCCAGAAAGTTCCCCCAAAGGATGTGTGCTTTACACATCGTTTTGCAAGGACACTTGGATGTAATTTGGCACAAGAAGGAGTGAAGAAACTCCAGGAAATAAGAGTGATGTGTATATTGGCTCCAAGTAGGGAGAAAGCAAACAAAGTGTGCCCTCAAAGATAACCACATCTTGTGTAAACAAGAGGGACATTTTCAATTATCCCTGAAAAACTAAACATTTCCTCATTACCTACTGAAGTAAAGCATCATTGTCTGTCTATAATAGTAAAAAAAAAAACCATGACTTCTTGAACATCTGAACTCTTACCAAGTAAAATAAAATATTTATATAAAGCAGATGTACACAACACAACTTTCAACCATGATTTTCCTCTTCACAGAAGATCACTACAAATAGATTTTCTTAGACCAAGCCAGTACTTAAACGTCAAATACAATTTTGTGAATGCAGGTACCAGCTTAAACTGGGCAGTTTTCTGCAGAGACAGGCAAATCTCTGGCACAGAACTGCTTCCAGATTCACTCAACTATTAAATTCTCCTAGCATCTGATCCTGATAAGAGCCTGGGACTCTCCCAAACACCTATTTTCTGTAGAAAACTAGAAACTATAGACCAACTAGAAAAGATGTTACAGTAATAACATCTTACAGTAGTCATTGGATGCCTTTGAGAAACTACAACCTTAATTTTCTCAGGAGATAAATACCAAATGACAAATAACCTTTCAGGACAAGAATCTCAAAAAACAAAACAAAACAAAACAAAAAACCCTGGCCATCCAGACAAGAAATGATATCACAGAATGTTTGTAGTTTTTTTTCTATAGTTGTATACAATAATGGAGCAGATTACACAATGCAGCAGTACTATTTATACATTATAGTCATTCATTGATCTATTCATGAGATATTTTATTTAAGCTACCAGTAGTTTAAGAATCAGAATATTAGTACAATAGCATACACTTACACATGAATTCAAAGCATGACTGCTTACACGTTTAGTGGAAGGGGAAATAAACCTAGGACCTATTGGTTTTCATTTTTAGTATTGATTCCTATAAATACATGAGTATGTTTAAAATGCATTTTACAGAGTTGATTGGTCTCATCCATCAATGAAAAACAAGTATTTTATTGCTGATTGCATGTCAAAAGAGTGTTCTAGTGCAACTGAATATCTGAGTAGTTGCCTGGAAATTATTTTCTGTAACCCAATAAAGATGTCAGTATATATCAGCAGTGTGTACAAAGTGTCAGCTATCCATTACCAGAAGGAGAATTCAACTTTGCTCGAGCACTGTGAGAAACCCACAAAATACACTCTCTGATCCTCTGGCCAGTCTAAGCTATTAAGATAAATTCCTGTCTGGCTTCTGTAATTCATCTTCATTTCTGGAGCATATTGCATCACTGATCATGCATCAGTATCATCAGGAAAATGAAGCCCATAAAAGAAATCATGTTTAAATCATCTATCTGAAAATATAGTAAGTTTTGTTACCATTTCCCCTATGTTTGTTTGCTTGCTACATCTATCAACCTTGATTATTATCTCACTGGACATATATTCTATATATCGAAGAATACCACCAGTACACTTTCAGACATAAACTCTTAGAATGTAATTTATAGCAGGTAGCCTCCCACCCAATACCCTTATTAAAAAAATCACAACCATTGCTGCAGAGACTGCTTAGTCCTTCCTGACGGGAAATGAAGGAATGTAGAACTACTCAGGTAACTTTCAGTCAAGCCTCTTGAAATCCTCTCTGGAACAAGATGGCTTATACAATATCTTTAAATTCTCCATATTTTAACTATGTAATTTCTAAAATATATAATTACCTCATATTTAATGATTTGTAAGGTAAACTAAAATATAAATTGCACATATAAAATGGTCTAAACAGTGCCTAAAAGACACAATGCCTTTCTCACTGGGTTTGTTTTTGCTTTCTACATTATTTGGTTACCATCCACATCTTAGTGGAGTATGTACAGTGATATTTTACCAAAAAAATGACTTTTAAGGTACATCAAGAAGTTTTTCTTTTTCTTTTTTTGGTCCTGAGACCTGGGCACTATCCCTGAGTTCCTGAAAGCTAATGCTGTATCACTTAGCCATAATTCCAGCTTTTTCTGTGATTAATTGGAGATAACAGTCTCACACTTTCCTGGCTGAGCTAGCTTCAAACTGCGATCCTCAAATCTCAGCCTCCTGCATAGCTGGGATTACAGGCATGAGCTACTTGGACCTGGCAAGAAGATGCTTTTTTTTAAAATCTCTATTTTCTTTGAACAGTTTTCAAAAGGAATTTCAATCTAACATATCAACTTATGTGTACAATGCTTAAGAAAAGCTTTTTTAAAAAGATGGTCAATGGCAAATCTACTCAAGAAAGGAAAATCTCTTCGCAAGATGCACAATCTAATGCAGAGATTTTGGTTCTGCAATTGGGAAGTTTGTACACTACACAGGACAGAATTTGGAGGTCAACCTTGAAGCCAAACCCAAGTCAAGCTCAGCTTTCCTCCTGTTTCCTGGCTGCATTGTGATAAGGAAAAGTGTGTGATAGGTATTCAATAAAGACATCTATCCCATTTAATTTATTTTTCAAAAAATTCTCAAAACAATCCAAGTGAGAAACACTTTGTATAGAACAAAAACATGCCTTTTCTGTATCATTCCATCTTCACGAATCCTTCAAGACAAGTGAGTAAATGAGTGACACTTGACCATGAGACTCACACACCAGAACTTTCCATCCCAGGATATTGAGTTGCTTAGAGCCATGAATTCCCTTTTCTATGTGCAACACTACCATTATTCCATAGTTTATGCCTTCCTCCTTTCTCTTGCTTTCTTCCCCTCGACTCAGAGGATTTTAATTTGTACAGCACTGAGATCCACAAACTCTTTTCAGTTATTCATTTGAGAGTAGAAAGTCTTCTCACCTTGGGAGAATTCTCCATTCTTCTTTGGTCCACAATGGACTCACAACGGTAGGTGGGTTCATCCTTGGAACAGGGAGGTCACGAGCCCCTATGCTGCTCCCCACTCTTTGGACCTTTGCTTTCTTTTTATTTTTCTGGGCAAGAAGACACAGCAGAAGCCATTGGCTGGCTCTGTGGCTTTATCCAATGTCTCCCGAGTTAACTGTGACATTGTGGCAGGCATCATCCTTCACACTTCTCAAGTCAGTTCTGTTCCACTTAAAGAAAAGGCAAGAACATTCAAAGAGAAACAAAGCAAAGTCCTGTTGAGTTTAACTTCCCAGACCCAAGGGCTGAGGGAGGCAGGTGAACTCCAGCCTCTGTAATCCAGAGCTGTGGGGAGATGAGCTCAACCTCTGATCCTTCATCTGGCAAGTGCTGTCATACTTTGGCACAGTCACTCAAGACTCACTTCATGTGTGATGCATCCATCTTCCATTTGTCCCGTAGCTGGCCATTCACGACACTGAAATGTCATCTCAGTGGTAGTATGTGTATTTAAATTTATAACTACAAAGGCTCTTTTAGGAGGCCCTTTGTTTTCCTATCAGCTGAAAGAGAGAATTTGAGTAATTTGGGAAGACGAGGTTTGTTTAGCTGAGGAAAAGAAGGGAAAATGGGCAAAGATGAAATTGTTTAATTCTTTCTCGCCGAGTAACCACAGAATTACAGATGTCTCTTGAATGCAGTAAATTAATTTCAGTCATGCTTGTTTATTTGTACATATGTTGCCAAAAGTAAAGGTCTAATCCAAAAATTAATGAATTGGGAATCCATTTGGGTATTCATCTGGATCTAGTCCAATAACTTTTTACAGGAACACCCAGACAGATTCTCCTACAGTGCGTTATATGGCCAGCTGAATGATTGATTAACCAGCTAATGCATATCAAGGCACAGTTAAACTCACAGTCTCAAGCGACAGCAAAGTTCAGCTACTTAACTTCAGTCATCTTTTAATATCATTAATTCTACTGGGTTCCACTTACATGGAACCAGAAAGTAGAAAATTTGGGTTATCCAGTGGAAATAACAACTGGTTATGATCCACAGACAAAAATAATGAAAGTATTCAAGGGAAGAAACGTTCTGTTAAAAAGAATCAGATGTTGTGTTATTGGCCTTTCAAAAAGTATAACAAACTGTTTCATAATTTGCCAAATACTATCCATCTACATAAACTAATGAAAGCTCCACTGATTAGTTTAGGAGGGAATCTGATTATTGGGGCAAGAGTTGAAAATAATATGTGCTTGTCTAAATGATAGATTTTTTTTTTCATCACAACATTGTTGACATGCTTTATCGGTCCTAATATATAGGAAGGGACACCCACTAAAATTGAATTCAGAATGCCACTAGGCAATCATTAGGTCATAGCTAAAACATGTAGTCCCTAAAACCATTCCTATTATAAAACTGGAAAAATCATAATACTCTTCATTTGTTTCTGTCAGATAGCCTTAGGATAGTAGTTACTGTATATAATGAATTATTTTTTGTTTGTTTGTTTTTGTCCCCCCCAACACCAGCAATCAGCATCATAGTGTATCTTTTCCCTACTTGTTCAGGACAGACAAAAGAGTAGTAAGAGTGAGCTGTAAAGTGCCATTAGGAACATAACTTAAGCAGGAATTTTGTACCTATTTGTTCTTCAACCAAATTCCTATGATTGAGCACAACTCCTATAGAAAAGAAAGTTCATGTTTTTACTGCCAAATGATTAAAGGAAATGTTGATATTTTTTTGTGTCATTATCACTATGATAAAATTTTGCAGTTCAGATGTATGAGGGTTTAGAATCCACCCACTGACGCCCACTGGCTCACTTCTCTTAGAAGGCTATTCTACACATGAGCTCATGATGGTCCATCCAGCAACATGGTGTGTAAGTTTTGCCTCCATAAAATAAATTATAGATTTGAGTACTCATTTTTGTTTTGTTCTCTTTCTTTCTTTCTTTCTTTCATTTTTGGTGCCATTACTCAGAGCCTACACAAATTCTCTTAACTGTTTTGCCTAAGGCTGTCTACCACTTGAGCCATACTCCACTTTTAGTTTTTGCTGGTGAACTGGAGATAAGACTCTCATGGAGCCTGGACTGGTTTTAAACCAAAATCCTCAGATCTCAGCCATCTAAGGAGCAAGGATTAAAGGTAGGTAGGATCTACCAGTGCTTAGTTAATGATCTAATTAATTTGTAATGGATGACTTAATAGTGGAATAATGTTTAACTTTGGGGCCAAAACATTTTTCAATCCAATAACCACTTGAGATTAGCAGTTCTTTATGGGAACTTAAATTTGGAAGATTGCAGCAGCTGGGAGGTTCCTGGTGACAGCACTGATTGGCACTGTGCCAGCATACCTCCACTACTGTGTGCTTTACCAGGTAGGAAATATAAGTATATTCATTTTTTTTTGTTGGTCATGAGACTTGAACTCTGGGCCTGGGCCCTGTCCTTGAGCTCTTTAGCTCAAGGCTATCCCTACCCCTTGAGCCACAACCCCACTTCTTCTTTTCTAGTGATCAACTGGAGATAAGAGTCTCGAATTCTTTAGTGCCTGGGCTGGCTTGGAACCAATCCTCAGATCTCAGCCTCCTGAGTAGCTAGGATTACAGGTGTGAGCCACCACACCCGGCATAAGGGTATTTTTGGTGATTAAGAATGTGGTTGAGAATGAAACAGGTCTAGTTCAGGAGTAGTGTCATCTTTCTGGTAGTAAAACATTGAGTTATTCATTATATTCCTTTTAGAATTTCCCTTCTCTTCCAAATAATAACCATGTTTCCTTATTATAGGTACTAAATAACCAACTGGTTTTCCTATTGTACCTTGGCTGCCAGGACGCTCACACTCATCCTTACAGAGAATATTGACATACATGTTGAAGATATTCAACCTCTGCTGACTTGCTGAGCCTTCACAATTTTTAAATCTGTTGTACTATAGCCACCAATGAATTAGCATTATCCCTAACTGCAACAAGGATGACCTAGGAAACACGAGGTCCAATCACTTGGCAATCACAAACTCCAGTAACCTGGGAAAAACACAAACACCATGGTATGAGCATTGACTAATCTATCCCCTTCTCACAGTTTCTCTCTTTCTTTCCACTAGGATGAATCATGCTAAAAACTCACTTGCCAGTGTCCTGAACATTCTGGCCCTAGTTTCTTCTACTACAGTCACTGTGAAAAACATTGATATAGTTTCTAGGCCAATCCAACCATGTGCTTTATGAACTCTTGTCCCTGGAAACAAACCATCACGAGAGGATAAAAAACACATAAATCACAATGGCTTGTGCCAATTTGTGGACATCAGCCATGGCTGGGCCTTTGCATCGCTGGATGAGCTCTGAGTGCATGGCTGGCTGTCTTTCTGTTTCTTCACAGCAATCTCACGCCTTTGCTGCTTCTTCATGGACTACCTTATCATTCTTTCCCCACACTAGTGTGAAGCTTTCAAACTCAACTTGTGCTTGGTATGATCCTTTCCTAAGTTCCCAATCACATTTACTTAAAATAAAGCTATAAATGATTATTATGTCCTCTTTGTGCCTGGGCACTGCCCTTGAGCATTCTCAAGGCTAGAGCTCTACCGCTTGAGCTACAGCACCACTTCTGGCTTTTTCTATGTATGTGGTACCAAGGAATGGAACCCAGGGCTTTGTGCATACCAGGTAAGCACCACTCTATCACTAGGCCACACTCCCAGACCCTCTTTTTCTTTTTCTTTTTCTTTTTTTTGGTCAGTTGTGGGGCTTGAGCTCTGGGTCTGGATGCTACTCCTGAGCTCTTCAGCTCAAGGCTACTGTCTTACCTCTGAAGCCACAGCACCACTTCTGGTTTTTGCATGGTTAATTGGAGATGAGTCTCATGGACTTCAGTGCTCAGGCTGGCTTTGAACCACAATCCTCAGATCTCAGCCTCCTAAGTAGCTAGGAGTACAGGCGTGAGCCACTGTGCTCGATTTTTAATGACCACCCCTATAGCCTTTTATAATTATTTTTCTTTAGAAAGCTCTCTTCCTTTGATTTATTTTCTTGGATTTATCAGTTTTAGTTTAAAATTGTTTTTCCTAACCTTGTTTTTCACAGTTATACTTAGCTTCATCATCTTTTCCATGCCTGCTGTCCAGCCATAACACCAATGACCTTTTATCTATGCCCACTAACTCTCCAACAAGGCTATCCTTTCCTCGATCCCACATATATACACCTCACTATAAACTAGGGATTCAAAATTATTCTTCCTTGCTTCTAGCAGTTACTGAAGCCTTGAGATCTGATGTTTTGAAGTCTATGCATATCCTTTATATTCGCTGACAGGGCTTCTTCATCCATGTCCACTGTAGGGAAGATCGTGACAGAATCTGGTTAATATCTCCTGTCAAGTAATTTTGCTGGGGGCACCTGACCGTTCAGTGCCTCCTCTGGGAGAGACACTCTATGGCTGGCATTAAAATGAGGCACAAAGGTTTTCATGCTTCCTGTGGACTCCTGTAAGTCTCCTTGTCTCTAATACACAAATTTCCCACTGCCAGGCCTAGGAAGCTAAAATCAAAGCATTTGTCACTGGGAATAAGTCTCACAATATAGTGTGTACTTCAACTTCAGGCTGGAACCGCTCACAGCTCTGTTCATTACAAAGATTTCGTTTTACAACACAAATACAAAAGTGCTAAAATGCTCTTGGCACTGCACTTCTTCTCTGGGTCCCACTCGTGCTTCCTTTGGAGGCCCAGATACTAATGTTATGCTCATATTGTACTAACATTGCAGAAGCATTACGTTATTAAGTTCCGTTAGAGTTGGGCTCGCTTACCTGATTTTGATCGGTGTAAGGAGACTGGTGAGTACCTGTGACATGATGAATTCACAGCCCAGGGTCACATGCCCTGTCTCCACCAGCATACCTAAAGCATTTTTCTGAAAGGCATAAATATTTTAAATTTTATTTACATAAATTAATAGGAGAAGGGTATCTTACTATAACTCTAAAGATACAGTGTACTTTGAAAAATTACATACATACACTCATGTGTAAATTTTATATGTGCCCACATATGTATATGTACCCATATACATAAACACATGTATATGCACATGCTAACATGTATACATTAATTTTTCAGTAGTTGTGGGAGACCTCAGCTGGTTACATTTGGCTATTGTTAAGAGAATTGCAAAAAACATGGGAATTAAGATATATTACTTCTTTATAATTTACTCTCCTTCAGCTACACATGTGATAGAGTCATATGATTTAGTTTTAGTTTTTTGAGGAACCTCCATACTGATTTCCATAGTGGTTATACGAGCAATATCCTCACCAGCATTTGTTGTTTTTCTAGTTGATTGCCATTCTGACTGGAGTGAGAAGGGACTCTCAGTGTAGTTTTGATGTGCGTTTCCTTTGTGGCTACAAAAGGTATGTATTGGTCATTTGAACTTTTTTTCTGAGAACTGTCTGCTCAATTCATTTACCCATTTGTGATTCTGATTATTTGTTCTTTTGTTTTTTAATGAAAGGCATATAATTCTACACTGCAGATGGTGTAGCTTCTGTTTAGTTTGCAAGAGATCTGAGTTATGATGTAGAACATAATGAAGCTTGCTTTAAGCTCTGCATGTGTTTTTTCCTACCAGCTATGCTTTTTCTAAAAGTGCTGTAGCTTACACTCAGGCAGGCCTTGCCACACTTGAGCCACACACACCTAGCCTTTGTGTCAACTCTTTTTAAAATAGGGTCTCACAGTTGCCTGAGTCAACCTCAGACAATGATCTTCCTGTCTACTCCTCCTGCATCGCTGGAATTACAGACTCAACTCATTTATTGAGATGGGATCTAATTGCTTTGCTTTCAGTGCCCTTGAACTATGCTCTTCTCAACCTCTACCTCCTAACTAGCCAGAATTCATCTTATAAGCTGAATGTAGTTTGAAATCATATAAACCTCTGTCTTAAATTGGCATCAATTCAGTTAGAAAGTACAGAAGCGATTGTTGAAAAGAAGTTGTATTTCTTCTTGCCTTGACAGACCACAATTGAAGTGTTATTCATGGTAAGACAGTGGGGCAAGGGACAAGCACTGGAGAGTACACTCGTCTGTTTATTCTCTCATAACTGGCATGTTTATTCAGAACCCTGGCATGAGGATTACATGAAGTTTCATGGGAAAATCTATTCAACATCAGCAGAGATCTGAAGAAAAGCAGACTATGTAGCTCATTTACAAGAAATTCAGACTTCAAGCTTCAGCCAGGAAGGTGAAGACTTCAGTGTAACTTGGGATCCTGGACCATTAATCCAACATGGGTGTGTAAAATGAGGATGACATGTCAATCAATTTATTGATATGGAATAAATCCATGTCGATAAAATGAACATTGTCATAGCCTGGAAACAACTCCTAACCTGGAGCAATACATTAGCATTGTAACTCCCCTTCAAGGAGCTGAGGTCCAGCATGCTGCTGAGTTAGGTCTCCTGATGGAGGAGTTGAGAAAGGGATAGAAATTGATGTGTGAGAATCGCTAGCATCAAGCATCCCTGTCCTCTTTGCAGGGATGATAGAAATATTGAGTAGAATGTGATCCACCAGCAGCATAGGTGACAGCAAAGCTAAGTCCACTAACCTATAGATGTGGGGTGGGGGTGGGGTCTGTTTCCTTGTTATAATTTCACAGGGTAATTCTGATGCAGAAATCTCAGATATACGCTTGGGCATAAAAAGCTATGCCCCAGTTGGGGCAGACAGATAGTACTTAGTAGGTTTTCGGCTGCTATAAAAAACTGAGTAGATTGAAAACAATAGAAACATGCTTGGCTGACAGTGATGGAGTCTGGGAAGTCCAAGATAAGGGTCATGTCCAGTGAGGGCTTTCATAAGACACCATAGCAAGTCAGGCTGCAAAACAAGTATGTGTGAGACAGAGAGGAGGCAAGGAGAGGGCAAGCTTACAACAAGCCCACTCTGAAAAACACCATCCCTTTGCTATAATAACTGCATTAATCCACCCATGCAGGCTCAACCCATGACCTAAATGCATCTTGCAGGTATCACTTTTTAAAATTGTTGTAAAAACCATTGGACTCAAGATGAGTTTAGGAGGAGACCCCCGCGTCAAATCAATGTTGTTGATCAGCTGTACAGCCCTTAAGTCACTGGTGGTATAGATGAAAGACACCCTTATTCTTGGGTCTTTATTGCCAAGCACAAAATCAAGATGGCTACAAATTCTCCCGGCTTCTATGACTAGTGCTTGCTTTATCCTAAAATAAGTGCATCCTCAAGAGAAAAAATGGGAGGTTTCTTGGGTAAACCATGCTTTCTCTGAGATTGTATCAGGGAGCACAGAATTGATTAGCTTGTTTAGAGTTGCATTGAAATTGTTCATGATCTTCCTCTAGACTTATGAAATGCCATTAACAATCATACAATTCTTAAATTTCACTGATATTCAAAATGAGAGGAAAGATTTCTCGTAGTAAACCTATTTTTCCACCTACATAAGTGCCTGATGCATGTGCAACACTTCTTCCTCTTTAATGGAGAACAAAAATCATTTCCACAGATGATTCAGAAAAAAAATCTAAATACATGCAAAAGAATGAAACTGGGCATGGAACACTATTTAAAAATTTAACTTAGATGGGTCAAGTATCCAAAGATGTAAAGCATGTAAATATTCTTGAAGAAAACAGGAAAAATAAGTCATGTCATTGGATCTAAAGCGGATTTATTGTCTGTGACACCAAGGGCACAAGTATTAAAAGAAAACTATATGAATTATACTTCAAACGAATCAAAACAATTTGTGCATCAAAAGACAAGAAATGTTAACAGACAAGAAATGTCAGCTCAGCAGAATGAGAGAAAACATGTACGCTATCCAGAATATACACTGAATCCTAAAACTCAACAGTCACAACAAAACTTTAAACTAGATAATGGACTTACATATTTCTCCAAAGGAAGAATAGAAATAACCAGTACAGACATCCTCAGTTGTGGAGCAAATGCAAAGCTGAACTACATTGAGAGTCTTCTCATCACAATCAGAATGGCTACCAGCCAGAGCACATGCATACACACACACACACACACACACACACACACACACACACACACACACCATCCTTGCACACCATTGGTGGACATGTAAAGTAGTACAATTGCTATGGAAATCAATATAAAATTCCTCAAAAACTGAATCAGAACTAAAGTATGCTCCTACTCTACTGCTTCTGGGTAACTGCCTAGAGGAACTGAAGTACTACTGAAGAGACATCTGAATAACCATGATGAGGATGGCACCATTCACAAAGCCAAAGTATAGAATCAGCCAGTGTCCACAACAGATGAATAAGGGAAATGTGGTTTATATAGACAATGGATTAATAGCCATTTGCAAGAAATGTATATGACTGGAGATCATATTCAGTGAAATAATCTAGACTCACAAAGACAAACATGGAATATTTTCTCTCACATGTGGAATATAGGAATTTGGAAAGAAGTCAAAGAAGGACAAGCCAAAAGTAGATCACAAGAGTATAATGTGTATGTGTGAGAGGAATGTGATCAAAATAAATTATACTGATGCATGAAAATGTTATAATAAAGCCCCATTATTGTGCATAATTGTATAATTAATATAGAAACTATTTCTCAGCATTTATATTAGAGAAATAAAGGGTTATGGAAACAAGAAGTTTTTTTTAGTTGTACTGTTTGCAGTTCTTTTTATCTTTTAATTTGATTTATTCCTTTGTGTCACTGTTCTTGATTTCTTTGTCTCGTATATGAGTTTGTCTGAATTGGGGAAGGGAAGGGGAAGTGTAGAAATGATTGGACAAAGGACGAACCAATTCAGCATTGAACTTCACTGGACACTATGTTGAGATTGAACTATATAGTCTTGTGAGGAGAGGGACCAGGAGGGGAAAAACTGGGATAAAATGAGGGACGGGAGGGGTGACACTGTCCCAAAAGCAATGTACTCATTACATGACTTACGTTAATTGTAACCTCTCTATACATCACACTTAAAATAATTTTATGTCTCTCTAATACATGCATATACAAACACATACACAAGTAATATGCAACAACAAACCCCCTAAAATTATCATGTCACATTTATTAAGATTACCCCAAATAAAAACCAAAACAATTGTTGGCAAAAGTATGGAGAAACAAGAGCCCTTGAGCACAATTGGTGAACACACAGTAAAACAATATAGCTATGTGAAGCGCAGTATTGCCATTCTTCACACACGTAAAAGAAGAGTTCCTGAATTTCTCTTAGTTCTCTTCTGGTTATACAACCAAAAAAACTAAAACCAACGTGTCATCCCTCTGGTAGCAGTTTTTTTTTCTGCGGTGAACCATGATCACAAGATGAAGTCCAAATTCCCATCTATATTAGACAGTTTAGGCTGTCACCACAAAGCATCATAGATTAGTGACTTAAGCAACAAAAATACATTTTCTGGAGGCTGGAAATCCATGAGAGATGGTAGGAGAGCGGGGGGCAGGGGAGGACAAAGTATGGTTGGCTTGTGATTTGAAGTTCTCTTCCTGACTTGCAGATCTCACTTTTTCTCACATGGCAGAGAAAGAGAAAGCCATGTTCTTTGGTGTCGTTCCTTCAAAGAACACCTACCCTAGTGTGCCAGTACGCATACGTGACTTTATTTAACTTTCTTTCTATAGAGATCTTCTGGGAATTGAATACTTGGACATGTGACTTTGTTGTCGGACACAGTTCTGGCCTTCCGTTGTCAGCATTTCCAACATGCAGACTCAGCAACAGCAGGCTGCTTACAGGTCTGGGGGCATTTTGTGCTTCCTCATGTCTATGCCTGTGTCTGAAATGACTGAATACTCCTTTAAAGGAGGACTCGTCCTTTGACTGAACAAGGGCTCTTTTCCTTGCATTTCTTTGCTTGATTCCGCCATCACAGTAAAAGGACTTTCTGTGTCTCATCTATACTTGAACTTACATCACCGAACACCCTTAATAAACTCACAATTTCCGTGTAGTAGAACCTTGAGTGAATAGAACTGTGGAAGCTGATGGGCTCCCCAAGAATGTGAGGGAAGAGTTGGGGGAGGGAGGAAAGCGAGTTATCATTCATTAATAGTATAGATATGGAATGTTCACACTGAACGAAAAAGGGAAACTTTCAGAATCTTTGAAAACTGGAGGACAGGTAGTCAAAGAATATATGACCAGCTCATTTCAGAGCTGTACTATAAGAAATTCAGTCATTAAGGCATCTGAAATAACCTCAGGCTTTAAAAAGAATCATAGGTAATATTCAAAAGAAATTTCTATCAGAGTGGGACTGAGGAATATCCAGATTACAGAAGTTTAAGAAAACTTTCGTTGGATAGAAAATAAGGACACTTGCCATGAGTTGCAAGCTTAAACATTCTATAGATACCTAAAAGAAAAAAAATCTGCAAATTAATTCTCAAAACAAAGCTAGCTTTGTCTTTTCGATTACAAAGATTTTTTTTTTTACTTAGGCCACATAAGTCATACAGAGAAAGTTTAAAGAGAAGGTGAAAATCATTCAAAATTTTACAACTCTAATGTAATGGTAAATACTATATCATTTGAGGGCTTTTTTGTGTATGTGTGGGTCATGAGGCTTGAACTCTGGGTCAGGGCCCTGTCCTTGAGCTCTTCAGTTGAAGGCTGCAACCCTACTTCTGGGCCTGAGTGTTGTCCCTGAGCTCTTCAGCTCAAAACTATCACCCTACCCACAGGCCCACCGCCCCTTTTCTAGTGATTAACTGAAGATAAGACTCTCACATTCAAAGCCTGGGCTGGCTATGAACTGCAGTCCTCAGATCTCAGCCTCCTGAGTAGCTAGGCTTACAGGCATTACCACCGCTCCTGCAAATACTGTATCACTTGTGGATATTCTCCCAGTCACTCCTTTCTATGGCTTATGTATTTTTATGAAAATCAGAGATTATTTCTCTTTATGCAGTTAGTAGATCTGTTCCTTAAGGGCACTGTTGTTAGAATGCAGTGATTTCAGAGTATATGGATAAATTTTGAAGCATGTGTTGCAGATGACTTACTTGAATGAATGATAAAGCTATTTCACTGGTAAGAGAAATGAAAATAATTTACCCCGGGAAACTGCATTTTCAAATGCCTTTGGTTAAGTGCATAGCTTTCTTTGAGTTTGGTGCTTCTGTGAATAAATAAATTTGTAACTCTCTGGAGCTTTAGGGGATATACTTTCATACACACACACACACACACACACACACACACACACACACACACACACACACACACACAATCTTTTCTCATACTGACTTGCCTCCATTTTGTGCTCACTGAATTCAAACACTGAGCAAAGCACCAAGGGGAGAGAAAGGATGTCTATTTTTTTCCCTCACAAGCAAGCTAAGCACAAAGCACTTTTCCACGATGTTGGTACGGGAAGTCAGGATGAACTATCAGATGGATCTTCTTGTTCCTCCCTTCTTCTAGGGGAGTGGAGAGTCTGCTTACTCAAGTCCTGCGGCAGAGCCACTCATCCTGCACAGATAACTCAGGAAGGTAAATCCAGTTTTGTACTGGGAACTAGGAAGGGAAGACTGTGGTAATGGATGCTAAGGGAAGTTACGTACCCTAAAATGAGCCTCTTAGCTTATCCTGCCGAACCTAAGACTAGGTCACTAAAGCAGGAGCTCTGCAAAAGTTCTCATTTCATCCTTGATAATCCCTAGAGCAAACATAAGAGTGAGTTCTCCAATACAAGGCAAAGAATATGGTTTTACTACTCTGAAAATAATGGCATTGGTAACCCCTCCCTCTTCCTGCTCTTTTACCATTTGACTTTAGAATCAGGTGTTTGTGTTTTTTGTGCAATGTACAAAGAAAGCCTGAATCCCTTAAACAATGGATTTAAAAAAAAGAGAACAAGATAGTAGCACACAACGTTGGCTGGAGGATCTCAAATTATATTGCTTGAAAGAAAGACAAGAAAAAGGATATACCACTATTTACTGAGATACCTCGTTAGACGTAATTTTCACCCATTAGATACTTCACAAATGAGGTTCCAACAATCAGTCCTCTCAATTGGATTAAGTAGCTCTATTAAGTCTGGAGTAGAAATGAATCTCCGACATAGCCTGTACATTATTCAAATACATAAATTCATTCTCACTGGATCAGGCATGCTGGTTCTATGAATGAGAGGCCACAGATACAATGGTGATCCCCATAAAATATTTTTACCTACTATCATTGCAATCATGTGAGCTTCTGTAAGGACACTCTAGAATGGTCTATGATGATTAAACTGCCTAATGACATAGACCTCAGACTATATCACTGAGACTACGCTAAGTGATACATGACTAGATAGACACATAGACACACAGGTACACACACACACACACACACACACACACACACACACACACACACAATTACTTACCACATCCAGCATGCTGCACTATAATGGAGTGCCTGTGAGTATTTTACTTGTCTTCCTAGAAGTGCCCATAGCCACTTATTCTGAACATCTGGGGTAATGGAACTCTAAACAAAATAAAGTGTGTGCGTAATGCCAGGCACACTTAATCCCTCTTTTGAATGAATTACCAAAATTAGTGAGAAGGAAAAAATTTGGTAGGCCTAAAAGAACCGACCTTTAATATCACAGCTAATAGATTGCAACACAAAAGTCTTCCTCGAAGTAGATTTATCCTTATGGAATCCCTGTCACACAGGCTAAAGCAAGCCAGATATGACATCCAAACGCAGTGATAAATGGCCTTCCGTGGACAAGGGAAGGTGTCCAGTGAGGTCTCTAGGGTATTGGAATAGAACCAGGTTAATTTAATATCTTTATTCATCTTCTGGTAGAGGGTGGCGGGTATGATAAATGTGTTAAGTTGGCAGCTGTTTAAAAATTACAATGATAGACGATCTAATGCATGATGGAAAAGAAAAGCTAGAAATATGGCAGGAAACCACAAAATGAGATTCAACTTGGAAATACAAATGCCGATACAATTGGGAATTACAATATGAAACAAGGAAAATATCCAAAATCTGGCCTAAAGGGAGGAAAAAAGAGAAAGAATAAGTAACAGAAATCATAGTACTATTCATCCACAAACAGTGTTCTACAAGAGGAAAAACTCTCCTGACTAATCTGCAAATAGTTTGAAAGCCAGTGTGAAGGGCCTATGGCTGGTAATCATATGAGCCATTCTAATAATCTACAAAACAAGCCCATGGCATTGCTGTTTGCCAGATGCAGTAGATACCTTCAGGTGATTGGGAGCCAGTAACATTAGAAGGGTTTTTGGACTCCAGAAAGATGGAAGAAGTGATGGCTGACAGGTATGCAAATAGTCTGCCCACAACAGTCAACTTATGTGCAATTTAGAGACAACACATTCCACTAAGTCACTTAATCTCTCAACTAGTAGGTAAAAATAAAATTCTAGTGATGGCAAAACTGCTTAGCTATGACCAATAGTCAGAATCCAATCCAGTTCATATAGAAATGATGGGGTAGCCTCAAGAAAAATCTAAGATTCTTGGGTTTGCCAGAAGAGGGAAGGAGGGGTTTTTGTTTGTTTTGATTTGTTTTAATTACCTTTCCAGGCATCTTAAAAGTTATTTTGAAGGAAGAGGAATTGTTTATTTTTCCTATTATTTCTCATCATCTTTTGAAGTCAATCAGATCTGGGCTCAAATCCTTGCTGCCTCCTCCTCCTCTTCCTCCTTCTCCTCTTCTCCTCCTCCTCCTCCTCCTCCTCCTCCTCCTCTTCCTCCTCCTCCTCCTCCTCCTCCTCTTCCTCCTCCTCCTCCTTCTCCTCCTCTTCCTCCTCCTCCTCCTCCTCCTCCTTCTTCTTCCTCTTCTTCTTCCTCCTCTTCTCTTATTCTTTTATTGTATTTTACTGTCGGGGTACAGTTATGTTCATCAGGTAGTGGGGACATCATTTCATGAACACTGATACTCCTTCTCATGTTTTTCTCCCACCCCTCACCCCTCCTGTATGAATATACTACTGAAGTTAGTTTCTTCAGCTGCAAAAGGTAGACATTATTCTCTTAAGGCTGATATAAACACTTAAATGCATACTAATAACAGCACTTTACACACATCTGCAGGCAGAAAGCACCTATAGTTTAAAGAAAGCAGTCAAATTCAGTCAGAACCAGTAAAGCATAGTGTAGAAGGATAGCTTATTTGAGTCTGGACTTTTCCCACATCACTGAGTGGGGGTATGAGTGGGTATGTTACATAATCACTGTGAGCCTGTTTTCATTCAACTATTTACATCTTCGCTTTGCAAATAACTGCTTGAAGATGTTAGCTATTATTAGTATATAAGATTGCTAGTTCAAATTGATTAGTATCTTGGATCCTACTTCATTTGTCTTAGCTGGTAATTCTGAATTTCATTGCTACTGTTTAAATGTGAGGAAATCTGAAATACAGTGATTTACCGGGATTGACGGCACCACTGCAACATTCAGACACACCTGAGTTCAAATTTTGGCTCTGACTCTGCCTACCTGTCTGTGTGCAAATGTGATTCAACCTCTTAAAACCTCCCTTTTCTTCTCTGCAAAAGGATTTTTTGCCTCGTGGGGATAGTTTTAAGATTGACAACATATGCCCAGACCCATGGTGCCAGAAGAAGCGTTAGTATTGTGTATGGACAGCTCTCGTAGATCCCCACAAAGCCAAAAAGCATTGGAAAAAAGCTAGAGAAATGGCTGTCCCTTCTTCCTGTATTGTGGGTCAGTTTCTCCTGGCTAGCTCCTAAAACTGGGACTAGTTCCAGGGACAAGCTGCAGCTGAGGACACAGAGAACAGAAGAGAACAAAAATCAAGGACAGTTGGGAGACATCGCTGTGGGCAAACTCAGCTCCTTGTGGATGGAAGTTGGCTGGACCTGGTGTCATTGGGCAATGGTCATGGGAAAGAACAGACAAACAAGAAGGATTGCATAGTCTTAAAGGTACAGAAATAAGCCTGTAAAACAAAAGAGAAAACCAGGTGACTTCTGTGACTGAGTATGTATGAAGTGGGGAACAAAAGCGTGTGGCTCTAAGGAAATCTCAGATACTCAATATATCGGCTGTAAGTCACTAAGGCTATATATGAGCCACCATATATTCTTAGTAATGCACTCCTCTCCTTAACTACTTGTGTTCTTCCCCAATCATAGGGCAACTGTTCATCATAAACGAATTCTTTACAAGTACCATTCTTTTTATCCTCCAAAATAAGCAAGTTTTATTATATACTGCTCAAATTAGAAAGTCCAGATGAGGCCACAGAATAGAATTTTTTCACATTAAATACTTCTCCCCCACAGAACACTTTGTTTTCTTCGTCCACTGAAGAGGAGAACAGAAATAAATTTTGTCAAAAGCAAACAAAATAGCTCCCTTAAAAGGGGTTAGAACACTAGAAAGAAGACAGAGGTTGTGGAAAGAATAGATGAGTGTCAAAGCTAGAGATAATGGAATAGAATTAAGCAAATTGAAATTAACCCTAGCCCTGTAAATAAATATCCAAAATATCAAATCTATGAAGATATTTATTACTTCACTCTCCTTCTGATCTCTAAAGTGGCCCTCTGATATTAAAATCAGTGACTTCCTATTTGTAAATGATGCCCTGAGAATTGGGTGGGTAATTTTGGAAGAGTTTCAACTCCAAGATCACTCTACAGCTATTAATGTAGGAGTGAAATTGCTAACTGGTACACCGAGGAGCTTATAAGAATTAAAAGAAAAAGGAGACGACTCCAGGGGACATTTGCAAAACTGGCCATGAATTGGACAAACAGAAAATGCGATAGATCCTTCTGTGATTTGGAGAAGTCTAAAGTAAGGCTAAGGTTTACACTCAACTACTTCTGCTCTAAGCCTATTACTGTCAATCCCAGAGAATTCCATGGGAGGCTCGGAAAGAAGCTTTATCTCCACTAGCATCTAGAGTCCACTCTAGCCCTTAACAACTGCCTTAGAGACAACTTTATTAGTGAGATCCTGCAGCGAAATTGCAGCCTGTGAATAATTTGTCCTTATGTATCTTAGGTACAATTCTTTTTTGGCTGAGTAGTTTATCACTGTTGAAGTAATCTTGTTTGAAGAAAGAAACTTCTTTCTGACACAAAGATCCCATCCATGGCATCTGTTTTTGTTAAGAATGTAACAGTTATTCTACAGAGGGACAGACTGGTTTCTCATTATAGAAATAATGTGTCCCATCACTTGAGGATCTGTTGATGGAATTTCCTTTCACTCTTATATCTAATAAGATAGGACTCATCTTTAGCACGTGCTGGCCAAGCCACATTAGCAGTTTTCCTTGACTAGGCAAAGATTCTGTCTTGGCTTATTTTATATGTATTTTTGGCTTACATATACACTACACTGAAAGTACCTACGCAGGGCACATTAAGTGACCAAATGATATATAACATTTCTGACGCTTCAATAAATGGAAAAACTGCAAACACTTCAGTCCCTTATTTGGGATACACACACACACACACACACACACACACACACACACACACATGCTGGCGCACACACGCATGCTCGCACACACACTAACAATTTACCTTAACATTTTTTTTAATGTACATTGAGGTTTGAAATAGGAGCCTTATACTTGCTGGCACAGTTCTACCATTTAAGCCATGCTCCCAGCCCTTTTTGCTTTGGTTTAGTTTTCAATGAGGATTTTGCACTTTTGTCTGTATCAACTTCAGACTATTTTCTTCATATGAATAGATGGGATGACAGATGTAAACTATTGCTCCCAGCTTCTATTATGAGATGAGTTCTCACTACTCTTGCCCAGATTGATCTTGAACCACTATCCTTCTGTCTTTATCCTCCTGTTTTTACCTTCAATGTACCTTCAATTTCAGACATGTAATCATACCTGTTCCTTTCACCACAGTTTTCATTAAACTAACTTAATCTCATTTTATACTGCAAATGGTTATGCAGTGTTTTATTAGGTAATTATTCCCTTTAAGATGCTGAATGTAAAGATAATCAAGTGACAAATTCAGGAAGATATTGGCTATTTGGGGGATTTTTCAGAATTTTCAGAATATTACTGACCTCAGGTATTTTGAATAAACCAGAGATTTCCACAGTTTTAATTCAAGTTGAAAATGAAGGAACTCTGGGTGTGAATCTTGCCTATTTGACATTACTTTCATCCAGGAAGTAGCATTTTGTACCTAAGATGATTCCATAGCATCGTTTTCATTGAGTTAGAATAAATTTTAAGCTTTCTTGAATGGTGTATTTCCAACGTAAAGAAAGCCATTGACAAGTGGAATTTTCTTATCTCATTACAAGGACAACATGTTACTCATTTTATTCTCACAATCAAGGAACCTATGGAGATGACATGCCTGGAGCATGTTAGCATTACAAAAACACCTAATACACACATGATCATGAGATCGTTTTAAGTAAGTTACATGTTTCCTTTATAGAAGACATTATATCAGTAGCTTGAACAATGACACTGACAATAAAATAATGACTTTAGAAAAAAAACTTGTGGAACTTTCACTTTTCTCTTGTGCAATTTTGACCCTTGGTAAATAAAACTCAGGCTGAACTTTAGAGACCTGAAGACCAGGAAACATAACCATTATTTAGTGTCATTTCCTCATATGATGAAACTCATTACATGGAGAGGTCAGTTTTACCAGGCTGGAAGGTGTTTCTCTAAAATAGTTATTATTACTTGTTACAGCTCCAGTCTTCAGTTATTCATGGCAATTTCACTAGTTAATGACAATCACCTGAGATCACACATTGAATAAGGCTATTTTGCAAGATTTATAGAAACATTTTAGCTAAACATCCTTCTCCTCCCCTCCCCACTTAATGCAAACTAGACCAATCCAGATATCAACGCACCACACTGACTAATTTGCCAAAACCATAGAACTTTCCAAAAAGAGTTAGTAGTCCTTGAATCTCAAAGCTGGTGTTATCCAGCTACTTCTCCATTAGGGGGCAGTAAAAGTTCAGAACAATCCACCACAACTAGCTAACATTTCTGGACAGGAATATTAGTAGTTTCCTTTATAAATTCTACTAGTCATCTTTTGCATAGAGGCAATTAAGCAGTCTTATGACTGATAAAAGAACAAGAACTAAAACTATCTTCCAGATGTTTAAGCTATTTAATTGATGATTGAAGGGCGTATATATGTGCAGATAGATAGATAGATAGATGATAGATAGATAGACAGACAGACAGACAGACAGACATTGTTCACTGTGTATCATTTCTGTCTAATTCAGTACCAGGAAAATCTTAGCCCTTCAACCTCCTTTTTAAAAATTTATGTCAATATAGCATCTAAAGAACAAATTATGAATCCAGAAAAAATTAATGCTTACAGTGATTACACAACTAAAGCAAAAAGAGCCAGTTATAAAATTCATAGTTCTTGCATCTTGTTAATCTATTTTGACTGTTTATTTTCATTGAAAATGCTTTTCAAACTGGTTTATTGAGTTAGGGTGCATTTTGGAAAATGTTTTTGGCTATAGACAAATACCATCTGTATTAAGTAAACTTGGAATTATTTGTAAGAAAAAATTATTAGTACAAACCCCAAACAGAACAAAAATCACAAAATAAGCCCTTGGAGACAACTAAAGAGCATATATAGGTCTTACAGCAACTGGCTACAGTAGCATCACTAAATATTGCTTAAGTGACTGTAGGAGTCAAAAAATATAGTTCATTTTAAAAAGAGTAGTTTGGAGATAAATATGCATAATAAATAAATTTAGCAATACATTTTAAAAACTCATATACTTATGGGCATTTCAGGTGTCATTTCATAGAAAATGTAGCATTTTGTCTTTCTTTTATTAATTAATCACAGTCAAATAGATTTTTTTCCAGATGGTTTTGTGTTTGTTTTGTTTTGTTTTGAAGACAGATCTTACCACTAGAGCTAGGCTTGCCTTGAACTGACAGTCTTTCTTTTTCAGCCTCTTAAGTTAGAAGTGTACACAACTACACTTGGATTTTGAGACTCTTTTTTAAATGTGATATGCAGAACTCTTTAAACAAGGTTATAACTTACATTGGTGGTATGCATTATTGTGTTTCTTTTTAACAAATAGTTATGCTCTTCTGAGGAGATTTAAGTTTTTTTCAAGATTTTATTAACATTGATTTTTATGTCATATTTCAAATGTCATGTTTAACAAACAAGTATTCATGAAGGGACTCTATATACAATCACTGGCACATAGATTTTAGAACATAATTAAAATTATGCTGAGGGTTTATATGTCATAGATACATATTAATCTATGTAATAAAACATTATGTCTATAGAGTATACAGCCCATCATATATTTTTTATGTCTATGTAGTTATGTTTATATCTCCAAGACCATGTCCATAACCTTGGGTACCCAAATATTGAGTCATCACTTTTGTACTGTTTGGATCTAATATTCACATATTTAGGATACCATGTGCCTTTTGTTTCTTTGGTCTTGACTTATCCCACTCAACATGATTTGCTCTAGCTTCATCCACTTCCCAGCGAATGCCAGTATTTTATCTTGTGTGTTGACTATGTAGAATTCCATTGTTTAATAAGATGATTTTTTATAAATTGATGGCTTGAGGGGGCTGTTTTCAGGAACATGGCATAAACGTTCTAAACAAATTTGGCAAAGTCTTCAGTTTGTTGGACCTAAACACTGCAGAATGTTCTTTGCAGTAATTACTTGTTGGAGGTGGGAAGAGGTGAATCAAGCAGAAATCCCCTAAGTTTTGTCTAGTAGGCCTCTCTGCTCACCTCCCTGCTTGGAGAGGGTGAACCTGGGGTGTGGTTACATGAATGTGGAAGGGTTTCAGGATTCCCTATTTCTGACTTGAAGCTTGTCTCAACCATAATATGCTGCGTGCTGCTTGCTTGGGTAAACAGCAGATAGCTACCTACAGCAGAACCCGTTAGCTGGTGGCCTATTCCACATTTGATGTTAAATATTTTTCAGTTGACTTAGAAAATCTGGGATTAAGGATCTCTATGTACATTACTCAAGGAGAACTTTAGAACATTCTGAGGATTTTTTTTTCTCTCATAGTAACACTGAGTAATGCTTTTAAGACACTGTTAATGGAGTGAAGATAAAGCTATTCTGGATTTAACAAGACACCTCAGGGATTTGTCATTCTTAGAGCAAGCTGTGAAGAGGGCTAGTTTCTATGAGGAAAGCTAGCTTTCTGTTGGTCCTAACACTGGAATTGTGCCCTGCCAGTACTTAATCTGTATTTTTTACCACTTTGCCTAAATGCCCATTTCAAATTACCATGGAGTTCTTTTTAAATAAAAGCCTGATGGAAATGAGTCTGATTGTAAACTCTCACCACTACACAAGATAGAAATAGCTGTATTTACTTACTTATTTATTTATTTATTTAATTCTGTCAATCCAGAATTCAGCATATGAGAGGGTCCCATACATTCCCTTGCTGTGAACATGGCCAATTTCAGTTCAGACTTAATACTAGACACCATTTATTCAGAAAGTCCTCCTGACATTCTTGTTATGGACTGACATATGTCCTGCTCCAAGTTCATCTTGAAATTCCAGGTCCAAATGTGACTTTAGCTGGAGACAGACATTGTAGGAAGCTTATTAGGTTAAATGAAATGATAAAGAGATTGGTTCCTTTTTCATATATTTTATTGTAATTAATAGAAGGGTTACATTATATTCACCAGATAGAAGGTGCATTACTTCACAAGCATTGATACTCGTTCTCATGTCTTGGTCCCCATTTCCCTACCCCCATCCCCAGCCTTCATCTTGTTTTCCCCCCTTCCCTATCCTATTGCCAATAACCAAATAAGCATATATACAATATATCAGATAACAAGATAAAATACTGTAACAATATGAGATAACCAAGGGACAGTGAAAGAGATGAGAGATAACATAGTACATTAAGGAAAACAATCACTCATTATATGGCCTTTGTTTCTATATCCTGGAGGCCCTTTCATTTAGTGTCATACTATATGGCCTTATGTCTCTAGACTTTGTTCTATTGTAAATCTCTGCTAGGAGAGTCCAGGGTTTCTAATGCTTATGACAAATGAGGGAAAACATTGAGCCTATGTTCCTTTGAGTCTGGCTTACTTCACTTAATATGATGTTTTCTGAGTCTTTCCTTTTCTGTACAAATGGGGCAATGTCATTCTTTCTGACAGCAGCATAGAATTCCATTGTGTATAAATACCACATCTTGTTGAGCCACTCATCAACTGAGGGACATCTGAGTTGGTTCCATATCTTTGCCATGG
The DNA here is from genome assembly GCF_031878675.1 of Megascapheus bottae. NCBI lineage: Eukaryota > Metazoa > Chordata > Mammalia > Rodentia > Geomyidae > Megascapheus > Megascapheus bottae. Next base: position 56,847,298 of record NC_143512.1, on the reverse strand, counting down.
TAAATAGTGCTGCAATGAACATCATTGTGATAGTGGATTTAGTATGTCCTTGTTTCTGGAAGATTGGGTAAATGCCAAGAAGTGGAATTGCTGGGGCATAGGGGAACTCTGTGTTTAGTCTTTTGAGGAACTGCCATACTGTAGTGATCCCTCCTGGCCACATCCCTGCCAGCATCTGTTGTTATTAGATTTCTTGATCATGGCTATTCTAACTGGTAAGGTGGAATCTTAGATTTGTTTTGATTTCCATTTCTTTTATGGCCAGAGATGTCAAGCATTTTTTCATGTGTATGTAGACCATTCTTATATATTCTTCAGAGAAGACTTTCTTTAAGTCTTTGGCCCATCTTTTAATGGGATGGTTGTTTCTTTGGAGACTCGTTTGGGAGATTGATTCCTTTTAAGAAGCAAAAGTGATTGAAATGAACCCCAAGAAATAGAAATAAGGGTTTTCTTACTGTATTCTTTGCAGTTCTTTTTTCTTCCCATCTCCATTTTGGGTTTTGGTCCTTTTGTTGCTGTCTTTCATTTCTATACCCTTTGTCTTCTATGTGAGGCTATCTGATGTGGAGAGAGAAAAGGGAACAACAGAGAGAATCAATTTGGGGTGATAGTCACTAGACATTATGTTGCAGGGGAAAGAGATGGGAAGAGGAATATCTGGAGAATCAGGGAGGAGGTGACATTGTTCAAAGGAAATATATTCATTAACTGGCTTGTGTAACTGTAACTCCTCTGTATACCACCTTCACAACAAAAAAACATTTTGACAGTTGAGGGGCTTGAATTCAGGGCCTGAGCACTGTCCTTGGATTTTTCTCAAGGCTAGAGCTCTACCACTTGAGCCACACCACCACTTCCAGCTTTTTTCTATGTATGTGGTACCAAGGAATCGAACCCATGTCTTTGTGCTTGCAAGGCAAGCACTCTACCACTAGGCCAAACTTCCGGCCCTAATTTTTTTTCAATAAAATAAATAAAAGCAAAATTAACCTTGCATTATTTTCTTCCTCTCCCCTCCTTTTTCCTCCCTTTTCCTCCTCTTTCTTCTTCTCAATTCCCTTTTCTCTCTTCATCTCCTCTCTTCATCTATTCTCAACTTCTTTCTTTTCTTCTCCTTTCCTCTCCTTTACTTGTTTACTCCTTTTTTCTCCTCTCTTCACTTCTCCCCCGCCCTCTACAAGCACAAATGAAAGGCCATGTGAGAATATAGCAAGAAAGGCAGCCAAAAACCCACCCTGGTAGAATCTTGATTGTGGACTGGAAATCATCAAATTCTGAGAAAATATATGCTCTTTCAGCAGAGCAAAATACTCCTCACCCACAAAAGGCTTGTTGCCTTCTCTTCATTTACCCACACCAGGATGTTGATTTTTAAAAATCACATTTGTTAAAATTAACAAATTTAAAAGAATTCTCTTCTGAGAAGTACTTGAGCATTTCACAATAATGCCATCCATTTACTCATCAATCCATTTACTGTTTAATAAATATTCATTGAGTATCTCTCACTTTTTTGGGGGTCGTATTGGACCGTCATTGGAAATGCACAAAATCCTGTTTTTTTTTTTTTGCCAGTCCTGAGCTTGAGCTCAGGGCCTGAGCACTGTCCTTGGACTTTCTCAAGGCTAAGAGCTCTATCATTTGAGCCTTAGCACCACTTCTGGTTTTTTCTATGTATATGGTACCAAGGAATCGAACCAGGGTCTTCGTGCATGCTAGGCAAGCACTCTACCACTAGGCCAAACTCCTGGCCCTTAAAAGAATTCTTTACTCATGTTCTTATTTTCTGTCTTCTTCACTAAGAACAATAGTTTCAATTGGATCATTCTAGATGTTTTGCACATTATTAATAATGGAGAGAGAAGAAGAAAAGACACCAGCAAGCCATAGCAGGAAAGGGGAAAATTAGGATAAATGTCAGAGGGAAATTTACATGGATTGAGATCTATAGGATGTATGAACCAAGAGGTTGAGAGAATGGCTATGTAAGGCAAAAAAGGAAAGAATGAAGAAAAATGACTATGTTTGGGAAATGAACTGGAAAATAATGGGGTCATTTTAAAGAAGTGAAGTAACAAGGGTCAATTTCTATGCCAGATGAATGCTGCTTCTTATTCTAGCCAACTGCTTAGCAAAGTTGTATTATACCTATAAATTTATCCAGGAAGCTTGTTAGAATTCAGATTCTGAATTAGTGTCTAGGCTCCGATGAGATGATTGGGAGAGGTGAGGGGAAGGAAATGGAGACAAAAACATGAGAAGGGGTATTAATGTGTGAGAAGTAATGCACCTATGACCTGAGGACTGTAACTGTAACCCCGCTACACATAATCCCAACAAGGAAGAGGAAGAGGAAGAAGAAGAACAAGAAGAAGAAGAATGAGGAGGAGGAAGAGGAGGAGGAGGAGGAAGAGGAAGAGCAGGAGGAGGAGGAGAAGGAGGAGGAAGGGGAGAGAAGGAGGAAGGTGAAGGGGAGAAGTCTGAAACAGTATGGGAATAAGAAATGCCATGATGGGATGCAGGTTATTGATTGTATATTATGTTTGTCCATTTTTATCTCTATCTACCTAATAGTTCCCCCTTTCTCTCTCAGAAGGAAGGAAAGAAGGAAGAAAATGGAGTGAAGGAGGGAGGGAGGGAAAGAAGGAGGGGAGGAGAGATTCAAGAAATAATGTAACTACTACTGATGAATGTGACTGTATACCCTGCCAATAAAACACAATAACAAAATTGTAATTAAAAAATAAACCTGCATGTTTGGTCTTCACTGATACTACACTCTTTGATAACTGTAGAAATATGCACAGCTTAAAAGGAGCCCTTTGATTTTGTTCTTCTTTTTCTTCAGAATTGCATTCTGACCATACTAATTTCAATTGCTAGTAATAATCAAGTATTTTCCCAACCCAAGTTAATGAAAACCAACAAATTGAAGAGCCAAGAAGCTCAGGGAAACCTGAAAACACATGCAAAGGAAAATACAAACAGGCACATCTTTGTGGAATTTCTGTGAACTCAAAATGAAAGCAGCTCCTTAAAGGTAGTTAGAATGAAAAGTTTCACTATGTAAAGGGAGATGAGATAAGGATGTTAGCAGACACCCTTTGTCAGTAACTAAGCAAGCCAGGAAACAAAAGAAAATTACATTTAAAGTACTAAGGGGCAGGGGCTGTGGGGTGGAGGGATAAAACCTTTTAAGCCAGAAAAGACACAAATAAATACCAACTTCCAGATTGAAAGAGACATTACCATCATAAAAATAATGGACATGTTAAAAAAAATGAGAAAGGATTTGCTACTTCTGCATTTCAACTATTTCATGTACATAAATTCAATTTCTAGACTGAAATAAGTTCACTGAAAGTCATGGACCCCAGCCCTAAGAAGCATTTGAGTAGTTTAGTACAAATTAAGCAAATTAAACTTATAATTCAAAAACTTTCTGACTGACAAATTTTACTACATTTTTTCATATATTTTTATTGTAATTAATAGAAGGGTTACATTATATTCACCAGATAGAAGGTGCATTACTTCACATACATTAATACCCTTTCTCATGTCTTGGTCCTCATTTTCCTCCCCCCATCCCCACCCCTCATCTTATTTTCCTCCCTTCCCCTCTGACTTCAAATAACCAAATACACATATATACAATATAACAGATAACCAGGTGAAATACAGCAACAATATGAGATAACCAAGGGACAGCAAAAGAGATGAGAGATAATATAGTACATTAAGGACAACAATCACTCATTATATGGCCTTTGTTTCTATATCCTGGAGGCCCTTTCATTTAGTGTCATACTATATGGCCTTATGTATCTAGGTTTTGTTCTATTGTAAGTCTCTGCTAGGAGAGCCCAGGGTTTCTAATGCTTATGACAAATGAGGGAAACCATTGAGCCTATGTTTAAGGAAGAAATAATACCTATTATTTACAAAATATTCAAGACCTGGAAGAGGAATTCCTTCCCAACACATTAATTGCCCAATATTACTCTGATAAAAATCTCAGGCCATGATACCTCATATACATAGAAACAAAAATTCAACAAACTATGAACAAATCAAAACCTGTCACATATTATGATTTGTATGAGATTTATCCCATCTATGTAAGTTTATTTAAAAATAAATTCATCTGATTCATTATATTTATGTACTAAGGAAAAATAATGTAGTCATCTCCATAGTTGTCAAAAATATTTGACTACATTGAAATCCCTAAATGACAGAGTCTCTGCAATATAAGAAAACTTTCTTAACCTGTTAAATCACACCAGTAAAGTAGTTGTAGCTAAAATCCCCACTCAACTGTGAGAGAATGAATATGTTCCCTGAAAACAAGTAACAAAGCATGGACATCCACAGAGCAAGGCAGATTGGAAAGAAAGGGAAAAAAACTCCATGTAAAAATTACATAAATATCTATGTAGAAAACCATAAATGATCTATGAAAGAGTATACAAGGTAAAATTCTTGAGAATTTCTGCATGCAGGGCACAACTTGTACTAATAAGGCAGAAGACATACATGTCTGTAGAGTTCATACAGAAAGAAATTTGATATAGAAGTTCCACAATTTAATCATTACCTGAAATATTTTTATTATATGGTCAATAACACATGATGGAGATGAATATTTTCTGAATTTTCAAAAACTAGATAATTCCAACTAATCAATATTTAAACAAAATAATTCTACTATAAACATTCATAGAATTGCAGACTATTTGAGCAGCCATGGAATTCAGAATCACTGTTATCTGTTATTTTGCAAAGAAACTCAGAAGTAATTTACCGTAAATTATCCTCCTACTTAATGGCAAAAGAATATCCATGTTGGCATTTTAAGGGGTCTATATTTTGTCCTCCTCTTATCAATACAAATTTAGAACCAAATTAGATATATACTTAGGTATCAAGCAGATAAGGTGTTACAGGTAATTGGTTACTTTTATTAATGTGAGAATATTTGGAAATTAAAAAATCTTAACTGTGAGGCCATATAGGAATGTTATGCTTCATTTCTCAATTAATAATCTGTCTTAGCAGTCACTAGATGAGGAATTTCATGCCTTCCCCTGTAGGGTATGGTCCATGTTACCACATGGTGAAAGATCACAAAAAAGTATTTTCAAGTAGTAGGCTGACTCCAGATAGAAGGAGACAGTCTTAGACATATTTTTCTAGTTGTGAATCAGACTGCCACTTGTTATTCCAGTCCTGGGGCTTGAGCTTAGGACCTGGGCATTGTCCTTGGGCTTACTCAAGGCTGGCACTCTACCACTTGAACCACAAGACCACTTCTGGCTTTTTCTGTAGATATGGTATCAAGGAATCAAACCCAGGGCTTCGTGCATGCTAGGCAATCACTCTACCACTAGGCCACACTCTTGGCCCCCTGCCACTTTCTTTTGGAGGGCGGGACCTCAGCTTCCTTCTCTTCTCTCATTTACCACCCCACTTTCAAAGCATAATATCATGCCCAGAGCATGCTACAATGATGAACTAACATAGATAAGAAATCCATAATTTTTTGAGAGATCAATATGTAACCTAACAATGTAAAATTGTTCAATCACCCAATAACAAGCTCTGAGCCAGGTATTGGTGGCTCATGCCTGTAATCCCAGCTACTCAGGAGGCTAAAATCTGAGGATTGCACTTTCAAGGTGGAAGTGGAGCTGTGGCTCAAGTGGTAGAGTACTATACTAGCCTTAAATAAAAAAAGGTCAGAGGCAGCACATAGGCCCTGAGTTCAAGCATCAGAACCAGCACACACACACACACACACACACACACACACACACACACACGCACACACACACTCTGAGTTTGCAGTCATAAAACACTATTTCTAGCTTAGAAGCACTGTGTTGATAAAAGACCCTTCGATCTACTTCCTGTGTAATAATTATGTGCAAAGGTGGGTGTGAGGCAGCTGCGCGTGGTTGCAGTCACAGGCCACACTTGGCTTCATTTACTTTGACTGCCCAAGGGTCTGTGCTAATTTGCAGACTTCCTTTACAAGCAAATAGAATTTAGCTCAAACTGAGTTGCCATCATTTTAATTATGGTGTACCCACGCGGCTCTCAATCAGCATGCTTTGAGTAAAGCTAAAGTCGTATGGTTAGACTGGTATTCTTTTTAAAAAGCTAGCTTCTGAAATAGATAATCTACTGTAGCAGAGAAAATCTACAGTGATCTTAATCAAGGCTAGCTGTCATAGGAAAGCATACACTAAACCAAACTATTTATTTGAATCTAAAAATGAGATTCAGACCTATTATCAATTGAACATATCTATACCCTTTCTCTATAAAATGGCTGAAATGACCTGAAGAAATATCTCATATGCTTTCCCCTAAAATTTATTCTTTAAACAATAAAAAAGAAACTGTTTCTGGGTATAAAGGACTAATGGAAGAAAATGAGGTATGTACCTTCACATACTTGGAGGTAGAGAGGAGATATTTTTTTTATTTTATTATATTGTCAGGGTGATGTATAGAGGGGTTGCAGTTACATTTGTAAGGTAGTGAGTATTTTACTTATTGAACATTGTTACACCTTCTCATGGTTACAATTAGTTTTATACAATAGACTTCTTCCTTCATATAACTAGTGCATTTTGTCAAAAAGATGAACTACTAATTCAGCTCATTTAAAATAGATGCAATTGAGATCTGGAGAGTAAATTTTAATACACTATATTTAAACCTTCTTAAAAGATAAGCTTTTTGGTGTAGAATCTTAAATATGTTATTTTGATGATGTACAGTACTAGGAAGATAATACTCAGGTCATTTCCAAGCAGTTGGGGTTTCAGTACCTAACAGTAGTACAACTTGTGTTTGAAGACAGAGCATTCTCTGAGAAGGACACACACCCCTCAGTGCTGTTGCATGTGAGTGAATGAGGACATGGCTTGGACCTCTGTCAGTAAACAGATGAGATCAGAGACACATGTGGAGCTGCAGCTATGGTTCAATAGGAAGGTGACATCGTTTAGAAAGTCATTTTTCTAACTCTAATCATGCTCTCAGGTTAATGTGGCCAAACATGGGACTTAGGAGTTTAACACAATCAAGCTTCTCTCAGATGTAGTGAAATCTCCCATCAGAAGAGATTAAAGTCATTCAGTGAACAATGTTAAAGATTCAAATAATTTTCAAAATGATTCCCTATGTAAACATGTTATTTCTGAGACTCTAAATCAACCCCAAATAAACCCAAATATTTTTGTTTAGCCAAGCCACCTTCTCATTAGTTCTGAGCAACGGTTCTTTGCTGTGTTAGAGGGAGGTATGCTATCTGATTTCCTGACCTTCTTCTACTTCCATCCACAACATTGCACGACATCCTTTTGTTGATTTTGTTTGGTGAGATGTGGGGCTTGAACTCTGGGCCTGGGCGCTATCCCTGAACTCTTCATCTCAAGGCTAGTGCTCTACTACTTTGAGCCCCAGCACCATTTCTGGTTTTCTAGTGGTTAATTAGAGTTAAGAATATCATGGGCTTTAGTGACCTGACTGGCTTTGAACCATGATCCACAGATCCCAATATCCTGAGTAGCTAGGATTAGAGGTGTGAGCCACCATGCCCAGCAATTGCATGACATTTTAAAAATATTAAATAAAAATAAAAACCGAGGAATTGCCATACTGCTTTCCATAGCGGCTGAACGAGTTTGCACTCCCACCAACAGTGTAGTAATGATCCCTCCTGGCCACATCCCCTCCAGCATCTGTTGTTATTAGTTTTCTTGATCCTGGCCATTCTAACTGGAGTGAGGTAGAATCTTAGAGTTGTTTTGATTTGCATTTCTTTTATGATCAGAGATGTCGAGCATTTCTTCCTGTGTCTATGGGCCATTCTTATTTCTTCTTCAGAGCAGACTCTCTTTCAGTCTTTGGCCCATCTTTTAATAGAATGGTTGTTTTTTTGGAGATTAGTTTTGGAGTGATTCAATTTTTTGAGCTGTTGATATATTTTAGATATGAGGCCTTTTTCCATTGTATGATTATTGAAGATTTTCTCCCACTCTGTAGGCTTTCCAGTTAATTTGCTAGCTAGATCCTTTGCCATACAGAAGCTCTGCAATTTAATGCAGTCCCACTTATCCAGACTTTCTCTGATTTGTTGTGATTCTTGGTCCTTATTCAGAAAGTTTCGACCTGTGAAAAAGAGATCTAGTGTATCTCCTATTCCTTCTTGTAAAGTTTCCAGTGTCGGCTTTTACCTCCAGGTCTTTGATCCACTTGGAGTTAATCCTGGTGCAGCGTGACAAAGAAGGATCCAACTTAATTGTATGCAGGTGCCTAACCAGTTCTGCCAGCACCACTTGTTGAAGAGGCTGTCTTTCTTCCATTCTATTTTTTTTTTGCTCCCTTATCAAAGATTAGGTGGTGTCCATAGGTCTGTGAGTTAATATCTGGGTCCTCAGTTCTATTCCATTGGTCTTCAGGCCTGTTCTTGTGCCAGCACCAAGCTGTTTTGGTCACTTTAGCTCTGTAATAGAGTATAAAGTTTGGTATTGAAATTCCTCCTATGCTGTTCTTTATGCTAAGAATTGTTTTTCCTGCACGGGGTCTTTTATTATTCCATATGAAATTTTGGATTGCCTCTCATATTTCTTTAAAAAATGACATTGGGATTTGATGGGTATTGCGTTGAATTTGTAGATAGCCCTTGGCAAGATTGCCATTTTCATGATGTTGATTCTTCCAGTCCAGGAGCATGGGAGGTTTTTCCATGTCCTCAGTTCTGCTTTAATTTCCTTTTTCAGGGTTTTAAAGTTTTCATCAAAAAGGTCCTTTACATTCTTAGTTAAGTTAATTCCTAGGTACTTTATTTGTTTGAGGCTAATGCAAAAGGAGTTGCTTCCCTAATTGTTACCTCGTTCTTCTTTTTGGTGTCATAGAGGAAGGCAGTTGATTTTTGAGGGTTAATTTTATACCCTGCTACTTTGCCAAAGTTTTGAATCAGCTCAAGCAGCTTGGGAGTGGAGTCTATAGGGTTCTTTACAGAATTATGTTATCTGCAAAGAGGGAATATTTCACTTCCCCTTTCCCTATTTGGATCTCCTTTATTCTTGCTTTTTGCCTTATTGCTCTGGAAAGGAATACTATGTTAAAGAGGAGTGGAGAGAGTGGGCATCCTTGTCTCGTTCCTGATTTTAGAGGAAATGGCTTTAGCTTTTCATCATTAAGTGTAATGCTAGCTGTGGGTTTGTCATACACAGCTTTTATTATACTGAGGAATGTTCCATGGATTCCTAGTTTCTCCAGAGCTTTTAGCATAAAGGATTGTTGGATCTTATCAAATGCCTTTTCTACATCTATTGAGACAATCTTGTGATTCTTGGCCTTGCTCTTGTTGATGTGTTAAATTATATTAATTGCGTATGTTGAACCAGGCCAGTATTTTGTTGAGACGTTTTCTATCAATATTCATTAAAGAAATGGGCCTATAATTCTGTTTCTTTGATGACTCTCTGTCTGGTTTTGGGATCAGGATTATAGTGGCTTTGTAGAATGAGTTTGGCAAAGAGCCTTCATTTTCAATTTCGTTGAAGAGCTTGAGGAGTATTGGTGTGAGCTCTGCTTTGAAGACCTTATAGAATTCAGCTGTGAATCCATCTTAGCCAGAACTGTCTAGAAGATAGTAAGTGATAGACAAATAAATAGGCTAAGTAACTATCTTATTGTCTCCAAGATTTCCTGACATATAGACTAAATTTTCTTTCTACAAATTTTTATTCATTTCCTTGTATCCAAACTGGAAATATGAGTCCTTCAGAGATGTTCTGGGTTAGTCCCTAAGTTAATGTTGAAATATTCACAGTTTCCATATAAAGTCATTAATAAGATCTAGGATAAAATAATGGAGACTCTGAATTCAATCTTTAATACTGCCAAACAAAAACAAAACATTAAAAATAACAGGTCATTTTGGACATATGGAGGAACATGATGCTTGTAGGTTATTCTTAAAATATAGCTTTTTAGGATTTTCATCAACATGGTAAAAAGAAGATAGCTTGCAACTTCTTAACTAGCACATCCACACAAAAATAGCTGCTGAAATTAAACAACCATGCTCCCAGTTCTGCTTTATTACCCTACCTTAATTTGATTTCGACAATTGTCATTCTTCTCTATTTATATATTCTTCATTTAAAACAAAACTAAGGAAAATACTGAGATCATTAAATGTTAAATAAGAAAACTAGAATAAATTATAGGGAACAGAAATGCCTAAATGTTACCTAAGTTACAAGATATGTTGGTGTTTTTGTTGTTAGAGACCATTTAAAACCCACCCAAAACTGGCTTAAACATGAAAAGAAAATTGTTGGCTTGTATCTTTGAATAGTCGAAGAAAATACTGGCTTTAAGAATGCAGAGTCTCAAACATCTTTTTGGGTGTTATTTTCTTTCATTCCATTTCTGTACTCTGCCTTCTTGTGCAGCCTTGCACTATGAAGAAGCAGGATGATTTCAGCAATTGTATCCCTTCCATCCTCTTCACTTTACATCTGATGATCAAAGCAAATCTCTTGCCTCAAAGTTTCAGAATTTCTATTTCATTATGGTACTTTTCCCTAAGTCAGATGTTAATCCTAATAACCAAGAAAGTACCATGCTTCAACGCACATAGACTCTATATCCATATTGAGACTTGAGCTTAAGGAAACCACAGCAGATGGGTCTGGATGGCAGGAGTGAATTGCATAAAGTGAATTCTAGCTTTCTCATTTGTTAATCAATTCATTTATTTATCAAAAGGGCAAACAAATGAGTGACTAGCAAACACAACTGATATTAACTCCATTTTCCCTCCTTCAAGTCTAAGATTTAAACTTACCTTTCCGGGTCAGCTTTTTCTAAACATCTAGTCAAAGAAGTACATTACACTGAATCCAGAATATCATTACCATCTCTGTCACTTTTGTGACGCAGCATGTGATGTTGTGTCCCAAGTTCTCACAAACTGTGTTTCTACCTGTGCAGGTATTGGATATTGTTAAACCATTGGCTCTTGTCCTTGGCTGGTCAAGGATCCCTTTGTAATTCTAAGTTTTCCTATGATTGAGAATGGGTGGATGAGATTTCCCAAGAGATGGTGACAGGAAGGCCCCCAAGGTAGACAAGGTAGTAGTAAAAAGTTAGCTCCCACACATTACTAAGTGCAGTAAACATCAGTGTCTGTCCTGAAAAAAAAAAGCCTGTGAAGACTTAAGGCTGAGTACAATACCCAACATTGGGAGAATGGAGTCTCAAATGCCCACAGATTGCGCACCCCTCTTAGACTGCCTGTTCTTCAGCTCCTCCTTTAAATTCCCAATCCTTCCCTTCCTGCTCCTCAAAATCAATTGCCCAAGGAAGCCACTTGTCTTAAACGCTGGCCTCAGATTTTGCTTTCTGACAGACACTCAGGTGACGACAGACTAAATGCTCTTTGAAGGTAAACTTTATATTTTCAGTACAGTGAGATAACTAAGATACTTCATTGTTAACAATTTGATTCAGAGGAACAGGGGGCAATATAAACGCTTACTAACATCGGGGTATTTGCCCACCAATACCCCAAGTTGACGGCACCATTTTGAGAAAACATGGGCCTATCCCTATACAAATATGAGAAGTTAGGTTCAGTAACCAAAAAAAAGTTCAGGCCTGCTAACACTGAAACCTGAAGAGGGTCATTCCTGTATAATCATTCATTCCAGCGATAGTTGCTCATTATTCCAGTATTAGTAGTTATCTAAGTGAATTTGAATTTTTTGCTTTTTCAAGAAAATAAATAGTTCATTTCAAATCCTTGCAATTTGCCCTCTTGACTTAGGGGTTGGTGAGTTATGAAAATATTTGTCTCTTTGTCAAAATAAATGTAAGGGTTGATGACTTTGTACAGAGTTGAGCAATATCCCAAAGCTTGAAGCCCAGTACTTTGACTTTTAAATTGCTTCTAAGTGGTACTTGACCACTGCAATTATTATTCTTCCCATATGCTGATGGACAAAGGAGAATCAGTAACACTTAGCAGGAGAGAAAGAAAAGAAACAATCAATATAAAACTACTCTAAATCACACACAAAGCCCATTGTCATGTCTGGTAAATGAATTGTGAAAAATATGTCCTCTCTGAAATGTACCACTGGGTCCTCCAGAATAATCTTAATGTTTCAGGCTGCATTAGCAAAACAAACAAAATATGATTTCCTACATTAACACAAAGCTATTCATCTTTACATTTTTACGTTTCTGTAGTGACAGGCTTGTCTGGAAGACCAAAATGATTTCTCCCTTTCTTAGGAATGAAAAGCCAAGGCAACGGGAACAGAGAGTCTGAGTATGGAAACCAATGTCCATTGATATTCTAGCCAAAGCATAAAGTGGTAAGGGTGAGAATTAACATTTAAAGAGGGTTTCTACTATGCTATAATCCTTAATATATTATAGTATGTTGAAGAATGACCTTACCAAAAATGAGATCCTAATCACTGGGATGTGTTGACATTACCTTATGTGGGAAAGAGATAGCCGCAGATGGGTCTTAAAGAGAAGATGTTTAAAATTATTGTTTAGGTGGATTCTATCAGTACAGCCTACTCTCTCATAAGAGAGTGGAGAGGGGAATTAAGCAGAAGAAAATAAGAATATGTTGCCTTGTACATAGAGATTGTAATGATATGACCACAAGCCAAGGAATGCCAGCAACTCTCAAGAGCTGGAAGAGACCAAGAGCAGAATGAATTCTTTGTCAGAACCTCCAGTGAGAGTGCAGCCCTGAGGATACCTTGATTTCATTCCAATGATACTGATTTCAAACTGGATTCCAGAAGAGTAAGAGGATAAATCACTAAGTTGTGATTACGGTTTTACAGTTGACTTAGGAATCTAATATACCTACAATACCTCATTCGATTCTCATACTCCTAGTTTGTATATGAGGAAACTTAGGCTTGGAGGGCCTTAAGTTACCTGGCAAATTAGTGGGAGAAAAGGCATTTGGTTCCATTAAATTCCAAATAAATACGTTCTGTAATCCAGCCAGGCAAATCTGTTTCTAGGACTTTATTTCCCTGCTCTTCACATTCTGTACCCTGAGCCATATGGCCTATTACACATGATTCCACATGCCCTTTATCTACTTTCCTTGTCCTTTGTCTGTTACCTTTTGCTCTGGCTTCATCATATAATTACCCTTAAGTCTTGCTTTTCTTTTCCTTCTTTCCTTCCTTCCTTTCTTCCTTCCTTCCTTCCGTTCTTTCTTTTTTCCATTATTTTTTCTCTTTCCAGTCCTTGGGCTTGAATTCTGTGCCTGGACACTATCCCTGGGCTTCGTTTTGCTCAAGGCTAATGCTCTAACACTTAAGCCACAGCACTACTTCTGGCTTTTTCTGAGTAGTTTATTTGAGATAAGAGTCTCACAAATTTTCTCCTCCAGGCTGGCTTTGAATCTCGATCATCAGATCTCAGCCTCATGAGTAGCTAGGATTCAGGAGTGAGCCACCAGTCCCTGGAAAGTTTCACTGAGGTATGAGTTCCTGTACGGCAGGGACTGTGCTTTAATTTTGTTCTCCAGGCCTAGAAGACACTCTAACTATGATGTGATGCTATGCTCCTCACTAATGCTTAGGTAGACTCAAGAATAAATAGGTAGGTCTTCAGAGTTTGATATTTGAGCAAGATGAAATACAAGATTGAAAGTTTTCTCTACTACAGTTTCTTTCTAAACGTATAGATATAAGAACAGTATCTATATTGAGATCCATATTATTTATTGTTAGAGTAGGTGGGGCTGTTAAATGATTTAATGCATGTAAAGAGCCTAAAAAAATCTAGCACAAAGAAAGAGCTATGTAAATATTCCCTATTTTTAACTTCTACGACCTTTTTTCATTTATAAGAAAGAAAGACTTTTTAAAGTAAACAAGTAAATGATCTAGGAAGTTTTGAAGCTGTTATCAATTTTTATAATATTGTGGTTTGGTAGAAAACAAGACCAATTTCAAGAAGAAAAATTTAAGTTTGTCATGGCTGCTTAACCATTCCCAAACTGAAAAGGTCAATACCTGTACATTCATTGACTCAGACCCAAAGTAGCAAAAACAGCATGTCAGAAATAATAAGATGTACCACTCCTTGGAATTACACTTGAGACCTTTCCTGGTGGTTTATCTTAGTCTCTGGCAAATGAAAAGAACCTTACTGACTCTATGTCTTAATGCTGTATTAATCTTTCAATCCTTTGATACTTCTAGATTAGCCCCTGCCAGGAACTCAATCTACTGCTTTGTTTCCCACTGATGAACAAATTGGACTAATTTAAAACATGAGGGTGAAAACAGTACAACTCTTCCATTTGCATCTGTGAGACCTGACATTGTTTTTATTGGTTCACAAATTCTTATATAATAAGTGAAAAACAGGGCTTTTTAGGAGATTTGTGGATAAAAGAAAAACATACTAAAAAGCTTTGAGGCTATTTTTTTGTTTTATCTTAATTTGTTTCTGCTCACACAAAGTAAACATCAAATTGTTTTGCAATGAATACATACTTCAGGGTACAAAAACGTACACTCTGAGACCCTAGACACAGAGACTATTGTCTGTCCTTAAAAGTCTGTCCTAAAAATCTATATCACTGCTTATATTCATTAGTAACTTGGAAAGCAAGAGGTATCAGTAGCTTCAAAAGTGTTTTCCTTTGCTAAAGATTAGATATTGGTTGTGCCAAACAGTATCTAAACAGAATCAGCACATTTCATCCCCTAATAGGACAAATATGCACCAAATCGCCATGCCAGCATCTCAAGGACATCTCTGTTATATTTAAGGGGGTTTTGGAGAATGACTGAAATGTAGAATGACTGCACACTCTGAAGCACAAAGTTATGTCAGAAAGGACTGAACTACTGATGTATCTCAGAGTCCACATGTTGTCTCCCTAACTTCCTATTGAACTTCCCCTACATTTAATTATAACTGGTATAGAGGTAAGACATTCTTGATGGA
This sequence comes from Megascapheus bottae, assembly GCF_031878675.1. Taxonomy (NCBI): domain Eukaryota; kingdom Metazoa; phylum Chordata; class Mammalia; order Rodentia; family Geomyidae; genus Megascapheus; species Megascapheus bottae. Next base: position 56,832,259 of record NC_143512.1, on the reverse strand, counting down.
CTAGAAGGGGAAACATGATCAGGGGTATGGGTGGAACTCATGAGTAGTAACAATATTTGGAATGGCTTATAGATTGGAATGTATTTTAGAGACTCAACAGGATATGCAAATTAATAGGGTGCAACTAGTATAGCACAGGGATGAATTAGAGATTCACGTTGGGAGAAATGGATGCATAGTAATACACCATAATGGTCTAGTAGAGGAAAAGCCCAGGAGGCTGAGGCTGAGGATCTTGGAAAGGGACATAGAATTTATTGCCAAAAATATTGAACTTCAGGTGCTGGGAAGTTAGCTATGGGCCATAGATGCCTTGCAAACAAATGGAAATTCAAAATGATGCTTGATCAGAGTAGTCAGAGCTCCAACTTCATTTTTTTCCTCTTAAAATTTAGAATGATTTTAATATGCACAGGTAATTTCTCATTTTTTTGCATTTTACTTTCACAACAACTCTGCATGTGTTACCAAGGAAATTTTTAAAAATTATTTTCATCTTGCATGAAAGGAAGCTCAGAGCAGTTAAAATTTTGATTCAAGGACCCAAGTCAGAACCAGACTTACACTTTCTGAAATTTGTGCTAATAGTTCTAGATGTTGTACACTGGGAAATTGAAATCCTACATTTATTGCTTGCCAATATGGATTGGATACACTGCTGAAAAGTTACAAGGAGGTTATGCAAGTTGGTAAATTTCCATGGGGGGGGTCTATTTGTATTAAATAGGCAGCTGGTGAGTGAGGAGACAAGCAAGAAAGGAGGATTAAAGTGGTTAGCAGAGTAAGAAGAGAAACCAGAAAGAGAGTCACAGAAGGAAGAGAGTGAGAAGCTAAAATTCCAAGAAGAACTATCAGCAATATCAGAAATATTTTCTTTCTAAATTTCTTTCCATCTTCCTTGCCAGTCCCATCCAGAGACAGGACCATTTGTACAGTAGGTGCTGTCATAGTTAGATGTATGAGATCCTGTAAGATACCTCTGCTTATGTTCATAGAGAAAATCTGTTTCTAATTCTTGCTTTATGCCTACAATATCAAAGCTTCAGCATGAGAGTTCCCTGAGTGGGTTTATAAGCTCTATCTCCAGTGAAAAAGTCATCAGTGAATTTCACAAGATTCCACATGTAACCTTTAGTCATAGATCAATATGTAATAACATATTTTTCCATGTAGATCACACCGGAGATGCCATGTCAACACAACAGCAAACAGATGTTTTGGCAAAGAGAAGAGTGTCCATATGTTTACGAATGGCAGTATCTCAGGGTGAGAACCAGTTTTCACCCTTTCCTCATCTTTGTGTTCAGTTTTATTTTGAACATTTGGTTCTGATAGGGGTAAGTTTTCCACCCCCCCAAAAGAAATTTTCAAAAAAAAAAGTAATTTCTTCTTGAAGTAGTAGCAGTATGCAAAATGAAAGCAATGTGGGTTGAATCAAACTAGTCAATATATTCAATAAGATGAATGACAATTGAGTATGTACAGCCATATATATATACACATATATATATATGTCACCACTGGGTTAAGACCTCTGGTTATGTGACTATATATATATATATATGTATATATATATATATATGACACCTTCACAAATTTTTTCTTTAGAGTTAATAGTACCTATCAAAGGTTCTATCTACTTCCCTGAATTTCTCTACCTCTCCAAGACTAGACAAGGTTCAACTAGTCATCTAAGTTCTACCAATAATTTTCTGAGATGTCAAAACATACAGGAATTGACTCTTTGCCCCCCTCCTTGTCTCCCTGCCCCTCCTTAACAATTAAGAAGACTTCTAGACAATTTAACACCACCGTGAGAAAGCCTTTACCAGTAGAAATTCTCAGTGGCATTACTGAAATGTTTAGGGACAGAGCCTAGTGGAGGGAAATTAAGTCACTGGCATCCCACCATGAGGTGAACAGGTCTCTTATACTACATACTTCTGTAAGCAGAAGTATATGTGTGATCACAGAAACAAAGCAAGAGGGCCCAGAGATCGTGGACTGACATCTTTGAAAGTGTGAGTTCATTCCTCTACCTTAAGACTTCTACCCAGGCCACCAACCTCTTTCCATTCAGATGGACCGTCATTTCCCATCTGCTCCTACAAAGGTTTCTTAGACTTCAGAATTAATACGGAATTACTATCCATTCTTCTACCTTTATATCTGAGTTAGTAATAGCACATGATTGGAAAAATACATGCAAACATTTATAAAATACATATTAATATAAATGTTCATCTACCAACAAATGGCATCACAGAAAACTTAAATAACTTAAAAAAATACTGAACTATTCTTATAGATGTCCATGTTACCCTGTGTTGAAAATCATTATCTCCCTAGCATTGAATATAATTGCTGTGTGTACATTATCTAATATAATTAAGCATAATTTAGTATCCTCCTATAGCAAGAAAGAATGAACTCTTAACATTTTATATTTTTGTTTTCATTCTATTCTATTCATGGCCACATTTCAGCCCAAAATCAACTCTAACCCTTCTGAACTTCTTTCATGAACAGCTAGCTCATAAAATCTCTTGTTAATTCTGTCATCTTGGAATGAAACATAAGAATTATGGAATCAGGACCGGGAGTTTGGCCTAGTGGTAGAATGCCTGCCTAGCATGCACGAAGACCTGGGTTCGATTCCTCAGCACCACATACATAGAAAAAACCGGAAGTGGTGCTGAGGCTCAAGTGGTAGAGCCCTAGCCTTGAGAAAGTCCAAGGACAGTGCTCAAGCCCTGAGCTCAAGCCCAGGACTGGCAAAAAAAAAAAAAAAAAGAATTATAGAATCAGAACCCATAGGACTGGCCAGTGTGAACAGGCAATAATACTTGCGAGCATGGCTTCCGTGTGGATTCAGACTCCACCATCTACCAGCAGGTGACTACAGACTAGTTACTGAACTGCTCTAAATCTCAGTTTCCTCATCTATAAAATGAAGATGACTGAAAAGTTGTCTCTTCTCCAAGTTGTTTGGTGGTTGTTTAAGCTAATACGCACTAAATACTTAGTATACTACCTGGAATATTTCTTCATTTGTCTCTGATTTAATTAGACCTGGCTGGAGCATCCTCCTACAAAAACACGATAAGGAATTTCCTTTTCATCATCTGGAAAGTGCTGATCTCCTTCCTTATTACACAAACCACAGTAGCTAATACCCTTCAGGAAAGGGTCCTTTCCCTCTCCTTATTAGCAAATCGTAGCCAAGTCTTAGTCTGTGTTGTAACAAAATGCTTGACACTGGGTAAACATATGAAGAAGAGAGACTTACTTAGTTCAAGGCTCTGGTGACTGGAAGATCTGAACAGCACTTTGGCACCCAGATATGAGCCTCCTGACTGAATTCCAACATGACACAGAAGCAAGAAGGAAAATAGCCATGTGCAGAAAGAGAAGAACGTATGTCATGAGCTCACAACTACCACTTCCAGGAGATCTAACCCATTTCGTGACACTCATATTAACCCTTCCAAGAGTGGTACTCCCACCACTTAATGACCTGCCACCAGGGCTCACCTCTGAAGCTGCCACAGCAGCATGGTGGGAAGCAAGCTTCCAGCACAGTGTTATCTTGAGCCACACTTAGACCTTAGTGTAAAAACTCTGTTGAATTAAGTCAACAATTCACTTTTTAAGATAGAAACCCATTTGTTCTGTTCATTGTGTTTATTTCCTTAGAACTTTCATTCCAAGTTCTTATCACTGTATGCCTCACTCAGTTATATATGAACCAGTTCATTTTCTACTTGTTTTGGATCTTACTCTCCCCAACATCAGTGAAGACTCCTGAAAGGAAGATAAAAGCCCAGGCCTATGCCAAGGCACATGTACACAGTATCCCACCACGAAACTAGAAAAGGCTGAAATTCACATAGCAGCTCACCAGGACTGTGTCTGTGTGCAGAGCTGTAATGGGAGATGAGAGGATTTCAAATCTGTACCCAGAGTCTCTTAATACCGCTGGTGCAGCAATAGGGCATTTTGATTAGAAATTTCTCAAAGTCTCTAACTGACCTCCAAACACAAACTGCATACAAGCAGTGGGTCTTTATAAAGTCTCTCAAAAATGAATAACCATCTTAAAATATAAAGAGAAAGAAATCTAGTGAAATAATCGATATGCAACAACAGAAAAAGTACTGTAAAGATGGTTGGGTTTTTTTGCACATTTCTAGTGTAAGAAAAAGAAAAACACTCAATGTTCATGAAAAAAGCAAACTCTAAATGTTAGAGTTTAGTATGCATATCAAATATATTAATAGTTAATATTAACATATAGTGTATTTTATGCGTGTTTTATCTGCAAAGTATTAGCTGACCACTGGAATTGCAAATTACTAAGGTAATTGAATCATTTGCCACCTACCATAACAGTATCCTATGATACGAGAAAGAAAGCACCTATAGACTTTCTTAACTAGCTCTGACTCACCAGTAGTCTGAGTTTTCTCCGGATTCCTGGAAATAAAGTCATTACTCGGGGATTTGATAGAGAAAATTGCAACCACCAATAAGTCTTTTCTCTTTTCTTTTTCTTCCCTCTAAGAGAAGTGATCATGGAAAGTCTGGTTCTCTTTTTGCCACCTTGCCTGGCATTTCTCTGCATGCAAATCAAGGGAAAGACTCAGAAATGATGCTATAACCACTGAGAAAATGTGTTGTCCTAAATTAGCAGATGCAATACAGTGTGTTTTTCATTGGTGCCTTTAAATGGGATAGAAAAGACTAAATGATATTTTTAAACTTATTGAGGGACAGTGACCCTGACCTGAGTTCAAATCCCATGACCAACAAAAAAATAAATACAAAAAAACAACAATAAAAACTTAATATATCTTATTTTAAGACTTACTAAATAATATTAGTAAGTGGCTTTCTCTACTTCTTAACTGTTTTTTAACACTCTTTCCATCCCCTTACACAATACGTTCGTACTTACAACTCATCCTATAATCTACAGCAAATATTTTCTTTAAAAAATTATGCTCAACAAAACCTAGATACATAAGGCCATATAGTATGATGCTAAATGAAAGGACCTCTAAGATATAGAAACAAAAGCCATATAATGAGTGATTGTTGTCCTTAATGTACTATGTTATCTCTCATCTCTTGCTGTCCCTTGGTTATCTCATATTGTTACAGTATTTTATCTTGTTATCCGATATATTGTGTATATGCTTATTTGGTTATTTGAAATAGGATAGGGAACGGGGGAAAACAAGATGAGGGGTGGGGCAGGGAGAGGGAAATGGGGACCAAGACATGAGAAAGGGTATCAATGTATGTGAAGTCATGCACCTTTTATCTGGCAAATATAATGTAACCCTTCTATTAATTGCAGTAAAAAATTTATGCTCAAAATATCTTCATGGCATTTAAGTGCTCATTGGCATTTTAACCTATATTTAACCAATATTGTTCTTTCTATTTTTTGCCAGTCCTGGGCTTGAGCTCAGGGCCTGACCACAGTCCTTGGACTTTCTCAAGGCTAGAGCTCTACCACTTGAACCTCAGCCCCACTTTTGGCTTTTTTCTATGGATGTGGTACCGAGAAATTGAACCCAGATCTTCATGCATGCTCGGCAAGCACTCTACCACTAGGCCAAACTCCTGGTCCCTCTTTCTTTTTTTAAAGTTAATACATTTGTGACTCACAACTATATACAATTAGATGAATGAAAGTTTATTGAGACCAAAATTGTATCATATTAACTATATTTTCCATATAGATGAATACACAATACAAAATGAATTACTATATCATAAATTTTGAAATATTTTGAAGAACAAGCTGTTGATTAATTAAAAATTTTAAGTAGTCTGGATTGCAGAGTAATAGAGCTAGATGCTGCTGCTGCTGATGTTGATGATGATAGTGGGAGATAAGTTAAGGAGGTCTCTCTGGAAAAAATAGCAGGAGGAGAACAGGAAAGAATGTTATATATATATGCTTATGCTTATATGTATATATCTGTACATGTTATATATGTGAAAACAACATATCATATGAAGCGTTAATGGAATATAAAAGAGTGGATTTGTTCAAAGTATGCTTAACACATCTATGATGTTATTACAATGAAATCACCTTGTTCTATTAATATATGCTAGTAAAAATAATTTATTCCAAATAAAAGAATTAATTGGCACAGACAATACATTGAAGGGAAATAAGCTTTGTTCTAATGAAGATAACAGCATTTGCACTAAAAACAAAGATCCATAAAATCCACAGTTAATAAAATAAAAAAAATTCAGAACAAAGTTTGTTGCAGAGAGAAGATATAAAGCAGGCTGCCTGATTTAAATTAATATTCTAAGTTCTTACTATATAGAGGATTTTGAAACTATGTTGAGGCTATTCTAAATGACTCTGTACATTTAAATCTACCAGAGTCTAGAGTATATTTGACACAAAATTTTACACAACTTAATACTCTACATTGAAACATAAAGTAGCTCTTTGCTTGTATAAACCTAACAAATATAAAATATTGTAAATACAATAAGCACAGTTATAAAGACAAAGAATGTGAGGCTATTTTGGTTTTTTTGTTTTTTTCATATATTTTTATTGCAATTAATGGAAGGGTTACATTACATTCGCCAGATGGAAGGTGCATTACTTCACATACATTAATACCTTTTTTCATGTCTTGGTCCCCATTTCCCTTCCCTCCACCCCCACCCTCATCTTGTTTTCCCCCCTTTTCTATCCAATTTCAAATAACCAAATACGTATATATCCAATATATCAGATAACAAAGTGAAATACTGTAACAATATGAGTTAACCAAGGGACAGCAAAAGAGATGAGAGATAACATAGTACATTAAGGACACAATCACTTATTATATGGATTTTGTTTCTATATCCTAGAGGTCCTTTCATTTAGCGTCATACTGAATGGCCTTATGTATCTAGGTTTTGCTCTATTGCATATCTCTGCTAGAAGAGTCCAAGTTTTCTATTGATGATGGCAAATGAGGGAAACCATTGAGCCTATGTTCCTTTGAGTCTGGCTTACTTCATTTAGTATGATTTTTTTCTAAGTCTTTCCATTTCCTTACAAATGGAGAGATGTCATTCTTTCTGACAGCAGCATAGAATTCCATTGTGTATAAATACCACATCTTGTTGATCCACTCATCAACTGAGGGACATCTGGGTTGGTTCCATATCTTTGCTATGGTAAAGAGTGCTGCAACGAACATCGTTGTGGTAGTAGATTTAGTATGCCCTTGTTTCTGGATGATTGGGTAAATGCCAAGTAGTGGAATTGCTGGGTCATAGGGAAGCTCTATGTTTAGTCTTTTGAGGAACTCCCATACTGCTTTCCATAGTGGTTGAACAAGTTTGCACTCCCACCAGCAGTGTAGTAGTGATCCCTCCTGGCCACATCCCCTCCAGCATCTGTTGTTATTAGTTTTCTTGATCATGGCCATTTTAACTGGAGTGAGGTGGAATCTTAGAGTTTTTTTGATTTGCATTTCTTTTATGATCAGAGATGTTAAGCATTTTTTCTTCTTCAGAGAAGGCTCTCTTTAAGTCTTTGGCCCATCTTTTGATAGGATGGTTGTTTCTTTGGAGATTAGTTTTGGAGTGATTCAATTTTTTGAGCTGTTGATATATTTTAGATATGAGGCCTTTGTCCATTGTATGGTTAGTAAAGATCTTCTCCTATTCTGTAGGCTTCCTAATTAATATACTAGCTATGTCCTTTGCCATACAGAAGCTCTGCAGTTTAATGCAGTTGTGAGGCTATTTTGAAATCAAATCAAATATCTGTTTTTTTGAAATACAACAATTGCTAATGATGGTTTAATATAGTACATTTCAAATAAAGCATAGAATAATAGCAGTCATTTATTTCAGGATTTTCTTTTTTTCATATATTTTTATTATAATTAATAGAAAGGTTACATGATATTTGCCAGATAGAAGGTGCATTAATTCACATACATTGATACCCTTTCTCATGTCTTGGTCCCCATTTCCCTCCCCCCATCCCCACCCCTCATCTTGTTTTCCCCCCTTCCCTATCCAATTTCAAATATCCAAATACAAATTTATCTGATATATCAGGTAACAAAGTGAGATACTGTAACAATATGAGATAACCAAGGGACAGCAAAAGAGATGAGAGATAACATAGTACCTTAAGGACAACAATCATTCATTATATGGCTTATGTTTCTATATCCTAGAGATCCTTTCATTTAGCGTCATACTATATGGCCTATCAAGGTTTTGCTCTATTGCAAATCTCTGCTAGGAGAGCCCAAGGTTTCTAAGTTTAGGATTTTCTAAGGAACTTTTAAAAATATACACTGGAGACCACATATATCAATGATTTGAGTTTTTCAAATGCAACAAAACTGCTAGTATAGAATCCCAGAGAATGATAAAAAGGAAAGATACACAGGGGGAAAAAGAGTTATCCTTAGTCAACACAGGGAGCCTTTGTGCAATATGAGTCCAGACAAGATTCAGAAAAGCTGTTGCCTTTCACAATCTCACTCAGACTTGCAAGGGCTTGGTGCCTGAAGGCCTAAAGCAGATGTCTCAGAATGAAGACATCCCAAAGAACACGTGCCTCACAAGATCAGGGAAGTTCCCAGAACAGCTTGCATTGGCTTCATTTTGCTTTCCTTCTCAATCTTAATAAGGAGGTTGGTATTTAGGTGAGAGAATTCATTCCTGGATGGACTACAGAAGTCGAAAGACTTCTGTATATATTGTGGGCATTCCAGTATACATTGAATGGAACTTTCTATTTCTTTTTTTTAAATTTTATTTTATTGTCAGCATAATGTATAGAGGGTTTACAGTTACATTCATCAAATGGTAGGTGCATTACATTGATGCCCCTTCTCATGTTTTTGTCCCCATTTCCCTCCACCTAACCCTCCCAATCATCTTGTTTCCCCCCTTCCCTTTCCTATTTCAAATAAACAAATAAATATATATACAATAAATCAGGTAATAAAGTCAGATACAGTAAAAACATTAGATTAACCATGAGGGCAAAAAAGAGAAGAGAAATAACAAAGGACATTAAGAACAACAATCACACAAGATAAAGCTCTTGTTTTCATGTCCTAGAGTTCATTTCATTTATTCCTGTCCTATATGACCTTATGTACATAGGTTTTGAGCTATTGTATCCTCTGCTGGATGTGTACTAATTATTACAAATGAGGGAAACCATTGAGCCAATGTGAAACTTTCTATTTCTCGGTTTAAAGTGTGAAGGTAGAAGAAAAAGAGAAAGGGAGGAAGAAAAGGAGAGGGAAAGAAAGAGAGGAGAGAGAGATTCAATCAAGTTGAAAACAAAAGCAAATCTATTTCATCTAAATACCTACTATGCCCATCAATAGCCATTGATTACTGCTTGAAACTGATAGCTTTTTCCCCACGTGATGTTGTAATGAATTGCTCATCCCACTCCAGTGAAAGAATGGCTGCCTCAGCTACTGAGGAATGTGTCAGCTGATGTCTGCAGCTGTCACTTCTGTCAGCAACCATATCAGCTGTAGAATGCCTCCTCACCTAGGGCAACATCTTTTTTGGTGGGGGGGGAAGCGGGAGGCCCTCTGAGAACTAATGATTTGATACAGGAGTAAAGAGGTTCACCATCTTCGTCTAATTAGAAGCAAGATTCCAGGGCCCATTCTAGCTCCAGAGCTCTTGTGAGGTTGCCCATAGCTACCCTCAGATTGTTTAACATCACCACAGAGGAAAATCTTCCATGAGTGTTGATCCCAACACATTCCTCAGAAAACATCCCGCACATTAGTTTCAGTCCCAGATTCTACTTCCATCAAAACTGAAAATGACCACCTTAGAGTCAAGGCTCCATATCGTTTGTCTTATCAAAATAGACAATGTGAAAACTATGTCACTTAAATAAAAGGTAACTAATTTTTTCCCTGTGAAAATGTCTGATGTTCTTAAACACAGTAACCATGCCAAATGTTAAGCTTCAACATAGATGATGTGACCGAGAAAGTCATTATTGTGATTGACTGAAAGTGGGAAAGGACTAGAGATGCTTTTATAGCTACCATTAAAATAAAAGTCATAGATCTTTCAATAAGAGAAATTGATAAGAATCTTCATGGAAAACTATGCAACAGGTTTTTGTAGCTGCCTTTACAAAGTCAGGCTATAAAGACTGAAAAATGAAACTAAATGAATGAAACTAAATTCAAGCTTATTGAAGAAAAGCATCATTTTACATACACAAAGAATCAGAGAAAGTGAAGAGTTAAAAGACAAAGAGAAAGGAAGGAAGGAAAAAAGGAAGAAAGGATCAAATGGATGAATGAACAAGGGAAGGAAAGAAGAAAGGGACAGGATAAAAGATAAGTTTGTGGGAAAGAAGAAAAGAACCTATCAAGAATTCTCAGCCAAACACTAGTGACTCTCAGCTGTAACACGATCTATTAAGAGAGCTGAGATCTAAGGATGATGGTTCAAAGCAAGTCTCAGAAAGAAAGTCCATGAAGCTTTCATCTCCAATTAACCACCAAAAAGCTAAAAGTGGAGCAGCGGCTCATGTGGTGGAGTGCCAGCTTTGAGCAACAAAGCTAATGGACAGTATCCTGGCTCTGAATTCAAGCTCCAATACCAGCACGCACACATAAAAAAATGTCGATGCATACAATTTTTTTCTCTTTTTTTGAAAGAATTTATTAATGTTGATTTTTACATCATATTTTAAAGACAGGTTTAACAAACAAGTGTTCAAGAAGAGAATCTCTATTTACAATCACTGGGACTTACTATTTAGAACTTAACTGAAATTAAGCTAAGGGTTTGTATGTCATAGAAACATATTAATTTATGAAATAAAACATTATGTCTATAGAGTCATAGATTTTTATGTCTATATAGTTATTTTTATATTTCCATTACCATGTCCATGGCATTGGGTATGCTTGGATTTAATAGCCACATATTAAGGATGCCATGCGCATTTTGTTCCTTAGGTCTTGACTTGTCTCACTCAACATGATTCGCTCTAGATTCATCCACTTCCCTGCAAATGCCATTATTTTATCTTGTCTGTTGGCTATATAGAATTCCATTGTGTATATATACCACTTTTTCTGTATCCATTCATCAATGCATACAATTTTTAAAAAGGGTTATAAAAATGCCTCCAGGGTAGTTACTGTGATGTACATGACATGGAATTGAATGTGTGACACAACAGAGAATGGCAGAGATTATGACAACATAGAGAGCAATTTGACTCCCTTATGCCCAAACAGCAGCCATGTCTTACCTCTAGTCTGTTGTTTCATAGGATAAAGTATGGTTTACACTGCCAAATCTTGCAGGTTTTTAGACAAGCCATAAATTCAGAATTTTTGTAATTGTTTAGTTGACAAAATATTCTGATATTTGGACCAACTGTATTTACAGGCCAGATGGTCTTGGAGCTGCCAGCTTGTAAATCCTTCTAGACCACTAATTATAATATAATACTGCAGTTGTGCCACATATTTCTGGAGGTATTGTATACATAAGTTGGGAAAAATCAGAATATTTTAAGTCACAAAAACTGATTGCAATGGGAACCCTTCAAGGTTGGTGTTTATGTTTTTTTTTAATGACATAAGGCACTCCGCAAAGAAGTAATGACATTAAAAATGTGAGGAAATGCAACACAAACTATGCATGGGGTTTGTATATGTACTTCAGTATGTGTTTCTATAATGGGAACAGGTCCACCAACCAGAGTTTACTTCACGTTACAAATTTCTCTTAATTCTCTTGTTGTAGGTTTAACGCCATCTTCGAAAATTCAATAACATGAACTCATTGATCTTGAGCTAAACCTGAATAAGTCCATGACACTGAAAAGCATAGAACCTTTAAAACTGAGATATGATCCATTTAACCATAAAATTCATTGTCTTAAAGTCTACAATCCAATTGTTTTAGTATAATCAGAATCTGTTCAGACATTCCAGAACATTTTCATAATCATCCCCTCTCAAACTGCCAAATCAATGACTTTCATTTTCCTCTTCTCTAGATCCTGGAAACAAGCACTCTTCTTTCCATCCATAGATTTATCCATTCTAGCTAATTTTTATATAAATGGAATGATACATTATTTGTCCTTTTGTATCTATCTTCTTTCATTTAGCACCATGTTTCCAAGATTCGTGCAGGCTGTGGCATTTATTGATACTATTCTTTTATTTTATTCAAATAATACTGTATGGTGGTATTTATGATACTTAATTCATCTTCATTTGATTTATCAGTTGGATTGTTTCTAGTGCGAACTATCATGAATCACCTAAGAAACTTGTATATGTTTCCATATGGGCATATATTTTTGCTTCTTCTGAGTGTGTACCTAGCTGGGGGATTTTTCTTGGTTAAGACCATATTCAACTTTTTTGAGAAACAGCTCAACTGTTTTTCTAAACTGGATTCAACATTTGCAACATTTTGATGCACCAGAAATAAACATCAGGGTTCCACTTTTTGACAACTTCTCCACCACTTATTAATGTCTGTTGTTGTTGCTTTATTACAGACATTCTTATGGGTGTGAGTGATGCAGTGTGACTTTGATTTAAATTTCCCAGTGACTAATAACCTTGAGCATCTTTTCCTGGGTCTGCTAGACATTTGCACACTGCCTTTGCAGAAATGTTTATTCATGATTTTGCCAATTTTTAATTGAATATCTTTTTATTGTTGAGCAATATTATTATTTTAAATGAAACAAAAGCAGATATTTTACTGTCCTGTAAAGAGTGATGTGCACATTAGCTGTTACAGAATCCTTGGATACATAATCAGAAGGGCTACATCTTAAGAGAGTTGGTGTTGAGAATTGAACCATCTTCCATGAGTCTACAGACCTAGATTTGAGTCTTCAGACTCAGCTCCCAAAGTTTCAGGAGACCCATTAGGGTGGATCCAGGTCACAAAAGTTAGCAAGGGAAAAAGTAGCAATGCTCTCTCCAAAATACTATGTTCTGAAAGGGAGGAGTCCAGGCCTGTGATTCAGGCCAAACTACATATCTAACTACTAACCAGTAAAGGTAATTTTGGCACGGTTCATGCTGGAGACTTTTGGGAAACATCCACTCTAGCTATGTCAGAGTAGTAGCAAGTGGATACGGAACTTCTCTGTGAATTAATAGTGCAGTAGTTTTTAAACCTAAGTGACTGTGTAACTTCTTTATCCCAACGGTGGTATCTTTGGAAAGGAGGGGTGATACTAGAAAAACCAGACAGTAGGAAAGTGCTTGTCCACTCGTCCACTGTGCTGGTGATTCAGGGTCACTTTGGGAAACATTCAACATCACCAAAAAGGTACAACCCTCTGGCAATGAAGACACAGTCTACCCATAAGAGCACAGGGGAGTAAGCAAATTTAGTTGTTCAAGTGTCATTTGGAAGCAGAAGATACTAGGCTTTCTGCTCAAAGGGAAAATGACTCATGTTGCCTGAATTTGTGGGTTGGATGTTTTTAGTAACAGACAGGTGTCAAATTTATAGTTTCAAAAATACTTGTCACATTATAACAGTTACTGCACAATATCCATAAAAGTATTTGTATCTTAAGTATAACTAGCTATTATTTATTTTTATTGTAATGTATAGAGGGGTTAAGTTATATTTGCTAGATAGTAGATGCATGCACGTTAATACCCCTTCTCATGCGTTTGTCCCCATTTCCTTCCCCTCAATCATCTTGTTTTCCCCCTTCCCTTTCCTATTTCAAATAAACAAATAAACGTATATAAAATATGCCAGGTAACAAAGTCAGATACAGTAACAATTTGAGATTAACCAAAGGTCAACAAAAGAGAAGAGAAATAACAGTACACTAAGAACAACAATCACTCAAGATAAAGCTTTTGTTTCTATATCCTGGAGATCCTTTCATTTAGCCTCATCCTATATGGCCTTATGTATCTAGGTTTTGAGCTATTGTAACCCTCTCCTACGAGAGTCTTGGGTGTGTACTAATTATTAAAATGAGGGAAACCATGGAGCCTATGTTCCTTTGTTTCTGCTTACTTCACTTAATATGATTTTTTCCAAGTCTTTCCATTTCCTTACAACTGGGGCGATGCCATTCTTCATTTTTCTTCATTTTAAGAATCATGCTTATTGAAGAGTTTATCAATACTACAGTGTTTACTGGTGCTTCATTACTTGGAGAGAAATATTTACTGCTTCAAATTGTCGTAGTTGTTTATCAAAGGAATTTCATTTGTATTCCTGAAATTCAAAAGATACTGAATTACATAGATAATTGCTAAGTTTGAGGATGAATTTTAGCTTATATTTAAATTTTTCAGTGCGATTGTGATCATCACTATGACCATTACCTAATTCTTGCATAACACAGTTAACCTAGCTAGTGTGATGTCTTCTCAAACATTCCGATTTCTGTTTTAAAAAGAGCATTTCTACTCTATCCCTTAACAAATACTTAAATCTGGGAACATGAAAGAATTCATGAGCCTATTTCAAGCTAAGCAGGCTTGCCTATCCATTATTTAATTTTATTTTTAATTACTTTAATTACTGAATTTTAGTCTTTTCAATTAAGGAATTCTAGTCAAGTCCACAGTAACTTATAATTAATCTTCGCAGATATTCTTAAGACAGAAAAATTGGATGTTTGAAAGGCACATGTTAAGCATGTGAAGTTTCTAGATGCCCTGAGGTTTCCAGCAAGAAAAATTTTCCATCATGATCTTTGCTAAGCTATGTCTCACACGGGGGAGAAATTATTTGAAAGAAAAGAACAACCTAGACTTTTCAAAAAGTGCATTATATTGTTATATCTGTCTTTTTACTCACTGAAAATGTATTATATTGTCATTTGTTCTACATCACAAAACATTGTCCACATGGTCTAACTCACAATATTGGGACAAAGTGATTGACAGCTGTCATCATGACTGCTTATTCTCATGGGACCTCAGAACATGAGATCATGAAAAATGCCTTTTCCTCTCTTTCCTCTTGTCTCCTCCTCCCCCATGAAGCTTTCTCATCCCTAAACTCTTCTTGAAAAAAAAATCTAAAGATAGAAAAGTTAACAATACACTGTGTTCTAGGATTATATTTCTTTCAAGTTGGCTGACATCCTAACACCTCGAGCCATGGGCCGTTCAGAATGCATCAACTATGAAAGGTCAGTTCTGGCCATTCCAGTAATGGGATTTAGCCAACAACAATAGAAATGTGGTCAAATGCTGTCTGGGGAGATGAAGACTGCTCCAGATTCATTCCATCCAACAGTGATTGGGGCACTATGTCATAAAGGTGCCGTCTTTCCAATGGGAAGGAAAAGGCAAAGTCACAATCACTGGAAAGGCTTAAAAATAGCAAATAACTTTTCTCAGCTGAAGGAGAACCCTAAACATTGAGGAATTATTTTGCTTTCCTCTGTCTCACACGAGATTCTTAATTAATCCTAATTGCAGATGGGGTTCTTTTTTATTGCTATTGTGTGATTGGGCCCCCTTCCAGTATAACTTCTACAAGAATGAGATTAGCACATCATAGTTTTATTAAGAATGAAGAAAACTAAAGGCAGGAAAAACAAGAAGATATTAAGATATTAGTAAGAGAATAAAATGCATGTTTTTCTGTGATATTCAGCTATTCTTCCACATCTTCAAACAAAACTAGCATTCTCCTCTACAAGAGCTAGCCTGTGAGCATGCCTAGGTATGCTTGCTTCATCTTTCCTCCTGGGCCTTGACAGTTTTCTTAGTGGAGTACCCCAGCAGTAGCAGATACTCTGGCCCTCCGAATTATGTTGTGGACTGTATTATGAATTTTGATGTGGCTTATCTTAGAATCCCCTGGGGTAAGAACTGGACTGCAGTACCCCCCTGAAGCCTACCTGATATGTTGACTCCACAGCAGATGGTGAATTAGACACAACTTTTGTTGGACTCTGGAGTCCAGGCTCAAGTGGTATGACAGTGATCTCCCCTGAAGGGCAGATAACTCAACCTGGAAAGATTAGACTGTGACCAATGAGAATCAGGAAACAAACTATTAGATAAACCTTTGCCTTTATTTCCCTGAAAGATTATTGTAAAGATTTGTAAAAAGCTACTACACTGTTAGTGGGGATGTAAACTTGTTCAATCACTCTGAAAAACAGTATGAAAAAGTAGTCACTCCTCAAAAGACTAAGCACAGAGCTTCTCTATGACCCAGCAGTCTCACTCCTGAGAGTTTATCCAATTGACACAACACAGTCTACAGTAAAGCCACTAGCATAACCATGTTCATTTCAGCACTGGCTACTATAACTAAGATATGAGATATGGAATCAATCCAGATGCCCCTCAGAGAATGAATGGCAAGAAAACATCAAGAGAGAGAGAGAGAGAGAGAGAGAGAGAGAGAGAGAGAGAGAGAGAGAGAGAGAGAGAGAGAGAGAGGAAAACATACACACAATATACACAATGGAACTCTATGCTTCCATCAGAAAGAATGGCATTTCCACATTCATGAGGATTGGAAAGACTGGGACAAAATTATATTAAGCAAAGTAGCCAGACCCAAGGAAACATAGGTTGAATAAATAGAATGTGCCTATAAATCTACATATAAATCCAAAAAATAAAAGATTAAAAAAAACTATACTTAGACATGATAAATTAAATACGACTCTAAATATTCATATAGTGAGACCAAAGTAGGATAGTTTAAGAGAGGATCACAAGGGCTCAATAGCTATGGGCATATGATCATAGAAAATATTGCTTATCAAATTGAACACCAAGAAATGGTAACAAGAATATTTTTATTGTACTTTTTGCAGTTCTTTTCTTTTCTGTTGTTTCAATTTCATCCTTCTGTTTTTTTCTCTGTACCTTTTGTTTTGTATGTAAGTTCATCTGATTTGGGAAGTATAGAAATGGAGGGACAGGAGTTAACTAATTCAGCAGTGTTACACATTAGACACTATATTGGAAATGAACTATATAATTTGGGGGGGAGAGGAAAAACTGGAAAAAATGAGGGATGGAATAAAATGTGCCCAACATCTGATCTATGTAACTGTAACCCCTCTAAGGTCTGTCACCTTTACAATAATTTTTTAAGGCAGGTTTTAAAAATAAGATGAGAGATTGTATGTGTATCATTTAATGGAACCTAATTAAATAAAATACTAACATCTAAGGATAACATTCATAGTTAGAGTTTCTTCCATGCTTTAAAGATAAGGGAAGTCTACTTTATGTCTCTTGGGCATGGCAACTGATTTCCATTCAACACATTGCCTGATTCTTTTGAGCACACTTTGATGGCTTATAATTTCTGAGCAAATCCTGGACCCATGCTTATTTTTATAGTTGATATAGACCATTGGTACCTATTTTAAACATTGACATAAAGAGTTTCTACAAATCCAAGGTTTTTAGAACTCTTGTATAATTGTATAATGCTAAACAGCTGAGTATTTGGAAATATTCAACTGATTATTTAAAATTTTTGGTTTTCAGCTTTTAGAAAGTCATTAATACAGTCTCTGAGGGAGTACACTAATTCGTTTTTTAAAATATGGAATGCTGCTTGAAACATGTGAGCAACAGCCTAAGACTTGGTAAACAGGATTTTGGCTGTCAGTGCTTTGCAATTTAGTCCAAATATTATCAGACTAAATTGTTCCTTGGTGATTTGAATAATCATAGAGACTATAATAATACTTGAATATGAACTGATTTTTCAAAGTCAGTATGTTTTAGTGCTCATCTAAGGACACAAGTACTTACACATGGTGTATATGAATACATATATGCATACAAGCACATGCATGAGTTGACCAAACTCTCTTGGGTAGTGGATGCTGGAACGAGATATTAGTCCTACATTCTTGAAAACTGTTTCTCATTTTAACCATGAGGTTGGGCTGCCCTCAAACAGTGAGGAAAGGTCATTGTACTCAATGCTGAGTGAAACTTTCTACTCTCATTTACAAAAGCCAAATGGTGATTTCTATATGCAAAGAAAGTGAATGAAGATATTCCACACTGTTGAATTGATATACTGTAAGTAACAAACTAAATGGCATCTTCGAAATTTTATCCCAAGACTTATGAAAAGAATGTAACTTCTGAGTAAAAATAAATGTTATTTCTTGATGTGCTAAATGTTTGAAATCACAAATTATTAGTGATTAAATTTAATATGACAATGCTATTTTGAGAATGAAAAAACTCCCTTTTAGAAATTACAAATACTTTGTTTAAAGAAAATGGAGTGAACAATGTATAGTGAAAATCACATCTTTGTTGTTGTTTGATGTATATATTGAACAAATAATAAGTAACTTGATGCTTATAGTAGATAAGCTGTCCTAGTAAGGACAGCTGTTTATAATCAATAGCTTCCTTCCGTTAAATAATAACAAAGTAGGTGGGGTCCAATGTGATACTAATAATTCTCTACACAATTTGTTTTTAGGCATTTTTCTAGTTGTATAAAATAGTACTATAAACAAAGAAAACACAAGGTAGAAACAACTTAAAAAGAATGTTTTTGTTTAAACTGTTTTGCTTTTCAGACAGCTTGATCTACTCTGAAACAACAGAAGACCCTGACTTCATTTCTAAATCAAAGCACAATCACTACTTAACATCTGTGTTTCTAGAAACTTGAAATTATCTTGCTGACTGCATGATCTTGGATGAATGTTTAAAGGACCATCCAGTAATGTGCAATTTCACTCGAGGCAGGTACTGTCATGTCAATTTGAAGCAATTGTGAATAGTCCTTCCTAAATATTTCTAGTGCCATTTGATAGGTGTCATGGACTTTTAGGAAAATCACTGATCCACTTCCTTCTCTGGCCATGTTTGAAATTACTGGACACATCTCTTTCGTGGCCTCTGGCAGAGGCTTGTGATGTAAATAAGTTCATATGGCCGGCTGGAAAGGAAGAAGGTGTGTATTACGAGAGTCAGTACTTCAAAGCATGTGCATGGCTTCAACCAAAATTAAGAACAGGAGTGCCTTGGAGAGACACTCCTGAGATGTTTCTGCAGATCACAGCCTGCCTTGAGGAATGTTTTCTCTCCCTGTTAATACTCCTCCTTCCTGTTTCTATTTCCACCCCCATCCCAAGAATGTAGTAAAACCAGTGCTAGCTATGAAAATAGAAGGAAGTTCAAATAACAGGGAGAAAGCTGTAGTAACAGAGATAATATGCCCATATCAGAAACACAATGCTAACTAATTTTTATTTGTTATAGAAGCTTCCGAATGTCACTTGTTTTTAACTCTCTAAAGATAAGGACACTTCTATGCCTTACAATCTGGCTTCAAAGTTTCTTTGGTGATGAGATTCTTTCACAGCCCTTTAGTCAAGTCTGTATAGAATTTGATGCATGGTTTCATTCTGGTCTCTGGTCCTAAATTAAATTTTGTGTTACTTTTTGTTTATTTGAGTAGTTACTAATTTTGAAAATTCTATAGTTACAGAAATACTTAACACAGAAGATAAAAGCTTTCTCATCTTTCACCCCCAAAGATGACCGCTCAGTGTTTGCCAGATATCACTACTTCACACACAAAATATTTTTCTACACATGTACCAACATATATTATTGTATTCTCTTTCTACAAAAATTTTACTTTATTCCAGACATTTTTCAACAACTTAGAAGCCACAACACTTGTTTGATCATTCCACTTTTAATTTTCAAACTGAGACTAAAAAGTACCTCATTTATGGTGCAACCATTCTGAATTTATCCAATCTCTTTTCATCTACTAAGCCAGATCAACCTGGTTAATATTTGAATGGTAGAAAACAAAAACTAACGTCTTTCTCTTACATTTTCTTTTCCTTGATTTAATTCTTTTGTCAAGGGGGCAAGAACTTCAGTGACAGAATCAGATTCTACAAAAATGCCATGCAATTTTAAACTATAGTACTCACACCCCCTTAATTTTTATTTAGGAAAATTTAATAAATAGTTTCTAAATGATGTTCGATATAAAGAAAATTTCTGACGAGTGACTCAAGCTCTCTTTAGATTTTCATCTACAATTAAACACACAGGGCCAAAAGATTAAATGTAAATTGGTAGAATCAAAGGGAGAATCATTTTGTGGCTAACATAAGATACTTGTTATAACACCATAAAACCGGTATATTGGCTCTCTTAATTCTATTCAGATACTGTTTTTAGGAAAAGAATATTCATGTAAATCTCTATCTAGTGATATTTCTGAAAGCATGGCAGAAAGAAATACTTGTAACAGAAATGCCCTGTAGAGTTTATCTCCAACAAAGCAAGTGAGTGAGACCGGAAAGAAGGAACTGCCTCTAACCTCTGGTTTTGATTCCAGCTATTTACATTTATGTGCAAAAGAAATTTAACATTAAATACCTCCATTTCCTCCACTGTATCTGAACATCCACCCTCATATTTTGCTGACTGCCAGTTTTTAAAACAAATAGAGTCTTGAACGTGGAGGGAATGCATCAAAGTTACCCGGTGTTTTTTGGTGAGTGGTTTGTCCCTTGAGGTCCTCTCAACTGACCAAATACAAGTTAGACTCAGGAGAGGGTTGGACGCAGGAGTGCATTTCTACAAACACAAACTAGTCAAGGGAACAATCCAAGCCGCAAGGATTCTTGCCAAGAGAAAGCAGAAATATTCTGCTTGCTCCATTCCTCACTTCCAGGCTCTGGAAGCCCAGCTCTGAGACATGGAGTATGTGGTGCAATCCATTGGGCCTGGGTGCTCCCTCTAGCGGTTGTGGGGAATACTAGTCAATGCAACGCAACCGCGGCAGATATATAACCCCAAAGATGTGTTTTAGGGGATAAATAAGGGTTGACCTCAGAGCTATGTGCTTTTAAGGCCATCATGCTAATACTTCATGAGTAATTCCTCTAACCCTTTCTTGTGGTTTTGTTGTTGTTTGTTTGTTTTGTTTTTGTTTTTGTCTTGTGGGTCACAGGGTTTGAACTAGGCTTGGGCACTGTCTATGAGCTCTTCAGCTCAAGATTACCATCCTAACCCTAGGGCCATGTCCCACTTCCCGTATTTCTAGAGGTTAATTGGAGATAAGAGTCTCAGGTCCTTTTGTGCCCGGGCTGGCTTTGAACCATGATCCTCAGATCTCAGCCTCCTGAGTAGCTAGGTTTACAGGTGTGAGCCACCGTGCCCGGCTCCTTTCTTGATTTTGTTCCAGTTATATTTGTGATAAGGTCTCTATTTTTGTCCAGAGGGCTCCAGGATCACCATCTGCCTTTTTACACTTCCAGTTATAACTAGGATGATAGGTGCTAGCCAGCACTCCTGGCTATAGGTTCAGATGGGGTTTTGAATGCAAAAGAAAAACAGAAAGATTGAAAGAAATCCTTCCGGAAAAGTTTAGTTCTAGCATCTGCCTTGCCTACGACACTCAACAAGACATTTCATTACCTATGTGGTATATTTAAACCATGACTAAGAGGTAACTCTAGAAGTCTGAGGAGATCTTTTCTCAGTTCCATGACTCAAGGACCCAATCATATCTCAGTCAGTAATAAAACCTGATGTTATAACAATGTAGGGCAAGGAAAAGAAAGTAGATTGTACTAAAAATGTCTTCTTGGGAGAGAAACATGGGAGCTATAATTGATCATTATAGGTAAAATATCTCAAAAAAACCATATTTCCCTATCTAAAATTTCTAAATATCTGTGTGTGAAATAGTTTAGCACTGAAATGTTTGGATAATTAAGTTCACCTCCAATTACCTTGATTTCAGAAAGTAGGACACATTTTTCAAGGAGCAAGGACAACAAACTTAACAGCACTTGGAAATGGATATGTAGTTAAACTTCAGAATTCTGTATTTTATATGTTTGAATTGTATTCAATTCAATATTGAAGTTTTTGTGTAAATAGAGTCTTTATCCAATTTACCAGCTTATTATTGTACTCAAAAGGAGTAAGATGGTGTCAGGGGAAAGTGTAAACAAAGGAAGAGAAGAGAGGGAGAATGCAGTTAAGAATGCAATGTATGGACCCCTGGCAAACTTGACTGCATAATTTGTGGTAGTGGGGGAATGCATTTGAGCTCTCCTCTAGGAAAAAAAGGGGGGCCGGGAGTTTGGCCTAGTGGTAGAGTGCTTGCCTAGCATGCACAAAGACCAGGGCTCGGTTCGTTGGAACCAAATACATAGGAAAAGCTGGATCTGGTGCTGTGGCTCCACTGAGAAAGCCCAAGGACAGTGCTCAGGCCCTGTGTTCAAGCCCCAGGACCGCAAAAAAAAAAAAAAGATCCAATGTATGTACTAGAAAATTAAAAAGAGTGAGAGAAAGTGTAGGTAGGTGAGTAAGGGCTGAGAAAGTTGAGGATGACATTGATCAAGATATACTACACTCATAAGCTGCTCTGTTAAATGACAACTTCGTTGTATAATTACTTAAATAATAAAAAGTAATTAGAAAGATGCTTTCTCCTAAAAAATTAGACTGTGTTTAACTTGTACTTCTGGAAGAAGAAAGGGATAACCAGGAAGAAGCATTCTTGTCTACATTACTGATGTTTTTTTAAAAAATTGATCTTAAAACTTCAGAATTTCTTTTTTTATTGTAATTAGTAAAAGGGTTACATGATATTTGCCAGATAGAAGGTGCATTAATTCACATACATTGATACCCTTTCACATGTCTTGATACCCGTTTCCCTCCCCCCCCACACCCCCCACCTGTCTTGGTTTTCCCCCCTTCCCTATCAAATTTCAAATATCCAAATACAAATAAATTCAATATATCAGATAACAAAGTGAGATACTATACCAATATGAGATAACCAAGGGACAGCAAAGGAGATGAGAGACAACATAGTACATTAAGAACAACAATCATTCATTGTATGGCTTTTGTTTCACTATCCTGCAGGTCCTTTCAATTAGCTTCACATTATATGTCCTCATGTATCAAGATTTTGCTCTATTGCAAATCTCTGCTAGTAGAGCCCAAGGTTTCTACTGATTATGACGAATGAGGGAAACCATTGAGCCTAAGTTCCTTTGAGTCTGGCTTACTTCACTTAATATGATTTTTTCTAAGTCTTTCCATTTCCTAACAAATGGGGTGATGTCATTCTTTCTGACAGCAGCATAGAATTCCATTGTGTACAAATACCACAACTTGTTGATCCACTCATCAACTGAGGGGCATCTAGGTTGGTTCCATATCTTTGCTATGGTGAATAGTGCTGCAATGAACATTGTTGTGCTAGTGGGTTTAGTATGTCCTTGTTTCTGGGTGGTTGGGTAAATGCCAAGTAGTGGAATTGCTGGGTCATAGGGGAGTTCTATGTTTAGCCTTTTGAGGCACTGCCACACTGCTTTCCATAGTGGTTGAACGAGTTTGCACTCCCACCAACAGTGTAGTAGTGATCCCTCCTGGCCACATCCCCTCCAGCATCTGTTGTCATTCGTTTTCCTGATCCTGGCCATTCTAGCTGGAGTGAGGTGGAATCTTAGAGTTGTTTTGATTTGCATTTCTTTTATGACCAGAGATGTTGAGCATTTCTTCATGTGTCTATAGGCCATTTTTGTTTCTTCTTCAGAGAAGACTCTCTTTAAGTCTTTGGCCCATTTTTTAATGGGATGGTTGTTACTTTGGAGGTTAGTTTTGGAGTGATTCAATTTTTTGAGTTGTTGATATATTTTAGATATGAGGCCTTTGTCCATTGTTTGGTTGGTGAAGATCTTCTCCCACTCTGTAGGCTTCCTGATTAGTTTACTAGCTATGACCTTTGCCATACAAAAGCTCTGCAGTTTAATGCAGTCCCACTTATCCAGCCTTTCTCTGATTTGTTGTGATTCTTGGTCCTTATTAAGAAAGTTTCGACCTGTGCCAAGGAGGCCTAGTGTATCTCCTATTCCTTCCTGTAGAGTTTTCAGTGTGTCAGCTTTTACCTCCAGGTCTTTGATCCATTTGGAGTTAATTCTAGTGCAAGGTGACAAAGAAGGATCCAGCTTTAGTTTTCTGCAGGTGCTTAACCAGTTCTGCCAGCACAACTTGTTGAAGAGGCTGTCTTTCTTCCATTCTATTTTTTTGGCTCCCTTGTCAAAGATTAGGTGGCCATAGGTCTGTGGTTTAATATCTGGGTCCTCAGTTCTATTCCATTGGTCTTCAGGCCTGTTCCTGTGCCAGTACCAAGCTGTTTTGAGAATTATAGCTCTGTAATAGAGTCTAAAGTTTGGAATTGAAATTCCTCCAGCACTGTTCTTTCTGCTAAGAAGTGTTTTTGCTATACTGGGTCTTTTATTATTCCATATGAAATTTTGGATTGCCTCTTCTATTTCTTTAAAGAATGACATTGGGATGTTGATGGGTATTGCATTGAATTTGTAGATAGCTCTTGGCAAGATTGTCATTTTCACAATGTTGATTCTTCCAATCCAGGAGCATGGGAGGTTTTTCCATTTCCTTAGTTCTGCTTTAATTTCCTTTTTTAGGGTTTTAAAGTTTTCGTCAAAAAGGTCCTTTACATTCTTAGTTAAGCTAATTCCTAGGTACTTTATTTTCTTTGAGGCTATTGTGAAAGGAGTTTCTTTCCTGATTATTGCCTCGTTCCTCTCACTGTTGGCATAAAGGAAGGCAGTTGATTTTTGAGGGTTGATTTTATAGCCTGCTACTCTTCCAAAGCTTTGAATCAGCTCAAGGAGCTTGGGAGTAGAGTCTATAGGATTCTTTAAATACAGAATCATGTCATCTGCAAAGAGGGATAGTTTTATTACCTCTTTCCCTACTTGGATCCCCTTTATGCTTGCTTCTTGCCTTATTGCACTGGCTAGGAATTCTAGTACTATGTTAAAGAGTAGTGGAGAGAGTGGGCATCCTTGTCTCGTTCCTGATTTTAGAGGGAATGGCTTTAGCTTTTCGCCATTAAGTATAATACTAGCAGTAGGTTTCTCATACACAGCCTTTATTACATTGAGGAATGTTCCATGGATTCCTAGTTTCTCCAGAGCTTTTAACATAAAGGGCTGTTGGATCTTGTCAAATGCCTTTTCCGCGTCTATTGAGACAATCCTGTGATTCTTGTCCTTGCTCCTGTTGATGTGTTGAATTATATTAATTGATTTGCGTATGTTGAACCAGCTTTGCCTCCCTGGGATGAATCCAGTTTGATCATAGTGTATAATTTTTTTGATGAAAACTTCAGAATTTCTGCTAGATGTGTTGCATGAGTGGCTTTTCACACTGAAATTTTAAGATGCCTGATGAAGGACACCTTTTAAACAAGCAAGACTTCATGAAGTCATTGAGCTGTGATAATAGCATTTACCTACAGTAGAAAGCCTTTCTTATTAACACAGGCTCCATCATAGGAGTCATTCCATGCAAAAGTTGATAGACATCTGAGCACAGGAGCCTAGCAGGGAGAGTTGAAACCAGAGCAAGACAAAGTCCAGGAAAAACTTACAGCAGGCATATAGACAGCAAAAGAAATTGGAGAGGTAAGACTTCATTATTGAAGGTTATAATAGTGATGATTAATGTTCTACTTCTCATTTTCTCTCTTCAGTGATACTGTGTAATCCTGGGGGCTCTGGAGGGCTGGACATTCAAGATCAGTGTTAGAATAGGCAGGGTTTGGGTAAGACCCATTTTACTGCTTACATCTTCATATGGCATGCAGAGACAAAGCAAACTGCTCTTCTTATAATCCTGCCAAGAAGTTTTCACGCACAAGACCTAATTACCTCATTGTTTCTTCTATAATCCATATTCAAAAGCCATCATGTTGGGAGTGAAGGTTTTTTCAAATAAATGAGAGAAATACAAACATTCAATCTATAGCAAGTATCCTCAAAGTGTAAGTCTCTGGATGATTGGTACTGCAGAGCAGCCGAAGTAATTGGGGAAGGTTGAGTGTTCAGAAGGGAGCAAAGTTGTACAGAGAAGTGTGACATCTGTAGCCACACAGACAAAATGTAGACAGAGATTGGGAACAGTAAACTACTCTCTCTATATATATAGATAGATATAGATATAGATATAGATATAGATAGATAGATAGATAGATAGATAGAGATAGATCTCTATATAGAGATCTTTCTCTATCTATCTATATACATACATACATACATACATACATACATATATATATATATAGAGAGAGAGAGAGAGAGAGAGAGAGAGAGAGAGAGAGATATTTGGAAATAAGGGATGTGGTAGGAGCTCTGTATTTCTGGGCTTCCATTGGATCTGGACAGGGTGAGGGTGAAAAATAATCTGGAAGACATGGAAGTGTTCAGCAACTGATACTGATCTCCCACACATTCAGCTCAGCATCTCCAAATGTACAGTATAGTGCCGGTTGGCCTGTTGGTGGTCGTGCTGTCACTGATGGAAGTGACAGAGCACTATTCCATCTTCTAGGCACCTTAGTTCTAAAGGCATAGATGGGTATCAATGAAACAGGAATTGATACTTCTGATCTATCCAAATAAACACATCCTCTAATCAAGCAGGACATATCCATGTTGAATGTTTAGGAACTTTCTATTTCCCAATATGCTCCATTTCTCAAAAATGTGACTCTGCCAAAAACATCTCACCTAATTTGGCTCTGCCTGGGCTGCTTTCGTGTGGGTGGATACTGATTGTCCCAGTGCTCATGGGCCAAAAGTAACAGTCACGGCACCCAACTGTATCCTCACCTCCTGCCCCGGCCTCCAGGTTTGAAACCGTCTCCTCACCATTTATATTTTCATGGCATTTAATCATTATCTAACCCTCTGCAGTTCCTTCTCAGTTAGTTATTCCTTCAGAACCTAGTCTTCACTTCTGTTAACATGATTGCTAATATGTCCAACGACAGCTCAGAAAAAAAGCCCTCTTCTAAAAATAGATGGAAATAAAAGAAAATGCAATGTTGTTCTTTCTCTGCAAATTGTGTTAGAAACCCTCCCATTTGTGTTGGCTATAGTCTTCTTTGGTTCTCTTTTCCTTTCCATTTCTTTTTCTTTTTGAGATGATGATCAAAAGGGCTGAATTCTTTTTTAAAAAAAAAAGTAGTTGATGGTGGACACAATGCGAAAGAAACTCTAGTGATGAACAGAATTTAAGGATTTTGTTCACATAATGCAAAAAAAATCTTAAAGATAATTTATATGTCCATAGCATTAAAATTATTTTTAAAAGAATGATAATTGTTGGTATTACAATGCTCAACTATGACCTTCAAATGGCTCCCTTAAAGAAATCCATCCCAATTTTATTCCCAGCTATTTGGGGACAGAGATGTGAAAACCACAGTTTGAGATCAGCCCAGGCAAAAATTACCATGACTCTGTCTCAAAGAACAAGCTGATTGTGGTGGTAAACACCTGTAATACAGCTACAGTATCAAAGGTAGGAGGATTGTGATCCAACCCTGGAAAGAAAGCACAAGACTTTATCTGAAAAATAGCTACAGCAAAAAGAGATGAGGGTACGGTTTAAGTGGTAGATTGATTGCCTCATTAACATGAAGTCCTGAGTTCAAACTCCAATATCATCAAATATGTGTGTATGTGTATATGGGTATATACAGATACCCACTTGTTCTCAGAACAAAATACAATTGTTAGCTTATGCAGGAAAATATTAGAATGTAAAATATGAAATGAATATATTTTACATCATTATTTTTAGTTTCTTTTATCTTTATCCTTACTTATGTCTAATTAATATCTCCAAATGTGGATTTCTTCACTTATTCCTCATCATCTATCATTTAACATGTTTAAAACATTTTAGTACTTCACCAATTCAAGCCACTGGGAACTCACAACAAAATGACTGATGATCAAATGTTTGCCTACTCATTCTCCCCCACATATACTTCTTCATGCCCCAAAAGTTTGCTCTTTGTAGTAGATAGTGATAAGTAATGCCTGAATATCAATATAAAAAATAATGTTATTTAACAATCACTGGTTGTTCGTGCTACAGATTTTGTTAGACTAAATTAATCAGTGTAAATCAGCACAAGTTTTCAGTGTTTTGGGGAAAAAGTTATAATGTATAAAAATCTATAATTTTCACTCAAATAACATCCTAAATTAAAGCCTTTGGTCTCTGACAGATACATGGAGATACATTTTCTTCTATGATTCCTAACAAAAAGCTTGCTATATCCTTGGTGCCTTCTTTATTTTCCTTACTACTTCTGTCCTTTCTTTTTGTTTGGTTGTGGAGATTGAACTCGGCATGGGTGCTGTCCCTGTACTCTTCAGCTCAAGGCTAGCACTCTACCCCTTGAGCCACAATGCCCCTTCCTTCCATCTTTCTTTCCTTTCTGTTCTCCTTTCCATCCAGATAATCATATTATATGAAATATTATTATATTATTGTTATGTACATATTGTTTTCTCAAATGAGCCTTTGAGGCAGGATTGGCTACATGTTCAACTAGATGTTATGCACATAAAAATGTAGGGTTCTTTATTCATAAATCTTTAAGAATTTTAGATTCAAGGCATTCATGCCATGGAAGCCTGCCCTACTTTTAGAACAGCAATCTGTTTCCTATTCATATTTGTATCCCCAGAGAACAAAAAGTAAGCCCCCCATAAACATATGTGGAAAAAAATATACTGGTAATCAGGTCCCAACTTTTTATAGTGTCCTATATAGAAAAAAATAGGCCATTTATATTAAAAGAAGTAATATGCCCTCATTACATAGTCATTTTATCTGAATTCCTAGAAGATGAAATGAAATGTGAATTTGATCAATTAAAAGATACTGATTGCCGGGGCCGGGAGTTTGGCCTAGTGGTTAAAGTGCTTGCCTAGCATGCATGAAGACCTGGGTTTGATTCCTCGGTACCACATACATAGAAAAAAGCCGGAAGTGGTGCTGAGGCTCAAGTGGTAGAGCTCTAGCCTTGAGAAAGTCCAAGGACAATGCTCAGGCCCTGAGCTCAAGCCCAGGACTGGCAAAAAAAAAAGATACTGATTGCCTACATGTGTCAATTCTCTGCTGTCTATTTGGGAGATTCCTAAAAAAGAGAGTTCCAAAAGAAGATCTCCAGCGGGTACCAGTTCTAGACTAGATTCTGAGAGTTTTAGAAATCAAAGAAACCACAGGAATGTCACCTACTTCCAGGCATTCTTCTCACCAGCATGACCCTCCTACAGCCCCACACCTACACCTGACCCTCTCCAGCACAAACTTCCAGCTTCAGTTATCGGTTTACATTTGACTAAAGATATGCAAATCTGTCCTAAAAGTTAACAGTTAAGATTCTTCTGTTACCATTCTAACTTTGACCTGAGACAATCTCCTTAGCAGACAGGTAACTCTGGTGGAGGCTGTCAGAGCCATCATTGGTGCCTATTTCTTCCTTTTACTGGCAGAATTAAATGACCAGATCACAAAAGTCACAATGTTCCCACCATCTCCTAGATCAGAATCTGCATGAACTCCCCATTCCACCATTGCAGTCAGCTACTTATTCTGTCACTGTCTTGGCCTTCTGACTTCTTGCTTTAAGCCAAGAAGACAACCTTCATAGACAATTTTTGTCAGTCCTGGGCCTTGAACTCAGAAAGCCCAGGGACAGTGCTCAGGCCCTAAGGGCTAGAGCTCTACCTCTTGAGCCACAGCACCACTTCCAGCGTTTTTTCTATGTATATGGTCCTGAGGAATCGAACCCAGGTCTTCGTGCATGCTAAGCAAGCATTCTACCATTAGGCCAAACTTCCGGCCCTTCATAGACAAATTTCAGTAGAGCAAGAAAGGCTGCTGTGCTGGTACTTATAACCTGATGGGAAATATAAAATACAGTTTCAGTAGTTCCATGGGAAATGGTCTTATTGTAAAATGACCTGTCCAGATGGGCCGGCTCTAAAGAATGCCGAAATTTGGAGCAGTGTCCATACTCTTAGGTGTTTCCACAGACCTGAGCCGCAAGTCTTTGGATGTCAGTGGCTCACTTGGCTAGGTGGGACCTTGTCCGAATTCCATGCCTCCAGCTCAGTCTGGGTGACTCAGAGGACAGGATGTTTGTAATAAGAGTGGCCCTGCTGTACAAAGGACAGCCTGTTGCAGCAATCATTCTCAATAGCATTTTGGGGGGGTCAATTCAGTGAGAAAGAGTCAGACAGGAAGGAACTTCAGGGCAACTCTGCACAACCAAATCTGGAGAAAAATGCTATTAGAGACAGGATTTCAAAGAACTGAAAGGAATTTCCATCAGGTGCATAGGAAGTGGAAGCTGCAAAAATGGAGTCTATAATCTCTCATTTGTGTGACAAATTTTTACCTGTTTAGATTTCTCCTGGGGTCTTTCTTAAGTCTCTCATCAGCCCCTTCTGACACTTTATATATATCTTCTCCTTGCCCTCAATAATATGATTCGTGATTTCTCCAAAGGACTTACAGCATCCATGCCTTTAGTGAAAAAGGCCTGAGCAACTTTTATACATGGTTAGGTAAAATCCATTTGCTAAGTTTTTGTTTGGTATTCTTAGCATATGGTAGATCACCAAAGGTCCAAACTCAAAATTAAATAGTCAATGAAACTAAACCAAACGTACTAATATGTTGGGCCAGATTCACTTTGATAGTTTTTTTCATAAATTTTTATTGTAATTAATGGAAGAGTTACATTACATTCCCATGATAGAGGTGCATAACTTCACAAACATTCATACCCTTTCTCATGTTTTTGTCACTATTTCCCTCCCCCACCCCCACCCCTCATCTTGTTTTCCCCCCTTCCCTATCCTATTTCAAATAACCAAATAAGCATATCTACAATATATCAGATGACAAGGTAAAATACAGAAACCAAGGGACAGCAGAAGAGATGAGAGATAACATAGTACATTAAAGGACAATAATCAATCATTATTTGGCTTTTGTTTCTATATCCTGAAGATCTTTTCATTTAGAGTCATACTATATGGCCTTATGTATCTGGGTATTGCTCTATTGCAAATCTCTGCTAGGAGAGCCCAAGGTTTCTACTGTTCATGCCAAATAAGGGAAACCATTGAGCCTATGTTCCTTTGAGTCTGGCTTACTTCACTTAATATGATTTTTTTCTAAGTCTTTCCATTTCCTAACAAATGGGGCAATGTCATTCTTTCTGACTGCAGCATAGAATTCCATTGTCTATAAATACCACATCTTGTTGATCCACTCATCAACTGAGGGACATCTGGGTTGGTTCCATATCTTTGCTATGGTAAAGAGTGCTGCAATGAACATTGTTGTGCTAGTGGCTTTAGTACGCCCTTGTTTCTGGATGACTGGGTAAATGCCAAGTAGTGGAATTGTTGGGTCATAGGGGAGCTCTATGTTTAGTCTTTTGAGGGACTGCCATTACTGCTTTCCATAATGGTTGAATGAGTTTGCACTCCCACCAACAGTATAGTAGTAATCCATCCTGGCCAATTGTTACTAGATTTCTTGATCCTGGCCATTCCAACTGGAGTGAGGTAGAATCTTAGAGTTTTGATTTGCATTTCTTTTATGGCCAGAGATGTTGAGCATTTCTTCATGTGTCTATAGGCCATTCTTATTTCTTCTTCAGAGAAGACTCTTTCAGTCTTTGGCCCATCTTTTAATGAGATGGTTGTTTCTTTGGAGGGTAGTTTTGGAGTGATTCAATTTTTTGAGCTGTTGATGGATTTTTAGATATGAGGCATTTTCTGTTGTATCTTTAGTGAAGACCTTCTCCCACTCTGTAGGATTTCTAGTTAGTTTCCTAGCTATGTCGTTTGTTATACAGAAGCTCTGCAATTTAATGCAGTCCCACTTATCCAGACTTTCTCTGATTTGTTGTGATTCTTGGTCCTTATTAAGAAAGTTTTGACCTGTGCCAAGGAGATCTAGTGTATCTCCTATTCCTTCTTGTGAAGTTTTCAGTGTATCTGCTTTTACCTTGAGGTCTGATCCATTTGGAATTAATCCTGGTGCAGGGTGACAAAGAAGGATCCAACTTAATTGTCTGCAGGTGCTTAACCAATTCTGCCAGCACCACTTGTTGAAGAGGCTGTCTTTCTTCCATTCTATTTTTTTTGCCCTCTTTTAAAGATTAGGTGATGTCCATAGGTCTCTGAGTTAATATCTGGGTCCTCAGTTCTATTCCATTGGTCTTCAGGCCTGTTCTTGTGACAGTACTAAGCTGTTTTGGTCACTATAGCTCTGTAATAGAGTCTAAAGTTTGGTATTGAAATTCCTCCTGTGCTGTTCTTTCCGCTAAGAATTGCTTTTGCTATACGGGGCTTTTATTTTTCCATATGAAATTTTGGATTGCTTCTTCTAATTCTTTTTTTTAATATTGTTATTGTGATTAATAGAAGGATTACATTATATTCTCCAGATAGAAGGTGCATAACTTCACAAACATTGATACCCTTTCTTATGACATGGTCCCCATTTTCCTTACACCCTCCCCCCACTTATCTTGATTCCCCCCTTCTATCCAATTTCAAATAACCAATTAAGCACATATAAAATATATCAGATAACAAGATGAAATATTGTAACAATATGAGATAACCAAGGGACAGCAAAAGAGATGAGAGAAACATAGTACATTAAGGAAAACAATCACTTATTATATGGCTTTTGTTTCTATATCCTAGAGGTCCTTACATTTACCATCATACTATTTGGCCTTATGTCTCTAGACTTTGTTCTATTGTAAATCTCTGCTAGGAGAGCCCAAGGTTTCTACTGTTCATGCCAAATGAAGGAAACCATTGAGCCTATGTTCCTTTGAGTCTGGCTTACTTCACTTAATATGACGTTTTCTAAGTCCTTCCATTTCCTAACAAATGGGGCACTGTCATTCTTTCTGACAGCAACATAGAATTCCATTGAGTATAAATACCACATCTTGTTGATCCACTCATCAACTGAAGGACATCTAGGTTGGTTCCATGTCTTTGCTATGGTAAATAGTGCTGCAATGAACATCATTGTGCTAGTGGATTTAGTATGTCCTTCTTTCTGGATGATTGGGTAAATGCCAAGTAGTTGAATTGCTGGGTCATAGGGGAGCTCTATGTTTAGTCTTTTGAGGGACTACCATACTGCTTTCCATAGTGGTTGAAGGAATTTGCACTCCCACCAACAGTGTAGTGGTGATCCCTCCTGGCCACATCCCCTCCAGCATCTGTTGCTATTAGTTTTCTTGATCCTGGCCATTCCAACTGGAGTGAGGTGGAATCTTAGAGTTGTTCTTACTTGCATTTCTTTTATGACCAGAGTTGTCGAGTATTTCTTCATGTGTCTATAGGCCATTTTTAATTCTTCTTCAGAGAAGACTATTTAAGTCTTTCTCCCATCTTTTAATGGGATGGTTCTCACTTTGGAGATTAGTTTTGAAGTGATTGAATTTTTTGAGCTGTAGATACATCTGTGCCTCTTCTATTTCTTAAAAAAATGACATTGGTTTATTGATGGATATTTTATTGAATTTGTAGATAGCCCTTGGCAAGATTGCCATTTTCACAATGTGTAATTCTTCCAATCTAGGAGCATGGGAGGTTTTTCCATTTCCTCACTCTGCTTTAATTTCCTTTTTCAGAGTTTTAAAGTTTTCATAAAAATGATCCTTTACATTCTTGATTAAGTTAATTCCTAGGTACTTTATTTTTTTTTGAGGCTATTGCAAAAAGAGTTGCTTTCCTGATTGTTGCCTCATTCCTCTTGTTGATGGCATAAAGGAAAGCAGTTGATTTTTGAGGGTTAATTTTATACCCTGCTACCTTGCCAAAGATTTGAATCAGTTCAAGCAGCTTGGGAGTGGAGTTTATAGGGTTCTTTAAATACAGAATTATGTCATCTGCAAAGAGGGAAAGTTTTACTTCCCCTTTCCCTATTTGGATTCCCCTTTATGCTTGCTACTTGCCTTATTGCTCTGGAAAGGAATACTATGTTAAAGAGGAGTGGAGAGAGTAGGAATCCTTGTCTTGTTCCTAATTTTAGAGGAATGGGCTTTAGCTTTTCGTCATTAAGTACAATGTTCGCTGTGGTTTTGTCATACTAGCCTTTATTATATTGAGGAATGTTCCATCGATTCCTAGTTTCTCCAGAGCTTTTAGCATAAAGGGGTGTTGGATCTTGTCAAATGCCTTTTCTGCATCTATTGAGACAATCCTGTGATTCTTGTCCTTGCTACTGTTGATGTGTTGAATTATATTAATTGACTTGAGTATGTTGAACCAGCTTTACATCCCTGTGATGAATCCTGTTTGATCATAGTATAGAATTTTTTAGATGAGTTGCTGAAGACATTTGCCCAGTATTTTGTTGAGAAGTTTTGCATCAATATTCATCAAAAAAATGGGTCTAAAGTTCTCTTTCTTTGATGAATCTCTGTCTGGCTTGGGGATGAGGGTTATAGTGGCTTTGTTGAATGAGTTTGACAAAGAGCCTTCGTATTCAATTTCATTGAAGAGCTTGAGGAGTATTGGTGTGAGCTCTGCTTTGAAGACCTTATAGAATTCAGCTGTGAATCCATCTGGCCCCAGGCTTTTCTTGGATGGAAGGACTCTTATTTCCATTTCTATTTCAGTGCTTGAAATAGGTCTGTAAGGTCTTCTTGGTCAGTATGGGTATATTAATATTGTCTACAAATCCTTCCATTTCTTCTAGATTCTCAAATTTGTTGGCATAAAGGTTTGAAAAGTATTCCCTTATGATGCTCTGGATCTTGGTGATTTCTGTAGTGATATTACCATTCTCCTCTGTGATTTTGTTATTTGGGTGTCCTTTTTTTGGTAAGATTTGCTAAGGGTCTGTTAATTTTGTTAATTCTTTCAAAAAACCAATTCTTTGTTTTGTTGATTCTTTCTATAGTTTTTTTGGACTCCAACTCATTTAATTCTTTGATTTTAATAATTTGTTTCCTTCTACTGGGATTGGGGTTGGTTTGTTGCTCTTTTTCTAAGAGCTTAAGGTGCGACATTAAATTGTTGGTTTGAGATTTTTCCAATTTGTTAATGTAAGTACTCAGAGCTGCATTGGCTGTGTCCCAAAGGAGCTGGTATTTTGTGTGCTCCTTTTTGTGAAATTTCTATTCTGATCTCCTTGATAACTCATTGGTGATTCAACAATGTGTTGTTCAATCTCCATGAGTTACAGGGTTTTCATTTGTGGAGACTGGAGTTCGGTTCCAATTTGATGTCCTTGTGATCTAGAGAATGCAGGGAATAATTTCAGTGTTTCTGATATTGCACAGATTTGTTTTATTCCCTAAAATGTGTTCTATTTTGGAAAATGTTCCATGTGCTGCTGAAAAAAACATATATTGTGATGTGGCGAGTGGAATAATCAGCAGATTTCTGTTTAGATCTAGTTGGTCTATACAGTTGTTCAATTCTGAGGTTTCTCTGTTGAGTTTTTGCCTGGTTGATCTGTCTATAGGTGAGAGTGGTGTGTTAATGTCACCAACAATCACTGTGTTTCAATCTATTTCACTTTGATGTTTATCAAATATTTCAATAACCACACGTGTGTTTCTTGTAAAGCTTCTAGCAGGCAGATAAAAGTTTCTAGAATTTGAACAGTTTCATATCCTTCCAGATCTTCTGATCTGTCTTGTTTATTCTTGTGCAGAGTTTCTTTCTGCAAGACCTTGAGTACCTTGTCTAATCATGGTGAACATAAAAAGTGTATACATATCTCTTTCTACAGGGAAGAGGAACTCATTTTTTCGGTCCTTTCCTAGCTATTTATAAACTGTCTTCTTAAGTTATAATATTTCTAATTATACAAATCCACCAATATCCAAGTCCAAAGAATTAGATCCAAGCCTAGTCTTATAGTCCTGCTTATTGCCTAAGATGAAAAATCTTCTTCAAGTACATTGATAATTCAAGCCTCCTTCATTTGTCTTTTGCTCAGCAGGCCATGTGCCTACTGATTCTCTTCCAAGACATGTGATTGAGTCATGCATTTATTCCAGTCACTCCCATACAGCCACATGCCTTTCCAAAAAGGTGATGCATGTGTTCACAGGCCTCTGAAGCAAACATGTCTAAAGCTTGGAATATAAACCCTCATTCGTCCTGGTTTCTGATAGAAGATTTCTGGGCCATTTGAGGTATTTTGTTGGCTTTCACACTGAAACATGCAACACATGTGTATTGTGTACACGTATGTATATACACACATGTGCACACACATACATTTTCCCATACAAAGAACACTTTGTAACTAGTTGTGTTTGGAGTTCATCCAAGATTCTTAGACATTTGCTTCATGGCTCATGCTAAGTCAGGTTCTCTAGAAACCTCACTTGTGTAAGGAATTCCTGAGAAAATGATATCATGGAACAGATAATAAGGGATGTAGAGTAAATGATTTTATCTCTCCTCTTCATTTTATTGACAAATTATTATATCATGTAATATCTCTAATTGCAATTGTCTAGGGTGGAAAAGAAAACTAAACAAAGATGTGATTGAAGCTGCTGACTAGCTTCAACTTGATCCCATAGGGAGCACAGGAGTAAGAATTGCACCATCCAGTTTTCCCCATCCTGACGCAAGGAAGCCATCACTGTTGTACCTCTGTTGTCCTCTTTGTGTTAGTCTTCTGCGGGAGAGAACCATTTCCTGGGGAAGAAGGCTTCCATTTAAATGAGGATGGATCTCCAGAAGAGGAGACAGTTGTCCAACTCCTACAGCATCTGATAGTTAAAGCAGATCTGGAAAACCATCTTAGTACCTAACCCAAAGCCAAACCCTGTGGAAAATGTTGCCCCATATATCTAAGTTGGATTGAACTCTGGTCTTCCCTCTGGCCTATCTATGGCATATTCTCTCTGTCAGTTTTTAAAAAATCTTCCCAACACCTTTACAAAAAAACTAATACAGTGGATCTGAACACTGCTATCTTCCTCTAACTGTCCAGATCTTTTCCCAAGTTCATCAATTTCAAGTATAGCATTGGTCTAAGCCTTCTATTATTTAAAATGTTGGGGAACATGACCATAGAACAAACTGCAGTCCAAACTGCTGCATTTAACCTCATATTGTAATTGATACTGATTATATTGCTCTTTTCTCACTCCTTATGCACTGTAGGCTCTTCAGTATCTGTACTACGAGTTTGCTATGTGGCACTCAACCCTGTGGAGTCTGAAACTCCCTGTGGAGATGAATCCTTTGTAACCATGTGCTCATGAAGTTGTGGTTTTGTAATTGCATTTATTTCTAAAACTAAACCAAATGCTAAAATATATCATCTCAGTGGCCCAAGTGATTTTCTTTTCCCCATGATGTCCCAGTGATGATAACCTCCATTTATACTGTGGTCATTATACTGTGGTATGTATTTTCTTAGGATGAGCATCATCTGCCACGAAAAGCCCCAAAACAACAAAGCCATAGTGTTTATTCAAATTATTAATATTTCTGCTAAAGGAAGGTCCCTCCTTGAAACCATAGTTTCCAGAACTCCTAAGCTTCTAGGAGCAGGAATGACGAGCACAAATCAACAAATGGTTGGTGATGACTAGATCCACTTCTGCTCAGATGCCTTGGTTGGTAAATTCATAAGTTTTTTTTTATCTAATAGTTGTAGGAAAGGGAAGCCAATGGCCACTGGATTATGTACATGTCATATCCTGTAGGTTGGCACCCATCCATGCAGGATGTCATCTCAAGCTGATGAGATGCATAATGTAAGATACATACATACCAGGTCTTGCAGTTTGGGGATGGTATGTTGTGTGTAAGACTACCGGATCTGATGTTCAGATAAACACCATCTCACCCTAAAGTTGACTCCTTTGTTAAAGATATGTTAAATCCATTGATAATGGATTCCATCCTTCCTGAGCCCTGACTCTAGGCCAGGCAAGGTCAATCCTCTCTGGAATTCAAGATGACTTTGTTAAAATGAAACACTATTCCTTTCCAGGTGAAGGTAAAGGGCAAAGTAAAAACTTGCCCCTGAGTTCTCCTTGAGAAATAGCATCTTGATAGCTATGAGTGAACTATCCGACTAGGTATTAGTAGCATCAGTGTTATCAGTCTCTGTGAATATACCCATGGTGCTGGGCCAATGCAAAGATGATATAGTCAGTCTAGGATCAAAATTGTCTAGTATCTCTTCTATATTTTGTGACACAAAGTTACTTATATTCTGTGTCCATTAATAAAGATCAAATCACCCGCCTCTTCCTCAGGCATCCTTATCACAGATCATTCATTCTAAATCCTTCCAAAAAAGGAGTGTGAAATCCAATTGAATAAAGACATTCAAGAATTCTTATAACACTGAAACACATAAGCAAGTTATTAATGTGGCACGCTGAACCTTTTTTTCATATATTTTATTTTAATTAATAGAAGGGTTACATTATATTCACCAGATAAAAGGTGCATTACTTCACAAACATTGATACCCTTTCTCATGACGCTGAACCTTTTTATGATGTATTTTGCTCCATCTGGAACATCAAGGTCTTACCAAAGCATATTTTGATATTTCTTTTTTTTAGTTTCTTATTTTTTTCATATATTTTTATTGTAATTAGTAGAAGGGTTACATTATATTCGCCACATAAAAGGTGCATTACTTCACATACCTTGATACCCTTTCTCATGTCTTGGTCCCCATTTCCTTCCCCCCACCCCCACCCCTCATCTTGTTTTCCCCCTTCCCTATCCTATTTCAAATAACAAAATATGAATATATCCAATATATCAGATAACAAAGTGAGATACTTTAACAATATGAGATAACCAAGGGACAGCAAAAGAGATGAGAGCTAAAATAGAACATTAAGGACAACAATCACTCATTATATGGCTTTTGTTTCTATATCCTAGAGGTCCTTTCATTTGGCATCGTCCTATATGGTCTTTGTTCTATTGCAAATCTCTGCTAGGAGAGCCCAAGGTTTCTACTGTTCATGCCAAATGAGGGAAACCATTGAGCCTATGTTCCTTTGAGTCTGGCTTACTTCACTTAATATGATTTTTTCTAAGTCTTTCCATTTCCTAACAAATGGGGCAATGTCATTCTTTCTGACTGCAGCATAGAATTCCATTGTGTACAAATACCACATCTTGTTGATCCACTCATCAACTGAGGGACATCTGGGTTGGTTCCATATCTTCACTCTGGTAAATAGTGCTGCACTGAACATCATTGTGCCAGTGGCTTTAGTCTGCCCTTGTTTCTGGATGATTGGGTAAATGCCAAGTAGTGGAATTCCTGGGTCATAGGGGAGCTCTATGTTTAGTCTTTTACCATACTGCTTTCCATAGTGGTTGAAGGAATTTGCACTCCCACCAACAGTGTAGTGGTGATCCCTCCTGGCCAGCATCTGTTGCTATTAGTTTTCTTGATCCTGGCCATTCCAACTGGAGTGAGGTGGAATCTTAGAGTTGTTTTGATTTGCATTTCTTTTATGACCAGAGATGTTGAGCATTTCTTCATGTGTCTATAGGCCATGCTTATTTCTTCTTCAGAGAAGGCTCTCTTTAAGTCTTTGGCCCATCTTTTAATTGGATGGTTGTTTCTTTGGAGATTAGTTTTGGAGTGATTCAATTTTTTGAGCTGTTAATATATTTTAGGTATAATATTTTGATATTTCTAATTATCAAGTTATTGAAAAAGTAGGTAAGAACAATGATCTCCAGTGTCTAATCTAGATTCTGCAGTCTGTTTTGTGAGAGAGACAAGAATGATCCAAGGGCTGGGAGCGTGGCCTAGTGGTAGAGTGCTTGCCTAGCATGCGTGAAGTCCTGGATTGGATTGCTTGGTACCACATACACAGAACAAGCCAGAAATTAATATATTTCATATCAACATGAAGGCTTCCAATGCTCATTTCTGATGGATATTGAAAAGAATACATTTGTCAACTTGCAAATGTCACACTTTAGGAGGTTGTGGTAACCTCTGATCACAGACAGCCCATGTGCCAGAGGAGCTGAAACTAGTTAAGTGTTTGTTATTCCACTGCCATTCCAGATTGCCATCCCATATTGATGTTTCTGCCCTTAAAATTTTAATCTTCCAGTCTCTTCAAAAGTGATGTTGTCATTTATTTAATCTTTTCATCAAAGGAACGGCAGTTTCTCAAGCTTTTACCTGACTTCTCTGATTACAGTAGCTTTTACTGAGAGGTAAAGCAACTAATGGGATAATTTTACTAACAACTAAGTAAGTTCATTCGGACTATGCATTCCACAATAGGGGAAATAACCATTGGTTGGTCTCTAGCCATGGTGAGCTCACTGAAATAGTCATAAGCCAAGATTTTAATTTTTTTACTTATCACGTATTTCTTTATTATAATAGAAATGACTAAGATAATGTGAGTCCCAGTGTATCAGAATAACTCATACCCAGATCCTTGAAATGTCAGGGCATGTCCTCACAGCTGTTTAAAGAAAAGGCAGTAGGTCTCTCAGGAAAGAACTCGATATGTCACTACTGTGTGGATCCTACTTTGGGTATTGTTGAGTCTTTTTCTATGGTTTTCAGGATATTTCTTCAGTGTTTAAGAATGAGGGATGCTTCATGACAGATTTATCACTGGCACATAAATGGGATGAAGGAATATGGTTTTCATTGGGAAAGCTGCCCACACCTTTCTTATGATCTGTTTGATGTATATATATTCTTCAATACCATTGTTTGAATACCTCTATTAGGGTTAAAAAATTTTTAATCCCCTTCTATGTTTCCATTTCTCTATAATGTATTGCATTCTATAATCACCAAAAGTCTGCTGGAGTTAATGAAGCAAATAAGCCCGTGGTTCCAGGGATAATTTCTTAAGAAAACCAAATAGACAGACTTCCATTGCAATTTATTTAAGATGAAAAAAAAAAAGAGATTCCAGAGTGAAGGGTTTGAGGGTGTCTTTGTGTGTGATGCCTAACCACATTGTGTCTGGCCTGTGGATTTTCCACAGATTAAGTGGTCTGGGCTGTCAGCTTTAATTCTACCTGAACCATTCACTAACTTTGTGAGGACAATGGGAAAGTCGTGTGACTCCTTGGTGCTTCCTGATGTGTAAAACAAGATAAATAATGCAGAGCATTCGTCAGATGATGGTACAGGACTGAACTTTTTCCTTGGCTGCTTAGAAATTTAGGACTTCTATCATTTGTGATAGATAAGAACACGACAATAGAATGTGGATTTGTATCTTTTCAGGAAAAGAAAAAAGCAAACTAATGAAAAATCTTCCATTAGATTTTCAATGACGAAATGTATAGTCGTTGAGCTATACAACATGGCAGGAACTGCACAGGGCAAGTTCATACAAAGTAGCTAGGGTGTCGGATTCATTCTTTTTATTTTATCTTATTTCAATTAATTTAGTTTAAGAATTGGTGGATTTAGAAGTTACTGTATTTGTCTGTGTAGTTCTATGAGGTAATAATATAGGTTCCATCCTTAGCTGTTTGATATTTATACACTAGAATCTATAGGAGTAGGTGCTGTAAATGTATATAAGAAAGGTAATTATTTAATCAAAATCTATATACATGGCTTATGGATGATAGCCAACTTCTAAACAACCATAATATTGAGTATCAAATTATAGTAAAAAATGTGATACATCTCCCTTTACCTGTGAAATACTAGAAGTAAGTCCTTTCTTCAGCAGCTTTCAGAGATAGATAGAAAATAAATGTTCTGAATGTCTAAATTAGAAAACTGAAAGAGGAAACAAGAAAAATAAAACCAAGGCAATTGTCCAAATAATACAACCTGAATATTATCCAGAGGTCTGGTAGATTGCTAAGTAAGGACTGAGGCATATTCAGAAGAATCTCCATATGACGTTTACTGGCAAAATAGAAGACAAATCCTTGGTAGAGACTCTGTTCTTTTCCTTCTTTCTCTTCAGAATGGTCAAAGGTTAGTCTAGAAAATCTTTGGATTGAAAAGAAAGGACTGTAGGTGCTTAATATGCATTCTTGACTTTCAGGTTCATGGTGATCATATGAACTTGCCTTTGACAAACAAGTAGAATCTCAATTTCCCATGCCTTCTGTTATGCTAGGAGTGACACAATGAACTATTGTTATTTGTTAAACCAGAAAACTAGGGCAGAGCCTTAGTGATAGCAAGAGCATTAAATCATGTTATGATCAACTGCAGAGCAATGTGCCTGAATCCCACAGAGCAGAAAGAGTGTACACTGGAAGATATGAGTGCCTGGAAACGTCCCTTGTTTAGCTTTCTGACCCACTGCTCTCTAGGAATAGTAATGAACTGAGCTGCTAAATTACACCACCCAGGAGAAACTACTCACATAGTTTTACATATAATAGAAGATAAATACATAAAAGACATATTAGAAAAGGTTTGCTTTCTTTTTTTCTTAAAAGAAAGTCTTGCAATTATAAAGTAGTTTTGAATTTTCTATAACTTTCCCATGAGTATTCAGACACATTTCTCAAGAAAACAATAGGTGTTTTACTAAGAATAATACAATGGACTGATAATTTGTATTATCATCGTTAAGTAGTTGTACAAAGGAGTTGCCATTTAGCACAGCAAGTTTTTTGTTTGTTTGGTTTTTTGTTGTTGTTGTTGTTGTTGTTGTTTTTTGCCAGTCCTGGGGACTGAACTCAGGGTCTGAGCACTGTCTCTGGGTTTCTCCTTAAGGTTATTGCTCTACCACTTGAGCCACAGCACCGGTTCTAGCTTTTCTATACACGTAGTACCGAGGAATCGAACCTAGGTCTTCGTGCAGGCTAAGCAACACTCTACCACTAGGCCAAACTCACAGCCCTAGCAGAGCAAATTTATGAATACACAGCATTCTCATCAAGTTTACCTCTCTCAACATTCTCACTCATTCCTTTTCTACACATCCCTTCCCTCCAACTTCTTAATTTTGTCGGATACATATTGGATTCTTGTCTGCATTTTCCCTCCTCTTCTCCTCTTCTCCTCTTCATTCATCTACCACTTTCCCCTTGGCTTTTTCTCACCCCTTTCAAGTACATGCTTCATGGTATTTTGGTTTGCTGAACTTTAATTATTATTTCTAATGGATGAAAAAAATGGACTGGTAATTCTAGATGAAGATTTCACCTATTTTTTTTTCCTAAGGCAGTACCAGTAATTTCTATTCCTGTAAGATTTCCAAAATTAGTAATGACAAGTACAATTTCTGTCTTGCAGCAGCTACCTTAGGTATTGAACCAAACAGTTCAGATGTCATTCAACCAGTTCCTTATTTATACCAATTTGATTGCCAAGGAATAGTTTATCCTTGAGATTTAGCTTTTCTTGTAGTCCAAATTAGTTGGTACTACTTAAATTAAATAAAAATCTGTGTATATCAGAATGTTCCATTTAGATGGTATCCTAATTCCTAAGAGCTATTTACTTACTACTTCTTATACTGATGACCTGTTTGACTGGATGTCTAAATTGAAATTGCTCCATTATTTTTCCCACAGCAGTGCTGAGTTTGTGTCCAAAATTGGATTCTGATTTAGCCCTGGAACCTTTACCCACCTAAATCAATCCTCAAAGCCCTAAAGCCAAAGTGATTGCCAAGCCACATTCCTTAGATATCAGCAGATTATGCTACCAAATCCTGACATGCCTTGGAAGACAATGCTTTATCATCTGGAATAATTAGATCTCAGACAAAATGCTTAGAGAACTCTTGG
Source organism: Megascapheus bottae (assembly GCF_031878675.1). NCBI lineage: Eukaryota > Metazoa > Chordata > Mammalia > Rodentia > Geomyidae > Megascapheus > Megascapheus bottae. The sequence goes on along the minus strand of NC_143512.1, from coordinate 56,788,572 downwards.
CTTCCTCAAATACATTTCACCTATTTTGCAAACTGTAATAGAAGTAAAATCTATAATCTATGTCAGTAGTCTAGCAGGAATGCAGAAAGGGAATTCAAGGGAATGTAGAAAGTGATCATAAAGAATGAGTTATGGAATCTATGTTCAGAAAAATGTACACTCCATATAAGACTTTTGGCCAGAAGTATATAGCAACACAATCCAAATGTATTAGCAGATTCCAAAGACAGTAAAAATGTCCTGCTTTGTATTGAATATGGCTTAAAATAAATGAGCCATCATCCAGGGGTGTGGGCATACATTTTGCTAAGAACCCTTCCAATGACATATTTTGTAATGGGATTTGACATAGAATACAAACATAGTTCCTAAAGCATGCAATAGCCATTTTGATTACTAACTATATGAAAATAGATACAGCTGATTTCACCCATTTTAAATCTATATATTGCTCTACAAATTGTTACCCACTGGTTTTCTAATGATCTTTGTAAGATGATTAAATGGTGCCAATTTATATTTTTGATACCTAGGATTGTTTTCATGGTAGATTATTCAAAAAGATATAGTTGGCTAATAAAACTAGATTTGTCAAGATTTTCTGAATGCACAGAATAATGTATTGGAAATTTGAAAATTCTATTTAACGCATTTGAGAAAAATAGGGTAGTTGAATAAATTACACATGAATTTAGGACTTTTATATTCTGAAGTCAATTTCAAATACTTAGATGAGGTAATATACTTACTTGTAAATTGTTTAACTGATATTAAACAATTTTATCTAAAACACAATTTGTGAATAGACATACTAAAATGCACATACTTTTTACATAATCTATAACACTAATAGGCAAATAATTTTATAGGTAAACTAGAGATAAGACTTTAAGTGACTGATAATATAGCTTTACCTACCTAAGATAAATTAAGCAGAGGGCTTCAAATATCAGTTAAAATTCCTAAAGAAGTATTTTTATGCCTTTACTTTGATAGGTAATAACCGTGGACACCAGAATTCACATACTTTCTTGTGCATTTTTTTTCATTGCTGTGACTAAAGATGATCCTTTGTAAACCATTTGCAAGAAGAAATTGGGGGAGCTTGAAGAAGAAGCTAGAGTTACTTTTGTAAGCAGAGAGTAATGCATGTTTCTAGTGGGTATTTGGAAGAGCATGATGAGACTAAGAATGTGGGCAACAAAGTATGCTTAAAAGGTTTCAGGTGAGCACAGGGATTCTAGGCAACTGGAAGTGTGGCCGTCTATGTTACATTCTGGCAAAAAGCATATCAACAATTCATGTGTTCTGAAATTTTGTGAGAGGTTGACTTTAAAGTGACAGAATAATCATTTGGTGCAGGAGGAGATTTCAAGGCAGCCAAGCAGCAAATGTGATGCATGGTTATTTTTCCTTTTATTGCTAGGCTGGAAATGGGAATTCAGAGCAAAGAAAGGACTTTTGACAGAAACTCTTTTGAAAAACTTGCAGTTTGTCAGATAAACACAAGTGAAGTTGAGTCTAAGAAAGTCATATTTTTGACAAGATTAACAATATTAAAAAGAAGTGAAGTGAAGCGTTTTGTTTGTTTTTTTGAGGACCATGCATATTGTTTTCCAGAGTGATGAAACAAACTTACATTTCCACTAACAGCGTGATAGAGCTGCTTTTGGCTGTATCTTCTCCAGCATTTGTTATTAGTTTTCTTGATGATGACCATTTTCTAACTGATATGGGAGGATCTCAGTGTTGTTTTTATTTGCATTTCACTTTGGCCACAGAGTCTGACAATGTTACCTATTTCAACATTCTCACCTACCCCTCCCAGCTCACCCCTTCTCTCACTTTCCTTATCAAATTTGCTTATCAATTTTTTGCCACCTAACAAAGAAGTTTATGTGTGCTGTGCATCTTGGTCTGTATCCTCCCTTCAACATTTTTACGGCCCCTTGAACCACTTCTTCCTTTATATTTCTCAATTCTGTGGTATATACAATGAGTTGTTGCCTGCATTCTCCCCTCAACTCCCCTTCATTCTTCTACCCCTCTCCTCTTGGTCCCATCTCCCCACCTTGCAAGTATCCATTTCCTGTTATTTATTTTGTTGTATTTTGACTCCCTCTTTTTAAATGAACTATACTAATTGTGCTTTAAAAAGGAATCTACTACATTTCAGTTAATCCATTTGTAAACGCTTGCTAGCCAACCAGTGTGGTTACTTGTAGATTTATAAGTACATGATTCATAAATACATGCTAGCTACCATAGATGAGGGAAACCATGCAACCTGGTTCTCTGAATCTGGCTTACTTTGCTTAATACATTTTCCCCCAAGTTTTTCCATTTCCTTACCAGTAATACAATAGCATTCTTCCTGATCGATAAGAATCAATCATATATATATATATATGTATATATATCACATTTTCTTGATCCATTTGTCCACTAAAGAGCATCTGGACTGTATTCATAAACTGCTTTGTTGAATGGCAATTTCTTTTGTACAAATACTTAAAGATAGCACAATCTTTCCTTAAAAATACAGAAGTCAGAGTGGCTGAACTAGTTTACAATCCCACCAGCAGTGTAGTAGGGTTCCTTTTTCTCCACAACCCCGCCATCATCTGTCATTGTCCGAGTTCAAAATCTTGGCCATTCTTGTTGGGGTAAGGTGGTATCTTAGGGTTGCTTTTACTTGTATTTCCTTTATGACCATGGGTGATAAACATTTTCTCATATACTTTTCTGCCATTTTAATCTCTTCTTTTGATAAGTCACTCTTTAGTTCCCTTGCCCATTTAGTAAATGATTTGTTGGGTTGGGGGGATTAGTTTCTTGAGTTCCCTGTAGATACTGGATATTGAGCATTTGTCAGATGTATTATTGGTAAGTTAGCTGTCTCTCCACTTTTGTGGCTATGCTTTTATCTGTGCAGAAACTTTTTATTTTTAGGTAGTCCTATTTATCAAGCCTCTCTCCAATCTGTTGTGACCCTGGGATTCTGTTCAGGAATCTTTTGCCTGTGCCTATGAGTTCCAGTGTCTCTCTAACTCTATCATGTAGCAGTTCCATAGTTTCTGGTCTGACATTGAGGTCTTTGATCCACTTTGAGTTAAGGCTCGTGCATGGAGAAAGGCTGGGGTCACTTTTTAGTTTTCTGCATATGGCTGCCCAGTTTTGCCAACATCAGTAATTGAATAGACTGTTCGTTCCACTGTATATCTTTGGCTCCTTGGTCAAATACGAGTTGTTTATAGGTATATGGTTCTATGTCTGGATCTTCTATTCTGTTCCATTGATCTTCCTGTCTATTTTTGTGCCAATACCATGCTGTTTTTGTTATTATGGCTCTATAGTAGAATTTGAAGACTGATATTGTAATACCATCTGCACTGTTCTTTTTGCCTAGAATTGTTTTGGCTATTCTAGGTCTTTTCTTGTTCCATATGAACCTTTGGATTGTATCTTCTATTTCAGTAAAGAATGTCTTTGGGATTTTGATGGGGATTGCATTGAATTTGTATATCAATTTTGGCAGTATGGCCATTTTCACTATGTTGGTTCTCCCTATCCATGAGCATGGGATGTCTTTCCATTCCTAGTGTCCTCTTTAATTTCTTTCATTAGGCTTTTATAGTTTTCATTATATAATTCCTTTACATCTTTGGTTAGGTTAATTCCTAAGTATTTGATTCTTTCGGGGGCTATTGCGAATGGGATTGTAAACTAGTTCAGCCACTCTGGAAAGAAGTGTGGAAGTTTCTTAAAGAACTAAAAATTGACCTTCCCTATGATCCCACCTCTGGGCATCTATCCCAAACATCATAACCCAAGATATGATAAGGACACCTGCTCAGCTATGTTTATCTCTGCACTATTCACAATAGCCAGGCAATGGAAACAATCCAGATGCCCTACTGCCGATGAATGGATGCAGAAAATGTGGTTTATATATATACACAATGGAATTCTACATATCCAACAGACAAGATAAAATCATGGCATTTGCAGGGAAATGGCTGAATCTAGAACGAATCATGTTGAGTGAGACAAGTCAAGACCAAAGTAACAAAAGGGGCATTGTATCCTTAATATGTGGCTAGTAGATCCAAACAATGCAAGAGCGAGGACTTAATATTTGCATACCCAATGATATGGACATGGTATGGGAAATATAAACACAACTATATAGACATAAATACGTATGACTCTATAGACATAATGTTTCATTACATTGATTAATACGTATCTATGATATACAAACCCTTAACCTAATTTTGATTATGTTCTAAAAACTAAGTGCCTGTGATTGTATATAGAGATTCCCTTCTTGAATACTTGTTTGTTAAATAGGTCATTTGAAATATGATGTAAAAATCAGTGTTAATAAATTCCTTAATAAAAAATACAGAAGTCCAATACTTGAAACAATAGTGATCCTTCTATTTGTGCTTCCCTTTGTCACTGGAGATGATAGGCATGTGTTTCCAACTATTGTGTTTCCCTTTGGTTGTCTTGTGAACTTTTAAGCCAATGTGGGCCTTGAACTGTGATCTCTCAAGCTAGGATTACAGGTTTGAGCTATGACATGGCAACAGGCCTACTTGTTTTTTTCTGATGCAGGATCTCTCTATGCATCAAAACTGTTTCTTGAACTTACAATTTTTCCCTGTCTTCTGAATAACAAGATTATAGCCATGTACCACCATGATTAGATTATTTTATACTTTTCAAAAAATACAAAGTACTTCATTGTATTCATTTAATAAGCCAGTCTTTTATTGATAAGCTTCAGTTGAATTGGATCCGTAAGGCCTTTATGGACTATAGCCCTAATTATATTTGCCAATATAGATGCAATTTATATACGACAAAATATACCACTTTGAAGAACACAGTTCATTGAGTTTTGATAAATGTGATCAGACAAATATATGAAGGTAATTAAATTAGACTCAAGATATAGGATATGTTATATACAAAGTTCATTTGTGAACATTTATAGTCAACTCCAGCCTTAACATTAGTCTTAGAAAATCACTTGCTCTGTCAAAGTTGGCTTGAGTTTCTTTTTTCTAGTTCTCATAGGAATGCAGTCCTATTGTGCCTAGCTTCTTTCATTCAGCATGATTTTTGTATAATTCTACATTATTGTATTTATCTGTAGCTCATTCTTCTCATAATGAACAATGTTCCATAGTATGGCATTTACCTGGTCATAAAAATTTGACTCAGTTCCAGCTTGGACTATTGTGAATAAAGATGTCTTTGTTTACATGGAAGTCTTTGTGAAAAGTTTCATTTCTCTTGTGTAGATAATATATTAGAAAGTAATCGCTGAGTTGTGTTATAAATACCCCTTTATATAAATCTATCTGATGTTTTCCCAAATCAAATTTCCATTTTGTATTCCTACCAGGAATGTGGGAATTTATATTTCTTATGCCCTCATCAATACTTCGCTTTGTCCATCTCTTCTCTTTTAGATACTTTTTAAAATGTATCATATAATAGTATTTCATTGCATTTTTCATTTGTATTTTTCTTATAGTATTGTTTAATCCATTCTTATGTGTTTATAAGTCATTTTTACATCTTTTTTTCTTTTGCCAGTCCTGGTCTTGAGCTCAGGGCCTGAGCACTGTCCTTGGACTTTCTCAAGGTTAGAACTCTACCACTTGAGCTTCAGCACCATTTCTGGCTTTTTTCTACATATGTGGTACCGAGGAATCGAACCTGGGTCTTTGTGCATGCTAGGTAAGCACTCTACCACTAGGCCAACTCCCGGCCCCCATTTTTACATCTTTTTATGGCATGTCTATTCTGACTTTTCCTATTTCTAACTGAGAAATTTTATTCTTATATTGTATTTATTACATGTTCTGGATACAATTCCCATGAAATACATACATGCCACAAATGTTTTCACCGTCTGTGACTTTTCTTTCAGTTAAAAAACTTTACAACCTTGTACAAACTGGAAGGGTTTTTTTTTAATGTTGAGATTATAAAAAGTTTTGACAGATCAGGTTTTTCATATTCTCTTTGTGAAAATATTTACTATTTGAAAGTTATGAAGATTTTCTCTTCCAGCAGTTTTCTATTTTTAGGTTTATATGTTTAAGTTAGTTATCCATTTTGATTTGTTTTTATGTGTGTGTGAATTTTATCTATAGTACAGGCTTTAAGTCTTTAGATTTTTTCCTCAAATGTATATCCAATTTTCTAGTACTATTTCTGAAAAGATTTACTTTCTGAAGTACCTTTCTAAATTGCTTGGATACATATGTTGAAGACCAATTGTCCAATTGTCATAACTTTATTTCATTAATCTACATGTAAATGAGTTTTCGTTAATTACTTTTTATTTCTTTAACTAGTTTACAAAGGGATTGCAATCCAACATGGCAACTGCTGCATACAATGCATTCTGACCATAATCCATCACTCACCCCTCTTCTATCCCAACCCCACCTGTTTTCACAAGTTTCCTAACTCAATTTTAACATATGGGCATAATACTCATCCTCTTCATAGAAGGCATGTTTCAACTTCTTAGTCTATATTTTGCTAAGTTGTCTGCTCGTTGTACAATGAGATTACAGCATAGAAATCCAGAAAACATTATTTAAACACCACAAAGTAATTGGCAGTGCCTTAAACATATATGTGTTATCAGTACCATGGGCTTTTCCCATCTTTGTTAAGAGGCATGTTAACCTTTTCTCTATCACACAACACTACATGTTTACTTGCATGCCAGTCAGCTATCTTAATGGTACTTGCGCTAAAGTAAATTTGGAAGTAGGGTAAGCTTTCAACTTTTCTTTCAAATTTGTTTTAATAATTCTGGGACCGTTGCACAAATACAAATATTTGAAATCATGTATACTAGCTTCTAAATTAACTGACAATTTGAATTGGCCTAAGATGAGTAAGTATCAACCTGGGGAAAAATTAAATGACAGCAATACTGAGTCTTCCAATCCATCAGACCATTTCTCAATAGTTGTATTTGAGTTTTTCTAGAAATATTTTAAACATTACATTTTCATCATCTTATACATATTTTACATTCACCTATAAATGTTCAATATTTTAAGGCTACTAAAAATGAAATTTTTTATATTTTATTTTCAAATTGCTTATAAATTAGTACATACAAATGTGATTGAGTTTTGTGTATTAATATCTCATTCAAAGAATTTTCTAAATTCCTTGTTTTCCATTACAGTCAGTTTTTATAAGATTCCTACTGTTTTTATACATATAATCACATATTCTAAAAATAAAACGATTTCTTATTTTTCAATCTATATGCTGCTTGTTTATTTGCTTGCCATTTTCTACAATTACAATATTCAATAAGATGACAAATAGAAATGCTAAAAATCAAACAACCTTGTCTTATTTTGGTAGTAGTGAACTTTAACTCAGGACCTTATGCTTACTAAACAAATGTTTTACAATTTGAATGATGCTCCAGTAATTTTTACTTTAATTTTATTATTTTTCAAATTAAAACTTTCTCCCCCATGGTAGCCTGAATTGGGATTCAGTTTCTAACAGTTAACATAAGGTCTTGTGACCTTTCCAACAGAAAGAGCTTGAACTATGGTCCTCTTATTCCCTGCCTCCTGAATTAGTAGGATTAAAGACATGAGCCACTCCATCTAGTTGCCTTCTTTCTAATCTTATAAGTCAGTCCTTTAGGAACTGTGTTGCTTGTAAAATTTTCATAGATGCCATTTCCAGTTTCGAAAGATTTCCATACATTTTAGTTTGACTGTCCTGATTGAGGTTAACATGAATCAAATATTTTTTCTTCATTTGTTGCAATCACTATACTGTTTTATTCCACTGAGTTTTGAATTTGGCAACATGGTAAGTCATGGAACAAAATGGAGACTTTACATGTTTTTATGGGCTATTATCACTCCAAATGATGCCTTCAGCATCTTGGTCACAATCTCTTCTCAGAAGCTAAGTTCCATATATATAAGTTTTATATCTATATTATATACACATACATATATGTGTATATATTATGTATTATTGTAAATGTGATGTACAGAGGAGTTAGTTATATAAGTCAGGCAATGAGCATTATTCCATCTGAAAGAACAATATTGAACCATTAGAAAGGAAATGAAAAGTCTTGGAAAAAATTGTTTTACTTGAAGTAAGCCAAACTAAAGAAACATGGTTTCCCTCATTTGTAATAACTAGAATGTGTCTATAAACCCACAAGTAAACACACTAGATGGTAAATGACAAAAAAATGTACTGGGACATGATAAATTATACAAATCTCTAGACATTCACACAGTGAGACCAATGTCCCTTTTTTATCATACTAAAATTTTACCTTTTAATTTCCCAACTTCAAGGTATAGTAGCTATTTACTATAATCATGATCTTTGGATTACCTCTGAGTTGTTTTTTGCTTTTTCATTTTTCCAACTGTTCTCAATTGATATCCTGTGTTTGTTTAGCTGTTAAAATACCTAATAAGGTTACTATGTTCTTGACGGGGTCTACCTCAAATGGCCATTTGCTGAAAGACAAGAGGTTAGCCTGTGCCTTCCACTTGAGGAAAATGACAATTAGGAATTGCTTCTTTGATGAGAATTAAAACTGATAGATGATGCAAAAAAATGGATATTACACTGAACTCTACAAATTCTCAGTAGCAGCATTTGTGTATAATTTCTAGTGGCCAAGTTTTAAGAGGCCAAGATAAGGCAAAATATGTGAGATGATTAGATGTTGTTGACTGCACTGGTATTAGAAAGCAAGAGGCAAGGTTATCTAAAATACTGCCAGAAAAGTTTTTAATCAGAAAAACACTTTGAATAAAATCCAGGACACAATAAAACTTTTTGTTTCCCCAGAGAAATTTAACTACATAAGCATATAAGTAGACAAGGAGAATAAAGCTATTTTGTACTAGGGTTTAGAAGTAATAAGACTACCCTGTTCTTTCAAATTGGTCTCAAGTCTCGATGTAATGGTAAGTCATTATCATATGATCAAATATCTTTTGAGTCATCACTTGGATTCTGTTTAGGTTACATTTAGTTAATAAGGAAATAAATAGCTGAACTCTGCCTTGCCTTTTACATCTTGTTCCTTGTGCCAAATACTCAAGGCTCAGGGAGGGCCCCTCTAGAAAAAAAAAAAAAAAGTTGTGAATTTCCAGAATAAGCACTGACTGTAATCTCTTGTTGTGTAATGAGACTCTGGAGAACTGGAGAACTACCTTGTCAGACTTGACTGCCTCCCTGAGCAATATTTACCATTTGCTATTGCAAAATTTGACTGCAGACAACTTACCCTCAGTGTACATAATTAAGAATTGTTTAATGGTCTTCCACAGAAACGTGATAGATCTCTTTCATCAGAGTTCCTTTAAGAAAGTTAAATCACTTTCATATGTAGACATGGTCTGTTAGGACACAACCCAGTTGTTCTTTCTCTAATACAAACACTGATCCTTCAGAGATGTGTTCCTTCTTCTAGCCCAGCCTTTGGCATCTTTTACCATTTCCATTTCAAGGTGAACTAGGAGATTTCTTTTAGAGTTCTTCATACAACTTTGGTACAGATAGGGGCAAGGTGTCTTCTGGTATCCTCAGAAAGTATACTGCCTTTGAAATATACACAAAACTTTTAATCATTTAGAGATATTCCTGTTTAGCTATGGCATTTATGACCCAATAAAACTAACTCCATTCAAATATAACCAAAAGGAAAATATTATGTCGTGAATTGTGTTCCTCTGTACTTTCTTGTCCATATTCTCTGAATTTTCCCCCCACCCCATCTATGAGTCTAGGACCAGGGATTATTTGCTGAGATTTGGAAGGTAAAGGTTAAGGGAATGGGATACTGGATATGGCAAAGCCTTCTTGCCCTTAAACATTCAGTAACTTAAAGAATAGTGTACAATAACACATCCTGTAAATGAGATTTTCAGTTCAGGTGATGAGCCCAGGAACTAAGTTTGTATAAGAACTTGAACTAGAATGGAAATTCATCCACGTATTTGAGCTTTCCATTACTGTGTACAAACCACCCCAAAACATGATACTCTAACCACTGGTCTATTTGCTCGTGATTCTGCCCTCTGAAGATGGATATGTTGCAATGATTTGAGGGGTTCGATTTACAATCTACCAGTCTCTCATAACTGAGGAATTGATTGATAGAAGAAAACTAAGATGAACTTATTCACATCTATTGGACTTATTTTTGACAATGAATCTACACAGATATTATTATGGTTTCTTATCATCTTGGGGGAGTAGTGTATATTAAAAGTCTCCACCTACTAGGTAGGTAGAAGTAAGAGGATCATGGTTTAGTGTCAATACAGGCAAAAAGACTAGCAAGACCTTTCATCAAATCAAGCCATATATAATGCAATGCTAGTCAGTCCGGGGTGATGCACAAGACCCTATTTGCAAAATAAACTAAAAGCAAAGGATTTAGGTCATTTTCTCAAGTAGCAGAGTGATTACTTGGCAAGCAAGAGGCTTTAAGTTCAATCTCTATACTGAAAAAAGCAAACAAGGGAAAAAAAAAAACAGGAAAGGAATAAGGAAATGGATAGGCAAGGAAGCTGGTAATTGGAGCATTTCCTCTTTCCTGGTTTCACAGGCACTCTATTTCCACTTGGCTATCTTTTCTTCTGTGTATCCTTGAAGTCTCCAGTGGTTCACACATCCCACCATGATAGCTGCATTCCAACTACCTTATAAAGCTCTGATCTCCACCCCACTCTTGCTTCACCTCACCCTAACTAAACACAGGAAGTCAATGTCATTTTCTTGACAACAGTGTCTTATTCATAGTTTTATTCCTGACATTTGGCAATAAGTGATCAGCACATGTCCGTAGAAGTATGACCAAATACCAATATCATCATTGAAAGTAAAACATAAAAATGACACTCCATGATAATGGAATTTCCATAAATAAGTAACAGAAGTCATTCAAAGGAATGTAAAGTCCAGGAGTTCAAATGATGAGTAATTACAATGAGATAATGACAGTATTTGATAAAAATACATTTCTTCTTAAGCATATTTGACTAAAACAAGTTTTCTAAAGAAAAACAGAAAATATCAGAATAAATCCTTCAGCAAGAAAGGAAATGTGAAACAATACTATGATACAAGATTTTTAAAAATCATCTCAGAATATATCAAACACCTGACTAAATTTAAAGCTAGACAGTTATTTTGATCTAAGTTTATATTAACTAGCTATGTGGTCACAAACTAGTCACTAAATCTTATTTCATGATATACAAATTAAGAAATGAAAAAATATTCTCAGGTAAAAAAATATGTGGAAGAAATTTTGAGTGGAGTTTTTGTTGTTGTTGTTGATTGTGAGGCTTGACTTCAGGCCTGGGCGCTGTGTCTGAACTCTTCTACTCAGATCTAGCACTCGACCATTTTGAGCCACAGTGCTTCTTCCAAAATAATTTTTTTTGTTAGTCCTGGGCTTGAGTTCAGGGCCTAAGCACTGTCCTTGGACTTTCTCAAGGCGAGAGTGTCGGGGAGTTTTATCCCCAGTCCCTCTTGAGGAGGGATGGGAAAAACACACCCCAACCAGTCCAAGCCGCGAGAGGAGAGGGCCCACTGTCCTTGCACACTCAGCCTTGCTTCTCTGGAGCACGAACAGAAACACCACACAGCTTCCTCAAGGCAGGAATCTCTCTCTCTCTAAAACTCCCCTCCTTATATTGGGTGTGGGAGCCTATCAGCACAACAGGTGGGCAGGATAAAGAGGTCCACTTGTTTACCCCTACTACACGTCTCAGCAGAAAGTTATTAGAATGGCGTTACTCGGCCCCCAACAGAGAGATCTATCACTTGAGCCTCAGCATCACTTCAAGCTTTTTTCTTTCTATGTATGTGGTACCAAGGAATCGAACTCAGGTCTTTGTGCATGCTAGGCAAGCACTCTACCACTAGGCCAAACTCCAGACCCCGAAATTTTCTTTTAGTTAATTGGAGATTCGAGTCTCACGGGGACTTTTCATCCCCTGGTTAACTTCAAACTACAATCCTCAGATCTCAGCCTCCACAATAGCTAAGATTATAGTCATGTGCCTCAGGCACTGGCCTGACTGGAGTATTTGAAAAAGGATACTAAGAATTCAGCAAAGAGAATTGGTAGGGAAATGAGTTAAACGGAAAGGCAAATGCCCTGAAGGGAGTTGTGGAACTGACACATCATTCAGAACTGCCTTTAAATAAAATTATATAAACTTATTTCTTTTCTCTTTTTCACCTTCATGGTTAATCTCTTATGGTTACTGTATCTGACTTTGTTACCTGGTATATTATATATACAATTATTTGTTTATTTGAAATAGGGGAAGGGAAGAGGGAAAATAAGATGGTTGAGAGGGGGTAGGAGAGGGAAAAGGGAACAAAAACATGAAAAGGGGTATCAAAGTTCCAGAAGTAATGCCCATTATCTGAAGAAGGTAACTGTAACCCCTCTATACATTATCCCAACAATAAAATACAATTTTTAGAAGAAGGACTAGGACTTTGCCTCTACTGAAAAATTACTGGATAAAAAGAGCCCAAGAGGAATATTGAGCACATTTGAAAATATAGGTATAGGAAACAATTTTCTGAATAGGATTCCAATTGCTCAAGAAATAAGAAGCACTGAAAAATAGGGCCTTCACTAAACTAAAAAGTGTCTATACATTGCCAAAAAAAAAACACAACTATTAAAGTTACAGTCGACGGAATGAGAGAAAACTTTTACCAGCTTTTCATCAAACAATTACAATTCAATATATATATAAATGTCTCCATTAATTAAACAAAAACAAATAATTAATACATAGGAAAATGAACAAACAGCTCTCAAACAATACAAACAAACCAATAAGTATGTGAAGAAATGTTCAACATCCTTAGCCATCAAAGAATACAAATCAACAATGACATTGAGATTCCATCTCACCCAATCATCAAAGGAACAAACAATAACAACTGCAGTGAGAAGGAAAGTTGAGAGGGAACCTTTATTGTTGATGGGAATGTAAATTAGTATTGCTACTATGGAAATCATCATGGAGGGCCCTCGAAAATTGAAAACAAGTGCTAAGTTAGAATCCCACTATACGAGTCTTAGGCTTCATTCCCAAGGAATAAAGACAGGATAAACTAGAGACATGTGCACATCCATGTTTATAGATTGTTATTCTCAATAGTGAAACTATAGAATTAGCTTGTGCATCCATCAGCAGATGAATGCACAAAGAAATGCTAAATGTATGGAATGCAGTATATTATTGGACCACACAAAATAACAATGAAATTGGGCTATTTGCGGGAAAATGAATGGAGCTATAGGCCATGTTAAGCTGAGAAACTCACCCTACAAGACCCACATTTGCACGATACCAAAATAAGACAAAGGCAAAACAAAAAGTGGAAGACTCTGCTAAACACAAATGCAACATTTCTTCACAAAACACTATCAAACCAAATCCAACAGCACACTACCAGGGGGTTTGGTGACTCAGGCTACTCAGGAGGCTGAGATCAAAGAATCACCTTTGCAAAACAGTCTGGATAGTCCTTGAGACTCAATCCTCTCCAACTAAATGACAAAAAACCCTAAACTGGACATGTGGCTTAAGTGAATAAGTATCAGGCATGAGCAAACTACTGCATGAAGCACTGAGTTTAAGCCCTTGTTCTAGAACACACACACACACACACACACACTCACACACACACACACAAAAGAGATTATATGCCACAATCAAATGGGATTCATCTTAGGAATCAAGTGTAGTTCAATATAGGCGACAAAAAAATCTTATAGAACATGAATGAATTGAAGGACATAACCACATAATCATCTCAACCGATATAGAAAAATTTAATATATTCTTGTTTTTAAAGCCTTTAACAAATTAAGTTTAGAAGAAGTATACCTCATGATAATATAGGCTATATATGAAAATGCCGCAGACAACACCATGTTACATGAAGAAAAGTTGGATGTTTCTTAAAGATCCACAATATTCATCTTCAACAGTCATATTCCACACAGTCCTGGAAATCTTTGCCAAAGCATTAAGACGAAAAAAGAGGAGGAACATCCAAAGTGCCCCTGTTGATACATGACTTCTGTTTGTAGAAAACCCAAAAGAATCCATCGATAAAACTGACAAAGCTCATTAAAAATTATTTTCAGAACAAAATACAACCTCTTCAGAAAATGGTGCTTAGAAAAGTGAACATTCAAATACAGAAAAATGAAACTTAAACCTATATACAAAAGTAAGTATAAAATAGAGCTAGTAACTGAATAACCAAAAAACTGTCAAATTACCAGAAGAAAATGTCTGAAAATCACTGTAAGAAACTGATAAAGATTTCTCAGTTAAAGAATCAAAAGTACAGACAACAATAACAAAAGCAGATAAATAAGACTATGTCAAACTAAGAAACTTCTTCATAATAAAGGAAATAATTCAAATGACATAGAATTTATGTGCAGAATATAGAACAAAGTCTCACAATTCAACATCAAAATAACAATAATAACTATTTAAATATGTTCAAGTGATCAGAATAGACATTTGTTAAAAGATGGCATACAAATTTCCAAAAATTATATGAAACATGACTGAAGCTCACTTATCATCAAAGGAATGCAAATCAAAACCACAGCAAGATATCATCTTACCACAGAACTGCTGTAAGCAAAAAGACAGAAAATGACAAATGTTGACAAGGATGTGGAGAAAGATTCTGTTTTGTAAGCATAAATTAATTGCCCAAAGGTATTTCATTTCTATTTTCATAGATGTATGCAATATACTTTGCTCAAATTTACCCCTTCTATTACTCTTTCTTATCCTTCTGTCACCCTTTCAAAATCAATTGTAATGTGTTTCATTATTCTATTTTCATATGTGTACAGAAAGTACTTCAAACATATTCATTTCCCATTATGCTCTCCTTTCATCGTCCCACTGGTTCCCTCTTAAGCAATCTGTTTTATACTCATGCCATTCCTTTTTTCCCTGTAGTTCACATTAAGAGAAAGCAGGTAATATTGTCTTTCTCAGTCTAGTTTATTTTACTTAACATAACAATCTTCAGTTCCATCCAATTTCCCCAAAATGACATGATTTCATTTTTCTTCATAGATAAATAATACTCTATCATTTATATGTACCATATTATCTGTTTCATTTGCTGATGGGCATCTAGGGTGTTTCTATGCTTTGAATATTGAGAATAGTGCTGCTATAAACATGGCAAAATTAAATTCCTTTGGGTATTTGCTCTGGAATAGTATTGCAGGGCCATAGTAACAAAGACAGAAAGAAAGTTTATTATACATTCTTTGTCAGGAAGTAAATTAATAGATCCATTAGGGAACTACCATATAATCCAGTGCTCCCATTATTGAGTATTTATCCAAAGGCAATAAAATGGAATATATGTACCTGTGTTTATGGAAAAGCTATATAGCTAAGATGCAGAATTAACTGATATGTCCATAACAGGTAAATTTATCATTAATGAGGTGCTTGTATACAATGGAATATTATTTACCCATTTTAAAAAGATAAAGCCATTTGAAATAGAGAAAAGAAAGAGAAAAACAAAGTGATTTGGAGGGGATGGGGGAAGGGAAATTGGAAGAAAAACATGGGAAGGGGTATCAATGTTCAAGATGTAATGTACCCACTACCTGACAAATGTAATTGTAACTCCTCTACACATCACCCCAATAAAATACAATTTAAAAAAGATAAAACCTTGTCTTTTAAAAGGAAATCAAAATAGAACTAAAGAAATGGGAAAACCTCCCAGGCTCCTAGATTGGAAGAATGAACGATCATGAAAATGGCAATCCTGCCAAAGGCTATCTACAAATTCAGTGCTGTACCCATCAATATCCCAGTGTCATTCTTTAATGAAATAGAGGAAGCAATCCAAAAATTAATATGGAATAATAAAATACCCCACATAGAGAAAATAATCCTTAGCAGAAAGAACAGTGCTAGAGGAATGTCAATATCAAACTTTAGACTCTATTACAGAGCTACAGTAATCAAAACAGCTTGGTACTGGCACAAGAATAGGCCTGAGGACCAGTGGACTGAACAGAAGGCCTAGATATTAACCCACAGACATATGGTTACCTAATCATTGATAAGGGAGCCAAAAAAAATAACACAGAACAAAGACAGCCTCATTAACAAATTGTGCTGGCAGAATTGGTTAAGCACCCACAAAAAAACTAAAGCTGGATCCTTGTAGGACACCCTACACCAGAATTAATTCAAAATGGATCAAAGACCTTGAAGTAAAAGCACATATGCTCAAAACTTTACAGGAAGGAATAGGAATAGGAGATACACAAGGACACATTGGCACAGGTTGAAACTTCTTAATAAAGGTGTAGAAACATAACAAATTAAAGAAAGTTTGGACAAATGGGACTGCATTAAATTGCAGAGCTTCTGTATGGCAAAGGACATAGCTAGCAAGTTAAACAGAAATCCCACAGGGTGGGAGAAGATCTTCAATGTCTACACAACAGACAAGGGCCTCATATCTAAAATATAACTACAGCTCAAAAAATTGAATCTCTCCAAAACAAATCCTCAATAAACAACCATCCCATTAAAAGGTGGGTGAAAGACTTGAGACTTCCTCTAAAGAAGAAATAAAAATGGCCTATAGACGCATGAAGAAATGCTCCACATCTCTGGCCATACAAGAAATGTAAATCAAAAAACTTTGAGATTTCACCTCACTCCAGTTAGAATGGCCATGATCAAGAAATCTAATAACAACAGATGCTGCTGGGGATGTGGCCAGAAGGGATCACTGTTGGTGGAAGTGTAAACTCATTCAACCACTATGGAAAGCAATATGGCAGTTCCTCAAAAGACTAAACATAGAGCTCCCCTATGACCCAGCAATCCCACTACTTGGCATTTACCCAAATGTCCACAAACAAGGGCATACTAAAGCTACAAGCACAACGATGTTCATTGCAGCATTGTTTACTATATCTAAGATACGGAATCAACCCAGATGCCCCTCAGTAGATGAATGGATTAAGAAGATGTGGAATTTATACACAACAGAATTCTATGCTGCCATCAAAAAGAATGACATTGCCTAATTTGAACGGAAATGGAAAGGAACATAGGCTCAATGGTTTCCCTCATTTGTAATAATTAGCACACACCTAGGACTCTCCTAGAAGAGGATTACAATAATAGCTCAAATGCTGTGTACATAAAGATGTACAGATGTACAAGATGAGTCTAAACAAAATGAACCCTAGGTTAATGAAACAAGAGGTTTATCTTTGTGATTGCTGTTCTTAATGTACTACATGAAGTTATTTCTTTTTTCTTTTTTTCCACTTATGGTTAATCTCATGAGATCACTGTATCTGAATTTGTACACTGGTATACTATATGTACATTTATTGTTTATTTGAAATAAGGAAGGGAAGGGGAAAAACAAGATGACTAGGAGAGGGATGGAGAGAAAAAGGGGGACAAAAACATGAGAAGGGGTATCAAGGTTTGAGAAGTAATGTATCCACTACCTGACGAATATAACTGTAACCCCTCTACACATTATCCCAACAATAAAAAAATAACTTGCCTTTTGTGGAAATGTGGATGGGCCTCAAAGATATTTATGCAAAGCTTAATAAGACAGACCCATGAAGTCAAATAGTACATGTTTATGTAGGAGCTAAAATACTTGGCCACCTAGAAGTAGGGAGAATTAAGATCACTAGAGGTTGTGAAGGAGGGAAGTTAAAAGGATTAAAAAAAAAAAAGCCGGGTGCAGTTACTCATGCCTATAATACTAGCTATTCAGGAGGCTGAGATCTGAAGATCAAGGTTCAAAGCTAGCCCATGCACAAAAGGACCTGAGATTCTTATCTCCAATTAACCTCTAGAAAACAGGAAGTGAGGCTTGGCTTACAGGTAGTATAGAAGCCTTGAGCTGAAGAGCTCAGGGACAATGCCCAGGCCCTGTGGTAGGGCAGTAGCCTTGAGCTGAAGAGCTGAGTTCAAGCCCCATGGCCCACCAAAAACAAAAGGATAAAAAAGATAATAGATACCAAAATATGGTGTTGTTGAAATAACCCAATGTTCCATAGCAAAGTAATAATAGTAATAATACATTTAATAATTAGATATTTCACACTCACTAGAAGAATCGGAAATCTTTGATCACATAGAAAGGATATATTTGAGAAATGGCAATTAATTGCCTTGGCTTGGTCATTACATAGTCTATATACATATAGAACTGTGACACTATATTTTATAAAATTCAATTACAGTATTGCCATTTTCATAAAACAAAAGCTTTCTGAGGTCTTAAAAATGGAACAACAGAACAAGTTTATAAATTGATATTTTCCTGGCATGCTACTTCAATATCAGTCATTTCTCCCAATATAAACCAAAGAGAAATAACAGCATCTAGAAACAAAATGTTAGATCTTGCTTTTGTGATATGTTAAACATGGACTTAGGTTAAATATTAGAACAATATTAAACATTCAGTTTCATGATGTTATGCTAGTCATATACCACAAAATTAATGATTATGTGTCATATAGGCTATATATATGGTGATAAAGGATATGTTATATTAATGAACATATAATAATGTAAAAATGTATTGAATCATTATTAGAATCATGAGCATTTGTTGTTCTCACAATTTACCCTTGAAATCAAAGTATAATAAAATTGAGCATTTCACAATCACAATGAGACAAATTTAACACATATATTTGTAAAAAGATAATTAACAAAGATGTGCAGAATTTGTAATGTGTAACTAAATTGTTTGGACTCTAATCTGTTGTTGTAGAACTTTGTGCCCAACAAATAGAACACACGTTCTTTGCAAGCACATGGAACATTCACAAATGTACCATGTATTGTGAGATTTTTTTAAAATACTGGCAAAATGTCAAAGCAAAAGTCAAACAGACCATAAATGGATTGAGGTCCAATAAAATTATATTGAGATTATATAAGATAATGTAAATTCAGGTCTGGCATCAAATGTCAGCAATCTAAAAGCGGACAACAGAAAGTCAAAGCAGATCCAGAGCATTGACAGATAAAACAATCTTTGAACTAACTTTTTTATTAAGGAAGAAATCATGCAGAAGTAAACAACTAGAAAAGAATTTATACAGCAGCCTTCCTTGTACATCTAGATGTGGACTAGGTCTCAAGTGAATGGAATGTATTTTTAGGAATATTGGATGTGAATGTTCACTAAACAGGCAAACTAAGTGTTCAGAAAAAGTGCATTCATGAGTACTAATTTTTTTGTAAAACTGAATAATTTTCAAGGCTGGGCAATAACAAATAAACCAGAGAGAGTAGAATTAGTGAAAATTTTAACAACAATTAGCAAAACTGGCAATAACAATTATAGAATTATCAATATAATAGAAAGTTCAGTAAACTTGTAAAATATAAATTAAACCTGAAAATATAAAATAAGTCAAAGAAATAAAAATTAGATAGATGATGGATATATTTTTAAAGCATTTTATAAACTATTGTGTCAGGGGGTTGGAAGTTTGGCCCCGTGATAGAGTGCTTGCCTAGCATGCATGTATCCCTGGATTCATACACACAAAAAGCCACAAATGGTTCTGTGGCTCAAGTAATAGAGCTCTAGACTTGAGAAAGCCCAAGGACAGTGCTCAAGCCCTGAGTTCAAGCCTTGGGACTGGCAAAATAAAAATCATTGTGTCCAACCAAGATCAACAAAATGAAGAATTTAACAGAAATTAATTTAGGCTTAAGTGGAAAAAACAGAATGATTTATTTCAGTTTTAGACAAGGCTCCATGGCAGAAACTGAAAACAGGTGCAATACTGCCAATTTCCAATATGAGGCGCTCAATCACCTGCACAGACCCTGCATTAGGCATGCTTCACCGGCAGCCTAGTACCACAAAAGTAGCTCTGATGGTCGAGGTTGTTAAGAGAACTTGTGGATGCACTGTGGTGTCTCTCCCTCTGACCTCACACCCTCACTTGGACACACAGTGAGCTGATTCCTGATTGGCTCTTGGAAACAGACTCCAGTGGCAGGGCTAGGAAGTTACTGTTTTCTTATTCAGTAAAGAGTAGTTGCCTAATACATGGAGACAAGCTAAAAACCTGCAGTAGAAATGCCATGATTTCATCATCTCTAAGATTTCATCTATGTTGCTCTTCTTGTGCTACTATTACAAAATACAATGCACTGCAGTTCTTTAAACAACAGAAATCTATTCTTCCTTTAGTAGGCAACACATTCAAAATCAAGGTGTCAGTGTAGCCATGTTCTAAGTCTCTGGAGGGAATCCTTTCTTGCTTTTCTCTAGTTTCTAGTAAGGTCTGTCAGCGAACACTACAAATACACTGAAATCTGTATTTGTGGATAAAAGTGCTTATTTCTCAAAACAACTTTGAGTTTCTACCTCACTCCAGTTAGAATGACCATGATCAAGAAATCTAATAACAACAGATGCTGGATGGATGTGGCCAGGAGTGATGGTTACTACACAGTTGGTGGGAGTGCAAACTCGTTCAACCACACTGGAAAGCAGTATGGCGGTTCCTCAAAAGACAACACAGAGCTCCCATATGACCCAGCAATCCCACTCCTTGGCATTTACCCAAATGTCTATAAACAAAGACATACTAAGCCTACTAGTACAACCATGTTCATTGTAGCATTATTTACCATAGCTAAGATACAGAACCAACCCAGATGCCCTCCGTAGATGAATGGATCAGGAAAATGTGGTACTTGTACATGGTGCAAGTCTTAAGGCAGCTTTAATAAAGCACAAGCATAAGCTCTGACAGTAAAAAAAATGACAGATATTAATTCTACTACAATTCTGGCAGGAAGTGTTCCTTCTGAAGGCTTTGAGGTGAGGGGCTTCTTTGGTTCTTGCTGACTGTAATGCTTTGGTATTCTGTGGCTTGTACTTGCTTCACTGCAGTCTGAATCTGTTGCTCTGTGATATTCTCTTCAGATATGGATTTATGTCCTTGCTATTTATAGTAATACCAGTTATATTGGATTGACGTTTCTGCTAACAAAGTAATCTGATGTGAATTATATTTACAAAGACCCTGTTTGTGAAAGAAGATCACATTGATACATATCAAGACTTAGGACTTTCTCTTATTTTCCCTGGGGAACAGAAGTCAATCCATGCCACCACCCCTGAGAATGTCTGTCGGGGCAAAAACTTAAATAGAAGCATGTTTAAGATGTACCTTCATACAAGCCCCCATGTGCCTCAAAGCAATTTCTAGAAAGCTACACCATATCCCAAGGCAAAAAGTTTGATTTACCCATTTGCCTGGACCAGAGAAAAATCAGTGTCAATCT
Source organism: Megascapheus bottae (assembly GCF_031878675.1). Classification (NCBI taxonomy): domain Eukaryota; kingdom Metazoa; phylum Chordata; class Mammalia; order Rodentia; family Geomyidae; genus Megascapheus; species Megascapheus bottae. The sequence continues at coordinate 56,767,099 of NC_143512.1, read as the reverse complement.
TCTCCTGTGTGCTGTAATTGATGAGACTTATGAGAGTCACTGGGGGAAAGTATGGGACCAGAGATAGAAATAGACTAGAGTGAGAAAGCAAGCTAAGATGGAACATAACACTAAGCATCATGTAGTATATAGACTTGTAGGGCCCTTCTTTGCAACAGTTTGGTATTATATGCTGTTGTACTAGGTTTACATTTACAAGTAAACATTTTCTACTGATAAAAGTTCCAAAGACATTATTAAGTATTTAGAGTCAATGCATGGATTTTAAAATTCCTTTAGAAAATGTATATGCTTACACCATTGCACTGCATGGTTCTTGATATATTGTTAGCACTGTCCATTTTGCTCTCCCTGAAGCAGTTAAAAATCCCATAGAGCTTTGTGGATCGATAGACAGAGATTTTTTCTAGTTAAATTCCCATAGAGCTTTGTAGTTCCAGAAGAAATGATGAATAAAAATCAGAAAAGTATTTATCTTTAACTGGAAGAGAAAAAAAAGAAAAAACACTAAATGCCAATGGTAAGTAACTATGTATATAAGGGTTGAGAGCCTTAGATTTCTTTAGTGACTAAATGTGCTACCTCCTTAGTCTGCAGGCAGCATATTGTGACACAGAAACATCAACTGAGATTATTCAGCCTCTGATTACACAACCATAAAACACCCACTAGTGCCTCCCACTAACCCATTCAGTTATTCAGTCAGCATTTTTGTCTCTCACGGAGCCCAAACTGTTTCAAATCTTTTACTAGTATGTTTATAAAAACAAACATAACCCATGTTAAGATGGTTAGATAGGAAGATTAAAGGCTTCTAGCCTAAGAGGCTTGACAACCAAATTTTTATGTCTACAAACAAACCATGGAAGTTCAGCATCTAATGACGTACAAATGAATCTGAAGAAGAAATAGTTTGATGTTCATTCTAGAGTTTCTATGTGAAAACTCATCTCTCAATTATATACTATATCCTCTGATTGTTTTTTTTGAAAATCACAAGAAATTGCAATAAGTTAAACACACACACACACACACACACACACACACACACACACACTACACGACATCCACAGTCCTCCAAAACTACCAGTATCCATAAAATGCTAACACTTTTTAGTTACTTCAGGAATACTGGAAATCAAGTCCTTTTCTCTAGATAGGCCCAGCTTTGGCAGTCTGGCATTATATTAAAATAGGCAAGGCCCCAAGTGTTTTCCTAGAAGTGCTCTCCAGCTAAGGAGATGCACTGCCTTGTAACCAGGGCCCGTCAGTGATTCAACATACTGTGGTTTCAAAATATTTCATATGTAAGAGTTGTAATAATATGAGTCAGACCAAGGGGGAAATGTGTGAGGAAATAAAACCATTATAGGAAAGTTCATCACAAACCCGCGGACATGGTTTGTTAATGAATAAGAGGTGAAAAGGGAGTGCTCAGTCCTAGTCTCCCAAATACTCTTCTTTTCTGGCAAAGAATACTGAGGTTACTCATCTCAGAGGACTCACGAAATGAACTGCAAGTAAAATAACATCACTTTTTCAAGTTTACTTCACAGTAAATAGATATTTGGTCAGCCTCAACATGTGTGAGAAATTATGCAAGGCACACAATTGGATACACAGTTGAAACAAGTAGATAGGTAGGTAGGTAGAACGATGGATAAATGATAGGTTAGATAGATGAAAGATAGACAGATAGCTTTATAGATGATAGATAAGTTAGAGACATAAAAGATAGATGGACAGAGAGATAGAGATAGAGATAGATAGATAGATAGATAGATAGATAGATAGATAGATAGATAGATGGATGGATATATAGATAGAATCGATGGTAGATAGACAGATGATAGATGAGTTGGATAGACTCCTTCCTGTCTGCCAAAGAACTCCCAAGTCAGGGAAAGTAAATGTTTTCTATTGATTAAAGTTCCAAAAACATTGTTAAGTATTCAGAGTCAAAGCATAGATTTAAAAATTCCCTTAAGGAATTTGTATGCTTACACCATTGCACCGCATGGTTCTTGATATAGTGATAGCACTGTTTTTTTTTCTCCCTGGAGCATCAAATAATATCATGTTTCAAGTTCCTCAGGGACAACTTATTGCAAGTTTGCAATGTGAATATAAAAATAGTGTCTCATCTTGTTTTGTCAGAAATGAAATGCATTTAATTACTTAGGTGTCCATGATTCTAGATGACTGTTAAGCTTGGCAAGTTATGTGGCCAGTTTTAAAACTGACACATAGAAAATTATGTTTTCCCTAATTATATTTTTCTCCTAACAGATCAATAGTTTTTCAAGGATTAAATGACTTACTCAAGGTCAAGGATTTGGCTCCTACTCTACCATTTACCATTACCTGACTTTGGCACCTACTCCAAAGCTCACATTCTTCACTGCTTTTTTGCCTTTATAGTGATTGCCATTACTCTTGTTTTCCTGAGCAGATGGTCACTGAAGAGGCCATGAGATGAGCAACATGAACGATACTCCATTGCGTGAGTAGAACTGTGTGACTATCTCCCCCAGCCTTGGTAGACAAGGTTGAATTGGATTATTGTTTTTCTGTTTTAGAACATTTTGTTGCTTTAACCATTGTATTACTCAGTTTTCTGTTGCTATTAACAAGACACTTTAGGTCAAGTAATTTGTAAAGGAAAGAAAGATGTCTGGGTGCTGGTGGCTCATGCCTGTAATCCCAGTTAGTGAAGAGGCTGAAATCTAAGGATCATAGTTCAACAGCAGCTTAGACAAGAAAGTCTGTGAGACTTATTTCCAAATAAACTCCAGAAAACCAGAAGTGCAGCTGCAGCTCAACATGGTAGAACATTCATTTTGAGCACAAGAGCTCAAGGACAGAGCCCAGGCCCTGTCAAAATCAAATTTTTAAAAGAAAAGTTTATTTTGCTCAGAGTTTTGAAAACACAAAACCCAAGATCAGGTTCAGCCACTTCATAGTGAATGGAATCCTGGCAGGAGCATGTGGTGGAAAAGTCACATGGAAGGACAGGAAGCCAAAGAAGTCAGTTTCATCCTTCCAATAACAACTCACTGGCAAGGGAACCAACTAGGGCCTCACAAGAATTACATTAGTCCCTTTGAGAGCAAGGACTTAATCGCCTTGCTCACTGAAGACTAAATTCCCAATGCAAAGAGTCCTAGGGGGAACATACTCAGGCCACATGTAAACCAGAGCAGCCCTCCTGGAAATCAGTCCCCAGCTTGTCTTAATTGTGTTAACTGTACAGATAAGCCTGTGTGTGTGTGTGTGTGTGTGTGTGTGTGTGTGTGTGTGTGTTAATATACACAAAAAGAAAACAAGTAAGCAGCTGTTAAGTATAACACAAATTAGGGACAAAGGAATGACCAGAATGTTTTAGATTCCAGGTTAGTGACCAGCTGGCCAGCATACAGTTCATTGTTGCCTCCCTCAGAGATCCTAAAGAAACTTCCCTGTATCTGATCTGCCATGTGTGAGACAACACTGACAGTTTAGAGTGGTTTCACAGCCCAAATATTCCTGTATTACCATCAGGTCTGATGATTGCATAGGCAATGAATTTTGTGGTAATAATATGTTCCAGACTTCAGATGGGGTAAGTAATCCACATCACCCCCCACGCGTGGGTTCTGACTTCACAGACCAGCAGGAGAGCTAAGTAGACTTTATAGGATTCTACACACATTTCTGCTGATTCAGAAATGGATATAAAACTATAGAATGGCATGCTGGGACAGCACAGAATTTTTTAAACTCCTTCAGGAAGTCTTTGTTCCTACATCAATAACTGCATGCTACATGTTCTTGTGCAAGTGCATGCTTGTGTATCTGTATACAAAAATGCCATGGTTTAGAGGGTAAGAGGGTAAATCATTTGAAAATCACTCTAGAATAATCCTGCTTCATTACTGATATGATATTTAAAATAGTGCTGATTTCATAATGCTCTTTATTTGACTTAGCTTTCCCGTATCATTATACTTAAAAAAGAAAATCAATGAAGCTCTAGTGAAATTTATGGCCATATCTCACTGACTTATTTCCCTATATGTAAGATTCATGTAAGTATGATTTACATTTTCTTGGTTTTCTATGAAGCTCCATATTAGCCACTGGCTCAAACAGCCCTGATCACTTTCTTAAAATAAATAGATCATAGAATAACTTAAGCTTTGCTATTATTACAGTACAATAATAATTATTTTAATTGCAATGATGATTGTGTTTGAGTATTTCTCAGATACTAAACCATGTGAAAGGCATTTTACAAGCTCTACAAAATAATCCAATTATAGATTTTATTTACAGCCACATACTCCAAATGAGAAAGCATAGACTTCATACATAGCAATACTACCACACAATGTCATTTGTAACTCAAGAAACATCTTTTACATCACTATACAAAATATCTAAGGTCAAGAATACACCATTTGCTGTCTTAAAGGCAGCTAAAAACCAAGTTGGACTTCTAGACTTAAAATGTTTTAAACTATAATCAAAGGAATAAATCCTACTTGATCATGAGGTACGCTTCATCTTGAAGATTCATGATTGAAAGTACAGCCTAATGTAAGCACAGCTGCAAGGCTCTAAACAAAACACCCAGAACCATCACCAAGAATGCTCAATTGAAGTCTGAACTCTTATATTCCACAATCCTTCTGCTAACCTTTCTAAAGGACTCTTGAATAAGTCTGTCAGATTCAAGTGCCAAGGAACACCACGAAACACAATTTGAGTTGTTTGCTTGCCATCAGTAAAATATAACAAGCAAAAGCATACACACTAAAAGTTCAGGTCACCTAGTGAAATACACACTGTCCTCAGAGTTTCTGAGTGTGTGCATCTAGCTATGATAAGTTTACAAATAACTCCTGAACTTCGGTCACTCTTTGATGAAGAAATGAACAGTTAAGTAACAAGTTGCAGGATCTCACTCGTGTGAGAACTGTGGCTCCGTTTATGAGAAAGGTCCTGTCAGAGCATCTGTGCTAGTGTTTGAACACATATGTGTGCACTTACCTAGATCGCATTTATAATTGTAATAACTCATGACTGTGTTTCCCCAGATCTAGCACAAGGCAATGCACCCACTCCACCGAGAGCCAAATCTGCAGCACAGATGTGATGAAAAATGAGCAGAACAGTGTTAATTCTGCTGCCCTATTATCATGTGAGACATTTCTTTTTTTCTAAAACAACAAATCTAAATCCACTGTAGTCCTGGCCAAGATTCTCTCAGTACAAACAGCTCCCAAACTAAATTACACCAAATTTGTAATATCTTTTTTGACCTCCAGTAAACATGTTTGTAAGGATCCATTGGTAACATGCATAAAACAACGTTCTGATGCTGTTATTTTTTCTTCACACAAGTTCATATACATGTATCCTATTGAATTGCTTCTCAGAAGTTAACTACAGAAATTACCAAGTTATAAAATAACTTGTATCATACCAAGTTATAAAATAAATAAACTACATGATTTTTGTACAGACTGTATCAGTCATTAGACTACTGTTCATTCCGAATGGTAACCTTATATTTAGACTGGAAAGCCATTGGTCTGTAAAATTCTGCCAACACATTCCATTTGGACTCTTACAATGGAAAAGAGGACGCAGCAGAGGCACTACTTCCCTCATTCCCTGACCCTACTGGCTCCAGACTGGTGAGTTCTATATAAATAGGGCTGAATTCTCAAAGGATCTGCACTGTGACCATGTTTCCAATCTCTTTTCATACATTTTTATGTCATGATTTGACCTCACGCATTTAAAAATCCAGTGGTTTCAAATATAAAACTCATCCCAATCTAGTTCCTACTGCATTCTTTTTTAATTGCAGACATCCTCAAAAACCATCTATGGAAATATTTTTTCCAAGGTTATTTTATTACATTGGGACATTCTCTCCACAAATCACAGGTTCATTTCTCCAAACAAGCTGCTTAATTTTTTTTCTTCATATCAACTCTACAAAATAGACCATGTTTGAAAGCAGGCAGGCATGTATTTCCAGAGCCAAGACTGATTATCACATATTCCTCATTAATTTTAGGATATGGGAGATAACAACAAAATAATTATTGAGAATTTCAACAATCACTTAATTAATTCAACCAGTATTCTTTAGAAGAATAGAATTGCATAAAACTGTAATTATTCCTTAAATTAATTATTGAATATTAAAAGTAAATTCTAAATTATCTCTTCTATAGACATATAGAATAAAAACTGCTGTGTAAGAAAGTAAATAGAGCGAGGTGTTATAGATGTTATAACTAACCATCTGAGAATAAGATCGCATAAAAGAGAGACTAGTAAGTCCTAACTTTAAGAGACAAGGGAAAATATTGCACAAATACAATCAGAAGTCAACATGAAAGCAAATAGCAAATATCTCTCTCTCTCTCTCTCTCTCTCTCTCTCTCTCTCTCTCTCTCTCTCTGTCTCTCTCTCTCTCTCTCTCTCTCTCTCTCTCTCTCTCTCTCTCTCTCTCTGTCTCTCTCTCTCTCTCTCTCTCTCTGTCTCTCTCTCTCTCTCTCTCTCTCTCTCTCTCTCTCTCTCTCTCTCTCTCTCTCTCTCTCTGTCTCTCTCTCGTCGTGGGCCATGAACTCAGGGCCTGAACACTGTTCTTGTGCTTTCTCAAGGTTAGAGCTCAACCACTTGCGCCACAGCACCACTTCCGGCTTTTATTCTATGTATGTGGTACTGGGAATCAAACCCAGGTCTTCATGCATGCTAGGCAAGCACTCTTGCTCTAGGACAAATAATTCCCAGCCCAGCCTACTCACATCTCTAGATTAGAAGATTAAGAACTTGATGTGGCTCAATAAGAAAACACATAGTTTCAAACTGTTGTGCCAGTTTTTAACATAAGCAATAAAGGAAGTTAAAAAGATACTTCTAGTATCTAACCATTGTGTTAATTTAATTCTAGTGAAGAGGTAAAACACACTAAAGAGTCTACCATAAGAAATATAAGAAGGGGGCTGGTAGTTTGGCCTAGTTGTAGAATGCTTGCCTAGCATTAACGAAGACCTGGATTCAATTCCTTGGTACCACATACATAGAAAAAAGCCAGAAGTGGTGCTGTGACTCTAGTGGTAGAGCACCACCCTTGGGAAAGCCCAAAGACAGTGTTCAGGTCCTGAGTTCAAGCCCCAGGCCTGGCAAAAAAAATTTTTTTAAATAGAAAGGAAGGAAGAAACAGGGAACAAAAGTAATGTAGAATAAATAGAAAACATAATAAACTTGCAAAGAACATAACAACCAACCCATCAAATGTATATGATATGAATATTCCAATTAAACACCAGGCTTTGACAGACTATAGAATAAAACACAACTGTCCTCTGTTCTTCTTTAATATCCCTCCCTAATATGCTTTCACAAGCAAGAATGGTAGTTTCTTACCTTCTTATCATCTGATTCTGGTTTGGGACTTTGGTTCAAATGGCAGCACATGTGAGATCCTAAGTTCAAAGCCCAGTACTAACTAAAATTTTAAAAACTCATTTCTTTTTTTGATAATTTATTATTATTACTATTTTACCAGTCCTGGGGGCTTGAACTCAGGGCCTGCGCACTGTCCTTAGATGCTTTTTTTCTCAAGGATAGCACTCTGCCACTTGAGCCACAGTGCCACTTCTGCCTTTTTCTGTGTATGTGGTTCTGGGAAATTGAACCCAAGGCTCTGTGCATGCTAGGCGAGCACTAGGCCACACTCCTGCCATCATTCATTTCTTGGAGGGAACTGAATCTGAGATACAAGAAAAGAGATTAGGCACACCAATAAGTACAAAAGAGAGAAAATATAAGAAATATATGGCAAATAATAAATGCCATAAAAGAGAAAGAGAAAAGGAAGAAAGGAGGGAAGGAGCGAAGGAGGGAAGGGAGGGAAGGAAGGAAGAAAGGAAGGAAGGAAGGAAGGAAGGAAGGAAGGAAGGAAGGAAGGAAGGAAAGAAATTATTTAAAACTATTCATTACATATTAACATAGTAGGACCAGGTTAAATTAAGGGTGGATTTGGGAATCTTAGCAGAGAGGCACAACCTGGTATGCCAAATTAAAACTAGGATGCATTGAACTACAGTCAATAATGTGCATGCCATACTACTTTGAGTTAGTATATTAATGTCTGAAACTTACTTGTAATTGAATTAAAATATGAATTGATAAATAAAAGATGATACAGTAAATATTTGTTATGGGATTTGCGTGTGAGATACATAGATATTTACAGTCCTTTCCATTTTTTTCTGTATGATTGAAATTTTAGATTGAGGAAAGGAGAGAGTGTCATTGCATTAAACATTGGACAGACACCTTTGTGAAGCAGTTTTAGTTCAGGGTAAATGTGTGTAAGAGATTGCAGTTAAGCTTGAAACAATAATTAAAAATGAACATTGCTAGCTTCTCTTCCTAAGTTGGACTGACAGATCAGAAAGACACAGGATTTGACCTAGGGAGGGAAGGCAGATTTGAGAGATGTACAGTAATTAGAGGGAGGTCATTTGTATTTGCTTGTTTGCTTGTTTACTCTTTTCTGTCTTGTTTTCAGTGAGATACTTGGAACATATTTTTGTTTTATGGAGAAGGAGTCTGTAGAGAAGCAAGTTGCAAGCTTTTTTTAAATGTGATTTTCTGAACTTCTTAAAACTTAAAACCTTTTCTAAGGACACTACTGACTCAATATAGGAGCAAAATGATCAAACATTTCCCCCGAGTGATTACAGGATCATAATGAATTCCTGTGAACAGTGAAACAACAATGGAACAGCATATATATGTCTGTGTCTTGTGTGTCTGTGTATGTATATATGCACATGTATATTTATATTTAATGTAAGTTTTACCTGCCATGAGAGCCTTCAGAAATGGAAACCCAAAGAACTAAGGAAGACTGTGTCTTCATGCTTAGTCTTCACGCAGTGAAGAATTTTGCCCTTGCAGAAATGGGTATGGTGGGGGAAATGGTATAATTTGATGGCAGTAAATGGACAGGGAGAATCCATCCAGATTTGTTCATTCAGAATCCTCTTAGCCCCTCTCTACAGCATTGCTTTTTCTTTCTATATGGCAGAATACACAGGGCATTCTGGGGAATAAAGGAGGAGGCCAAAGAGTTACATTTCTAGATTTTCTGGCTTGCTTTAAGGAAAAAGATTTCTAGGTCTGATGACCTGCTTTGGGGAACAGTTCCTGTTACCTGCTGTCCTAGTCAGCTTTCTGGTGTTGTAACAAATAACTGAAATAATTTTGTTCTGATTTGTAGGTTTTATTCCTGGTCAATTGGCCCCATCACATAGCAGTACAAGAAGTGTGTAGCAGAGAAAATTGCTCACCTACTGGTAGCTGGTAAGTAAAAGAGAAGAAAAGCCCATGTCCCTCCAGCATCTTTAGAGAGAGCACCTCCAGTGACCTAAATTTTCCCACTAAACTATCTCTGTCACTTTCAGTAGCACCAAAGTGAGTAGCAAACATTCATTACTTGTGGCTGTGGGGAACACTTCAGATCTAAACTATTATTACACCAGCTTTTGGGGGGAGGGATGAAGAAAGGAAATAGGATAGGATAAGGAGAGAAAGAACTTTCTCCTAAATCCCTTCCAGTCTCATTTCAAAATACTCAGCCATACTTTAGAATATCACGTTTCAATCACCACCATTAATGACTTTTACCACTAGCAGAAGGAAGAAATGAAAACAGAGAATGCCAGTCTGGGTTCAGTTTGAACTAATCTACAGTCCTAACAAATATCTATATGATAGATCCAGTTGTGAAATCAAGACCAAATAGACCCCTCTCCTCCTATTCATAAGAGTGTGAGGATATCTGTCTGAATAGAACTTTATGCTGATAGAACTTTATGCGAACTTTGGAGTTTTCCAGCCTGTGTAGGCTTAATTTCAAGTAGGAACTCCGCATTGTTCAGTCATGTGATTTGGACCAAGCTATTCTCTAAGCCCCAGTTTTCTAACTGCTAAGTGGGAGTAATAAGAATGTCTCCTTCAGAGGGTTGTTATGTAGATTAAATGATGGGATGCACGCACAGCACTTAATCAGCTCTGGCACATATGAAGCACTCAGTAAACAGAGACAATTATATAGACATTTATAAACTCAGTGTTCCCATTGTCTAATATGAAACCAGGAAAAGACTTTGTGAAGAAACATGTGAATGGCTTGGTAGAATATTTGGCACTGGAAAAATGAGGTACCAAATTGAAAATTGCAGGTGCCCAGACACTATTCTTCTTCTCAGACATAATTAACTTGGGTTGGGTTATAGCTTCTGCCAAGAAAAATGACTACAAGTTTCTCCCTGTCTGTTCATCCTGAAGGTGTCAACTAAAGTGCTACCTGCCCAGACGAGTACCCAGCGGCTCAGATGGGACACCCTGAAGGCAAAGTCTCCTTCTAACCTCCTTCAGCCTCACAAGTCTGATGTGGATCTTTGTTTCCAAGAATTGCATTCTCCAAACCACCCCACCCTCTTCCTCCTCCTCCTCCTCCTCCTCCTCCTCCTCCTCCTCCTCCTCCTCCTCCTCCTCCTTCTCCTCCTCCTCCTGCTGTTGCTGCTGCTGCTGCTGCTGCTGCTCCTGCTGCTGCTGCTGCTGCTGCTGGAATGTTAGAGCTGACCAGATTCCTTCAAAGCCGACTCCACTTCACAGGTCCCAAATCAGACATGCTTTTACAGTCATGAAGTAGCAAGAAAAGACCTTTATTCCTCAAGACTCTCTGAATATGAACTCCAGATGAGATCAAAGGTAGCTCTTGGGTGGGAATTGCAAAGAGGAGACTGGCATCTTGAGCATTATGTTGTTAAGACTCCAGAAGCAATGAAAATCCACATGTAACAACAAACACTCCCATTGAAATAAAAGACCCTGGTGTGTCACCCTCTTTCTATTAACCCATCAGTGCATTCTCTTCATCGCGCTGAAAAATTTTGCAAGTGTCTACGGGAAAATAGGATTAAATGTATCCATCTTCATTTGATACCGCATGTGTGTGTACCCATACATACATCTATGTATATTTATATTGAAATGGAGATTTTGAGGTAATATTCCAAAACATGCTGAAACTGCACACCCCTCCTTGCTAAAAATATGGCTTCACAAAACCAGGATGGGGATTTTCTCCCTTCACAGCCAGAGTAGAAGAAAACTGAAAGATCTTGTATTACAAAAGAGAGAGAGAGAGAGAGAGAGAGAGAGAGAGAGAGAGAGAGAGAGAGAGAGAGAGAGAGAGAGAGAGAGAGAGAGAGAGACCCACTGGCTTGAAATCTACTAACGTCTTCCCCAATTTTTGGTGAGATTTCACACATATTTCTTCTAACTTAGGTCAAGGTATTAGAAAGACTTTCTGAAGGAGTGGAACTGATTAACTCAAGCTCTAACCCAGACTGATCCAGACAAGGGATAATGATACAAAAGAATAGGTTGTGATGTTGAAGTAAAGAAGAGGAGGTTTATAGTTTCATGGTACCAGTAAGCTTAGTGCTTTTAATTGCAGCTAAATCCTTGAATTTCTACTTTAGAAATTCACCAGTTTGTTTGGCCTGGCCAAAGGGAATGTGATGACCTGGTATAACTGATTAACATATCCCCTTGCAAAATCAGGATCTCTGTCTCTCTCTCTCTGTCTCTCTCTCTGTCTCTGTCTCTCTCTCTCTCTCTCTCTCTCTCTCTCTCTCTCTCTCTCTCTCTCTTTCTCTCTCTCTTCTTTGATTTAATCAAACTTGCCAAACAGATGACTCTTACAAACAAAATTGCTTCATCCATTACTGTCTCTGTATATAATTCCTTTATGAATTAAGAATCAGCTGCATACATCATAGTTTTTTCTTCCTAAACACATCTGGGCACTCTTCCTAAGAAGAAAAGTATTCTTTTATATAACCACGGTATAATTATTCAAGTTAGAACATTTGTCATTGATATCATTTTATTTTGTCTTTTGATCTCATTTTAATTTTAAATTAACAGTCAATAATCCAACTGTGCCATTTGTACCAGGGACATCCTTTGTATGTTTGTTTCTAGTTCAAAATTGAATGGAAGAGCGAACAGTGTGTTCAGTCACCAGATCATGTTGGTCTTATCAAAGTTGTCTTTAATTAGGGCTTCACCAAGTCCTCCTCCTTTACACCCGAGAATCTGACATGCTCCAGTGTAACATGAAGTTGTCCAAAAGAGGTCAGATTTTTCCAAGCCTGGATCTCTCTACAGCTCAAGTTTGTACTCTATTGCTACAGATTCCTGGCAGCTCCGAAAACCCAGAATTATCACCCTCCGTAGTTGCTCATGGAACAAAACTTGCTTCTCTGCCATCATCCAACATCCATTTGTCTTCATCAGTCACGGTCTGTTATAGTCACAAAAGTGTTGACCCATAAAAACAATCTGTTCAAAAATCAGATTGTTTTCCTTTTGAACACCATCAACACCCCTTGCTATGTAAAACAACATGTCTGCTTATCAAGCCAGAAAGGAAAGAAGAAAGGAACAAAGGCAACATGACATGAAAATATTGAGAAGTAAAATGTTTGTTCTTGGGCAAAAGGAAAGTTCCTCCCAGCTCCCCACAGCCCTCATACTTCGCATCTCTTTGTGTGTGTTAAACACCTCAACAAACAAGTACAATACTTAATTCTTCATAAAATACGTGGAGCCTCACACTTTTCCCCTTAAGTAAACATTTCATTGTTCAAGGCTTATAACTCCTGAGCTCTTTCCCACAGATATATAGTTAATAAATACATACAGCAGCATTTTATGAAACAGTTATCAAGGAATTGTTAGCAACAGCACATGTGAGACACTGTATTGATTTTCACAAGGAAATCATCATTGGGAATGGTTTATAGATGTTGTGTTTTCTTTTGTTTTGTTTTCTGGGAAGAGAATAGGATGCCATGAGATCCCAGAATTTCAGAGGATGAAGACACTATAAAAATCAGAAACAATATAAATAATGACCATGAAGTTCAGAGGCTTTAGGTGAGTTTCTCAATGATACATGGCTGCAAATAGATTCAAGAGAAAAAAAATAGTGTATATATCCTGACAGACCACTCAATAACAGTGGCACTGGAGAATGAGCAAAAGAACATTCAGGGCCTATTAAATCTGTGTGATAATAAAGATTTAAAAATTAAGTTCTCTTTTAGATGCATTAGAAAATAGCCCAACTAAAGTCAAAAACTGAAATTACTCTTTTGTTTAGAAAATCACTTGCACAGTGAATCTTCTGATTGATATTAAATAAGGTTTATTATTTCAATGGTGAAATTTTATGTTTTTAGGGCAATTTACACTAAAGCTAAAATCTTCAATTGTTTAGAAGACCTTAATTAGAAAGGATCCTTGTCAATCCTTAAATTAACCACTCTAAATTAACTGCTGCATTAAATCATTGCTTTACTCCGTTAAAGTGAACCTGAAAAATCTTTTCTAAAAGCCCTAGAGAGACAGAAAACCCCTCAAAACCATACCCAATCTCTACTCATACTGTAGAAGGGACATATAAGGTGTCAGGTACCTGCCCTGCAGTTATGTACCTCAATCTCCTATTGAGATTGTGCCTGATAAACAATGTCTGGGGAAGGATTGTAATCTTAATAGTAAAATAGTATACAAATCAACTTCAGATGTTACTGTACGCCCTGTTCTATAGGAATTGCTTTGCTACTTATTCAAGAGACAAGTGGATCTGTACCTGCCCACTTTCAGAAAGGAAACTCTGTGGCAAATTTCTTGGTCTCTGACTTCTGTAACTAAATTTTGCCACATTGTATGCTCCTTGGTATCTACAGGTCCCCATTGTGGTTGAGACTTGGACTAGGACTATTAATGGAACCCTCAGAAACTTATCTGTGCAGTAAAGTGGGAACAAACTGTGTTCTTTTTGTTATTATTTATTTATTTTATTATCTTTAAACAGTTGTACAAAGAGTTTCAATTCAACAGATCAGTTTGTAGACATTCTCTTCCATCTCTTTTACCCCCATGCCCTCAATATTCCAAAACTCATTTTCACATGTATACATTGAATATCAGGACCCCTTCCTCCCTCCATTTGTCTGGTCCCCTGTCCTTGACTTCTCCCTTGACCTTTCTGTCATAGTGATGGCACACATTTAGTCCATTTGTTGAAGTCTAAATTTGTTGGAATAAATCACTGTCAGATAGGAGAAGACACTGGAAAAAATTTCCATACACTTGGTTATGAAGCCAAGCTGGAAACTCATCATTTGACTTTTGTCTATTCTCTAAATTCCCTGCAGACAGAAAAAATATCCAAGTCCGAGTGCTACTGTTAACTGTATAATGCTGGAAGATGAGTTAATCTCTTCAAAAATTAAGTTTTGTAGTAACATGGCACTGAAAAAATCTATAGAGATCCAATAAGGAATAAATGTCATGTTCTTAGCAGATTCTTAACCAATGAAGATTGTGTAACCCAAAATTACATAATAGGCTTTCCTAAGCTTATCAGAAACTAAAAGGGTGAATAAAAATAACTTGTTCAATATCTAATGAGTAAAAAAGAACAGATTTACTTTTTATTTGAGTATTAGGCATTGCTAAAATCCCTTGTACTGAAAAATGAGGCTTTCTTTTCTATTCTAGAAAAATCTTCAGTGACTACATCAATGGGGTGGGGGAATGATAAACTGTCTAGAAAAGAAAAATTTCCCTCTCTAATTTGTTTGAAATAAGATTTTGCTAACAAGTTAAAAGCTGATGAGTTTAACTGATTGGATTCTGAGGGCCTGACCTAAACAATGCAGTAGGAGTCATTGGATTGTGACTGAAGTTGATGGATTCATAACTGAATGGACTCTTGTGAGGTGGCAGAAACTGTGGAAGGTGGGGTCTGACTAGAGGAATTGGGGGTTGAGAGATGTACCTTTCAAGGGTATATCTTCTTTTTTTTTTTTTTTTTTTTTTTGCTTGAACCCAGGGGCTGGGTACTGTTTCTGAGCTCTTTTTGCTCAAGGCTAGCACTCTACCTTTTGATCCGCAGTACCACTTCTGTTTTTCTCTGCTTATCTGAGGAATTAAACCCCAAGCTTAGTGCATGCCAGGCAAGCATTCTACCACTAAGCCACATTCCCAGCCCTGAAGAATCTATCTTAAATCCACCTCTTTTTCTGTCTTGATGGATCTCTCCATCCTAATTGCTATGAAGTGAACCCCTTTGTGACATCGTGATGCTATCCTCAAAACCCTCAGGTCCAGAAGCAAGAGAGTCAAGTGATCATGGATTGAAATTATGAGCCAAAGTATATCTTCCTCCCTCCAGTTGCTTTCTCAGGTATTTTGTCAGTGACAAAAGGTGACTGGCACATCTCTATTTGCCATAGAGCCTTAATAGGGGATTTATAACTTCAATCAAAATACTGAAGAAGATTTACATCTAAGGAAAGGAATGAATATCTCCTTAGTACTCCTTATTACATAAAACTTTTACTATCCCTTAGGTTCAAAGATCCTGGAAGTAATTCACACACACACACACACACACACACACACACACACACACACGTTTTTATAAGTATCTCTGCTGCCACAGGGCCCATTGGCTAGAAGCCAATTGGGAAAATTTCAAGTTACCACAGAGATTGGCAGATACTAGAAACTTGCTAGCTCATTTGAATACTTATGATTCATACTGTCTTCTCAGAATATGCAAAATCAAGCCACAATCAAAGAGACATTTTATGTAATATTTTGTGATGTTAGCTGGCACCTATCACTACCCAACAGATACATATGCATTATAATGAAAACCTTTAGAGCTTGATAACTGTTTTTGGAAATTTATGTAGACTAAGAAGTATTTGTCTTGATATGTATTCCCAGAAGCAATGAGATGAATAGCCTCAAGAATTTTCCTCCTAGAATCCAGGATTCAATAGGAAAAAAAATATGTCTCAGAGGAAATATTTTCAATTAGCCCTGTCCAGACAACCCAGTGATATGTCAAGTCACATCCTAGCCAAGTTCACTGATTAGACCTTAGAGGATGTTAAATATTCTCTCTGCAGGATGTGGTCTGGGGACTGGATTTTAGGTCAAAGTTCAGTTTTCTCCATGGTTGTATCAACCAGCCAATGACCTCAGGGAAAACTCTTCAGCCTGCCAATGTTCAATTTCACTCTCTACCAACTGACATTTCTGACCTGTTGGGTAAGATTCTTCCGGCCCTTCTGTCTGAGATTCAGGTTATTCTGTCACAAGCCTCCAGCACAGACCATATCCTCTTGCCAAGACACTCCTCTCTTGGCCTGTCCCAGCCCTGTTTCACCCCTCCAGCTAAGGTAACACCTAGTTATAAACTAAGTGTCAAAGTATTACCTGTTTGAAAGGAAGATGCCTTTGCTTGTTGGAACACACCTTTTTCAGGCACCCTGAGGCCCAGCAGCCAGGTGGAAGAATCACTGCCACTAAATTCTTGGTGGTCCAGTCAACCGGATTCATGTGTAAGGCATCCTTAAGACAACACACACACCTATAGAGAGTTGAACAGATTGAACTTGCTAAATACTATCCTAAAAAGGATTTCAGTCCTCAAAGGAAGGTATTTTGCATAAAACATAGGTTATAGCATTATTAATATGAATGTATATTTAGATCTATAAACATTGATTTGGCACCAAAAGATCTTTCAGCCAAAGTCCAAAGGACACTGAATAATATTCTTCTAGTAATCAATTTTCCAATCAAACTTATGCGAGTGATCCAGATGACAAGAAAATGCTAAGACATAGTGAACAGAAAGGAGGAATGTTTTTTGCCATGCTATGAAAGCATCAGATGAGTGATCCAGATGATGGGAAGATGCTAAGACATAGTGAACAGAAAGGAGGAATGCTTTTTGCCACCTTCAGAAGGTGAAGGGCGTGTTCGTCTCTAATACTCTGTCACAACAAAACCATCCACAAAATCTATTTGTGAAGATGTCTACCACTCTTTCAATAGACATTTGTGCTCTTGTGTGCTAAGTGCCTAGCAACCAGACAACAAGGTAAGTAAGTTGTGTTCCCTGCTCCCAGAGTGTTCATACTCTTTTACCATATGGTTTACACTTTGCAAAGTATCTGAATCACCTGGTTTCTTGTGGGAAGTGACACGTACACCCCAAAAGCTCCTCAATTAAAGGTCCAAAGAGATATATGGATCTTTATGATCAACAGGCTTCTCAGATGATTGCAGTTGGCTAACCAAATTCAGAGAAACATTAGAAACACAAGCATCTAATGCATACAAAAAACTTCTCGATTAAAAATAGTAAGAAAGACATGAGAAAGGGCATCAATATTTGTGAAGTAATGTACCTTCTATCTGATGAATATAATGTAACACTTCTATTAATTATAATAAAAATATATGAAAAAGAAATCACTTTGATAATAAAATTAAATTAAAAAATAATGAGTTGCATAATTCCTCATCAGACTGAGAATCATCCAACTAAGATCCTATATACAGTGGCTAAGAGCCTGCCTCAGAAACTCCCACTCTAGTGCTTATGACTGTCCATGAAACAGAAGTAATAAAGATCTATTAAATAAACATCAAAGTAGATAGAAAGATATTCTTTTTAGTTAGCATTCAGTTTAAACCAAAATTTCTGCTATTTCTAAGTAATTTGTATTAATTCATTTTTTCCATAACAAACTTTTTTTTGGTTGTGGAGCTTGAACTTAGAGCCTGGGCGCTGTCCCTGAGCTTTTTCATTCAAGGCTAGCATTCTACCAGTTGAGTCACAGAACCACTTCTGTGGTCTTTTCTACCTAGGCTGGTTTGGAACCACAATCCCCACATCTCAGCCTCCTGAGTAGCTAGGATTATAGGCATGAGCCACTAGTGCCCAGCTTGTAACAGATTTGACTATATCATATATATTTTCTTGATGGTTTTAAATCTTTGGAGAAAACAAGGTATTTTTGTATTGCAAATCAATACAAAAAAAGAACAGAAAATCTTCCCAATACTCTCTACTGAGACCACTTTCCATGAAGAATTAGTACTTAATAATTTTATTTTAAGAACTAGAATCCAGGAGATGGTGGCTTCCACCTATAATCCTAGCTACTCAGGAGGCTGAGATCTGAGGATTGCAGTTCAAAGCCAGCCCACATAGGAACATTCATGAGACTTATCTCCAGTTAAGCACCAGAAAACCAGAAGTGACAAAGTGGCTCAAAGTGATAGAGTGCTAACCTTGAGCAAAGGAGCTCAAGGATTGAGTACCTGGGATTGAGTTCCTGAGGAACTGAACTCAGGCCCTGAGTTTAATCCCCATGACTGATGAAAGGAAGAAAGAAAGAAAGAAAGAAAGAAAGAAAGAAAGAAAGAAAGAAAGAAAGAAAGAAAGAAGAGAGAGAGAGAGAAAGAAAGAAAGAAAGAGAGAGAGAAAGAAAGAAAGGAAGACAGAAAGAGAGAGAGAGAGAAGGGAGGGAGGAAGGAAGGAAGGAGGGAAGGAAGGAAGGAAGGAAGGAAGGAAGGAAGGAAGAAGGGAGGGAGGGAGGGGGAGGGAATGTGGAGGGAGGGAGGGAGGGAGGAAAGCAAGGAAGAAGAGAAAGGAAGGAAGGAAGAAAGGAAGGAAGGAAGGAAAGAAAGAAAAGAAAGAAAGAAAGAAAGAACGAAGGAAGGAAGGAAGGAGAAAGAAAGAGAGAAAGGGAAATTGAGGATGTCATGTTTGCTTACCCAGGTGGTAAATAAACCTCCTTTCTCTAGATGACCAAATAAGAGATTTTGTTTTGTTCTTTCTTCCATTTTTGTCTCTTAAGCTCCAAGGTTTGACTCCTTCCCGAATTAAGCTGATGCCTTTGCCAATAATTCTTTTTAAAATATTTCTTTATGATTACTTGTTTCCTTCAAAATATAATTATATTACGAGGAATTATAAGGAAAGCATCCAAAAATTGTTCAGGAAAAAATGCTAATCTGGCACCATGAATAGTACAATGCAAGAACCATACTTTACTTACATGAAGCCTAAGGGAGGGGAAAAGATACGCAAAGTACATTAGAAGTTCTTTGGTGATTATACATCGGAAATCTTCACAATATCTTAAAAGAAAGTCATATCTTGAGTCCTAGTTTGGTGTGGCTTACAATTGGCTGAATTCATGATAAACTTATAAGGCAAAAAACTAAAGCTCTGAAAGTGTTCTTAGCCAGTATCTATTCTTACATTTATTGCTGAAGCAATCCATTTATCATTCCTGAAAAATGGGGTCAGTAACATCATTTCATCTTTCTTGGGGCAATTAAGAAGCAGACTTTTCAGGAGCCAAGAGAGATAGCTGTCTCCTGTGTTTCTTTTTTTTCCTAGTCCCTTGTTGCTGTAATTTTAGAAAAAATGTATTCGAGGTCACTCAATGTTCATGGCCAAACAAGAGCATGTGTCAAGGAAGGGAGTGAGCTATCCCCCAAGGCACACAGGCTCACCCAACACGGCTTCAGTACTTGTGGATATTCGTGGTCCAAAATTCAAGAGAAATGAAGTTGAAGTAAATCGAGTCAAGTGAGAAACAAGCCTCTTAGCTCTCCTCAAGCACGTTTGCTTAGAGCACCCTCTGACTATACACATGTTTTGCTTCCTTGGATCATCAAGGTTGCTCTCTGACTCGTCTCACAATCTTCCTGTTCACCACTGAACTTAGTTTTTGGATAGTGCTCAGAGCCATGTCACAGAAGACCAGTTATCTGGCAGGGAAAAACCAAAACTTCATATATATTTGCTTATGTCTATGTTGGTGTTTGTGTATGAAATGCCTTGTGGTCTAGAGAAAGCTTTGCAAACTTTGAAATCTGACAGAAGCATATCTGCTATCACCAGTTTTGGGTGATATCCATTTTTGTAGGATATCCAAATTTATCCCCACTCTTTACCTATGCAAAACCCGATTATATAACTTTACCTAATAGTTTCTACTGCCATTTGCTCCATTTTATTACCATTCCTGCAAAATAAATAGATTTTAGAGACCTGTTTTCATCTGGTGAAAGAATCGCCTATTAAAGAAAAGGTGTCAATGGATAATGAAAGTCAGAAGGTAGGAATGGCTTAGTATATTGTTCATCTGAATAGTTCATTTGTGCTTTGGAGCTGATCTGTATTTTGTAAATATAGAAATGATACTTTCTACGACTGCCTATGAAGACTCTTTCTAAAGTGGTTCCACTTTTCCACTTCACATACTACCTAGTTATATCTTCCCTTTACCAATAATACTGCCAAAGGCAAACATATTAATAAATGCCAACCATCTCTTTGTAGTGTATCCTATCTTGTATCCTTCACCATCAAATTCCATAGATGTATTATGAAAGTTGAGACTCTTGTAGGTGCCATAAACTAGTTGATAACAAAGTTCAACATCTTCAACATTTATGTTCCCGGAAGCTTTTTTCCATCCTCTTGCATGCCATCTTTTGGCAACTTTATCCCCACTCATTTTACCCAAGTGTCTGTTCATCGTTACAATGATGTGCTTTATGCAGACTATTATTCTATGTCAAATACACATTGCTATGTTCTCTGCTTAGTAAGTTGTGCACTTCCATATCCTCTACTCCCTTCATTTCCAAATACTTCTATGTTTCCATGCCTCATTAACTTTCCACCATAACTTGCTTACCAGCCTTCTCCCACCTATGAGTCATCTTTCACAAAGTCCCATAATATTCTCTGCCTTAAACAGTTCTCATATGCATCTCTATCTCCTTTGGCTTTGCTGATTCTATATCAGCTAGCCATTCCTTATCTGTTTCCTGGACTGTTAGAATAGCCTCTTATTATTATCCTCTGTATTAAACACAATCATAATAGACTCTTAAATTATCCAATAAATTCAGCCAACAAAAAATATAGAATGCTTAGTATGTATCATGTACCAAATAAATTCTGGAATCCAATGGTGGGAAGACAGTCTATTTGCTCTTAAAAAGCTTAGATCCTAGTGGGAAGTTAGATAACCCAGCATGTTGCAATCTGATCATACAGCTTTGCATGTCTGTCTCAATCACTGTGGGTTTTTCTCACTAGACTGAAAGTTTCTTGAAGGCAGAAACTATGACTCATATACTTTTGTATTCCTAGCATCTCATACTATGCCAGAGGATAGGATCATTCTCCTATGTTTGAATTCAGTCTTCAAATAACTTCACTGACAGAGTCACGTCTTGCTCCTACTAAACTGAAATATTGTCTTATGTCTTCAGTGTTGATCCTAATTCTATCCCTTGACAGAATATAGGATCAGTCTAGTCTTGATGCAGATGACATCTTTCAAATATTTGAGATAATTACCATAGTCTCACTTTTCTTCTTTAAGCACAATATTCATAATGCTTTTAACCATTTCTTGCTCTAGGATTTTCCTCTCTCTGCATTTTGATTGCAATTTTTAACAATCCTTAAAAGAATTCAAAGTAGTTTGGAGACTCTGTTAAGATTTCTACAAAGAGTATTAAGAATTTTGGTAAAGCTACTAGCACAACAATGTTCATTGCAGCATTATGTGCCATAGCAAAGATATGGAACCAACCCAGATGCCCTTCAGTAGAGGAATGGATCGAAAAGATGTGGTACTTATACGCAATGGAATTCTATGCTGCCATTAGAAAGAATGCCATCATCCCATTCCTAAGGAAATGGAAACACTCGGAAAAAAATCATATTAAGTGAAGTAAGTCAGACCCAAAGGAACATAGGCTCCATGGTTTCCTTCATTTGTAATAATTAGTATACATCTAGGATTTTTTCCTAGCAGAGAATCACAATGGCTCAAAAGCTATGAACATATATGTCCATATAAGATGAGACTAAACAAAATAAACTCTAGAATATGGAAACAAGAGGTTTATCTTTGTGATTGTTGTTCTTAATGCACTATGTGAAGTTATTCTTTTCTTTTTTTCGCCTTATGGTTTATCTCATGTTGTTATTGTATCTGATTTTGTTACCCAGTCTATTATATATACACTTATTTGTTTATTTAAAATAAGAATGGAAGAGGAGAAACAAGAGAACTCATAGGGATTGGGGGAGAGAAAGTGGGATAAAACCATGAGAAGGAGTATCCATGTTCAAAAAGTAATGTACCCACTATCTGATTAATGTAACTGTAACCCTTCCATAGGTTACTCCGACAACAAAATACAATTTAAAAAAAGAATTTTGGGGGTTACTCAGTAAGGGCTTGTAAGTTGGGAGTGGAATATACTGATTGAAGAGCAGACACAAATTAAATTCCTATAAATATGTTTTGAAATTAGATTCTGGAAGTAGACATCAGATATCGTATGATATTTTAGACTAAAGATGGATCTCAAATACACCTCTTATTTTCCTAAAGGTTATATCTATATATAATTCTATATCAGCATGAAGATTCCTCAGGGTATGACCAGAAAATCTGATTCTGACTTGCATGGAAGGATTGGGATGCAAAGTGTACACATAACTAAAATTCTTTAGAATGACACTTCATGTGCAGAGTGACAAAAGAAAGTTTTGATCTGAGATGCAACAAATTTGTCAGGTGAACCAAAGCACAATTCCAAATAATTTTGGGTGATCTATAGTAAAATCTGAAGCATTCGAAGGATTGATGTAATTCTAAGTCCCAGCAGTGATTAATACAGAACTTAGTGTCCTAAGACAGTGTCTCAAAACATCAACCTATGAAGACCCATGCATTGCATTGGAGTAAACACAGTACTTCTCCTGTAGGCTATGCCAAATTCCAGTTCATCAAATTGCCTA